>NC_044390.1:75760647-76068660 GCF_006542625.1 Nomascus leucogenys
AGGAGAGGGCAAGATCATTTCTAGGGAAACACTCATGGTTTCTCTGATTTTCAAAATCAGAATGCCCCCAAGCCAGAAGCTGCAGGCAAACTGGCCAGGGAGGGAAGTAAGTTAATGGGAGGCTGGGGCTGGTGGGTCACACCTGTAATTTCAGCACTTTGGGAGGCCAAGGCAAGAGGCTTGAGGCCAGGAGTTTGAGACCAGCCTGGGCATCAAAGTGAGACCCCATCTCTAGGAAAGGTAAAAATATTAGCTGCATGCGGCGATGTGTGCCTGCAGTCCCAGCTACTCAGGAGGCTGAGGTGGGAGGATCACTTGTGCCCAGGAGTTTAAGGCTGCAGTGAGCCATGATTGTGCCACTGCACTCCAGCCTGGGTGACAGAGTAAGACCTTATCTCAAAAAAAAAGAAGGAAAAAAAAAGTTGGCAGGAGCAGGATTCAGAAGAGTCACAGAATAAGGCCACAGACTCCAGAAAGACTTTAGTCTTGAGTCGGAGGGGCCTCAGTTTGCCCTCCCCAGGGGCTGCAGCTCAAGAAGGGCCTGGCGGTCCTGCCCAGGCCTGCCAACAGCTATAAGGCAGGCCCCTGGGCCATGGGGACCTCCAGCCACTCCTTGTGGTTTTGCAAGCCAGCACTTACCACCGTGCTCAGCAGAGCATGGGACAGCTGCCTCGTGGGCCCAGAAGAAGTGGCTTCTCTGCTTTAGTGACAAGGTCCCAGCCAACGCTGCCAGGCACTGCTGTGGCACCCCCTGTGGCAGTCCCGGATCCGAGCAACCCCCAATAGCTGTGTGTGGAAGGAGGAAGCGAGAATGTGGTTACTTAGGCAGGGCCATGTGACAGCCCACACCCCTTCGTTTGTGACAGCTTTGGTGACAACATTGATAAAGATGGGGTGGGTAGTGGGGCACCTCCTAGGTCTGACATTTTTCTTGGGTTCCCATAACTGTGAAAACACTAAGAACCAAGTAGAAGCTTTCTGGGGAGAAGTTCTTCGGTTCTGGGTGGGGCCCAAACTGAGAAAGGCCACAGCATTACTTCAGCAGCAATGGACAGTCAGGGCCAGAGGGAGCCCCCTGAAGCGCAGGAGTGACCAGATAAAAAGGAGAATGGTCTCACTTCTTGCCCAAGATTGGCAGGGGGTGGGGAGGGATGGGAGGTGGTCGAGGAGTAAAAAACACAAAATATGAAGCTTCAAAGGGTTTGTAAATATGGTGTATTTCTTCTTGCAGGACTCAAAACACTGTCTCTAGATGCACCGCACAGGCCCTTTCAGCTGCAACCAAGCGTCTCTCTAGGGAGCTGGACTACAGCTTCCACAAGGGCAAGCCCTGCTTATCTTATTTCTTCATCCTAAATTTGTTCATTTGACCAACTCTGGCAATCCGGACTGCATGCCCTGAGGTCCAAAGGCCAGCAATTCTGGGCTGTGGCCCTCTGGTAGCCCTCCATCCACTGCGGAGGCTGGCGAGTAAACAAGTCGATGGAACATCATGCCACAATGACACAGCGCAGTGAGTGCCATTCTGCGGTGAGCAAGGGAGGGGCCTCTCCTTCCACCCTGGGTTGGGGAGGGAGGTTAACAGGAGGAGCTTCCAAGAAGTGGCACTTGAGATGACAAGCCAGGTGGGCATCCCAGGCAGAGAGCACAGCAGAGGCAAAGGCTGGGAGGCCCGAGAATACCCAGACACTTCTGGAAGGGAGGGGGTCTCCTAGGGTCTGCCCTGCGGCTTTGCACCAGGCAAGGGCTCAGGACATGCACAGGAAGATATTCATATCTTGCCTTGCACAAGGTTTTTTTTTGTTTTTTTTTTTTTTTTTTTTGCTTGTTTGTTTTCTTTTTTTTTGAGATGGAGTTTCACTCTTTTTTTGCCCAGGCTGGAGTGCAATGGCACAATCTCGGCTCACCACAACCTCCGCCTCCCAGGTTCAAGTGATTCTTCTGCCTCAGCCTCCTGAGTAGCTGGGATTACAGGCATATGCCCCCACCCTGGCTAATTTTGTATTTTTAGTAGAGATGGGGTTTCTCCACGTTGGTCAGGCTGATCTTGAACTCTCGACCTCAGGTGATCCACCCGCCAAGGCCTCCCAAAGTGCTGGGATTACAGGCATGAGCCACCGCGCCCAGCCGCACACAGGTTGTTTTAAAATGAAAACCAGAGACGCAGCAGGTGTTCGCCATGACACAGTCTCAGCCACCTTAGGAAGCTGCAGCTGGGAAGAGCCAAAATCTCACCCTGCCTGAACAGACAGGGAAACCGAAGCCACAAGAGGGGAAGTGAGACCCCTAGAACCCAGGCCCCTCACCCTTCCCCAGCAGGTTTGGAAATAGCCATCCTTCAGGGACAGGGGACTGAGAAACTCTAAACAGACCCAAGTCTGCCTGGAGGTCACTCTCTGATTAGCGGAGGTGAGTGGTTGCAAGCTGTCTGTCACATCCAGCCTGCCACGTGGTTTTGTGCAGCTTGTGAGCTAAGAATGGTGGTTACATTTTTAAGTGGTTGGAAAATGTTTTATGATGCATGAAAACTGTGTGAAATTCAAGATTCCGTTTTCATAAAGTTTTCTTGGGACACAGCCACACTCATTGGTATACACATATTGTCTCTGGCTGCTTTCACGTTGCAGCGGCAGAGTTGAATAGTTTGATCACCTGCAAAGCCTCACAACACAAACGCTTAACATTTCCTGAGCCTGTGGTTAATGCCAGACCCTGTGGTAGGTGCTTTGCATACATCAGCTCATATAATCCTTGAAGCTGCCTTTAGAAATGAGGAAACTGAAGCTGAGAGGGAGAATGTGCCTTGCTCAAGGTCACACAGAGTAATGGCAGAGCCAGGACTCAAGTCCAGGCACATGGAATAATGTTCTTGATCTTAACCCCTAGCCTGGGACGGTGCAGGCTGAACGGTGAGCTCCGGCACATCAGCAATTACTGTATGTAAGGAAAAAGGAGTAGCTTAGCAGCAGGTAAGCTATTTCTTCTGTGTGTGTGTAATAGGGTCTTGCTCTGTGGCCTAATCTGGAGTGCAGTGGTGTGGTCATAGCTCAAACTCCTGGTCTCAAGCAAGCAATCCTCCTGCCTCAGCCTCCCCAATAGCTGTTACAGGAGCACACCACCATGCCCAGCTCCAAGTAATCTATTTCAAGGTGAGACTTGAGCAGTGAAATTTCCTTCTCAGAGGAGCAAATATTGCTAAGATAAATCTGGTGTATGTCATCTGTGTGAAGACCATAAAACCACACTTCACTGCACCTGACATCTGTGAGAGTCAAAGACTCAAAGTGAACATGTTCTGCTTCTAGGAATCAAGCCCAAGAAAAATACTCCAAATTGCCTTCCAAGATTGAAGCAATGATATCTGAGGTAAGAGAAATATTGGGAAAAAACACAGACTCCCCTACTACAGAAACCTGTCCCTTGATGGAATGTGATGCAGGCATGAAATTCATATTTATATTGAATGCTTATAAAGTACTCAAGACCTGTTAGGCAGAAAAGAGAGGGTACAGAAGTATATAAACAGCATAATTCAAGTGTGCTTGGATGCTGAGAGGACAGACTGAAAGAAATGCTGACGGTGCCTATCTCTGGGTGGCATAATTATGAATGCCCCTTTCCTTTTAAATGTATTTTCTTTTCTATATTTGTATATAGAAAAAAATGTATATAATGATGTCTATTTCACTTTTTCTTTTTTTTTTTTTTGAGACAGAGTCTCACTCTGTCGCCCAGGCTGGAGTGCAGTGGCGCGATCTCAGCTCACTGAAACCTCTGCCTCCTGGGTTCAAGTGATTCTCCTGCCTCGGCCTTCCTAGTAGCTGAGATTACAGGTGCTCACTACCACAGCCCGCTAGTTTTTGTATTTTTAGTAGAGACGGGATTTTGCCGTGTTGGCCAGGCTAGTCTCAAGCTCCTGGCCTCAAGTGATCCACCGGCCTCCACCTCCCAAGGTGCTGGGATTACAGGCATAAGCCACCATGCCTGGTCTACTAATTTGTTTAATTGTCACAACTGCCTCATGAGGTATGTACTGTTAGTATCCCCATTTTGTAGATTAAAAAAAAATGTTCCAGAGAGGTTAAGTAACTTGCCTAAGGTCACAGAGCTAGTAAGTGGCAAAGCCAGCGTCTGAACCTAGGGTGTCCTATGAAAGAGCCTGCATTCAATCACAATAAATATTGGTTCAATATATAAATGATTCCAGCTCCTCCTTGCAGACCTTGCCTGCTGTGATTGGTCTAAGAGGACCCAATTCTCCCCACCTCCTCGCAAACACCATGTGAGCTGCTTGGGGTGTGGAGCAGGAATTGCAATCAGCAAAGCCAATGGGTGTTAGGTTCCTCTCTACACTGGAGCCCAGTAGTGGGCTAGCCTGGGAAGCAAGGGCTGTTTATGGGTCTTCTGAGAAAAATGCGCTCCTGGTTGTAACTAACTGCCTGGTACTGTTGGAACAGCCCCATGTTAAAGCAAAAACATGGCTCATTGGGCTCCTACTTGGAGCTCTCTTACAAGTGGATCCTGAGCAACTAGAGATGTGGTATTCAAACAAACAACCTATAACTTCCTTATACTTAAATGATCATCCGTGCACTAAATTCAGTCTTCCTTCCATTTGCTGATGGATGAAAATGCCTGCAGCCTCATGGTGGTCCCCAGTCCCCAGAGGCAACACCACAGCCTGTACAGCTGCATGTGTGCAGTGGCCTATTTAATTGCGTTTTGCTTCTTTGTTGTTTCAGGGTGGGGAACTGTTCCCACAGTGACAAGCACAGCTGTAATAAAGCCTCATACTACAGAGACAAAGAGAGGAAGGCTTGGGTGCCAAAAGCCAGCGCAACTTAGCTTCAGCCTGGTATTTACCAAGCTTAGGTTGGTCAACAGTACAGTTATTAAAGAAAATGAAAAATTAAACATTTGTGGAATCCTGAACATATGTGGCTAGGCAAGGACTGTAACTGACGGGCCAGGTATAGCCTGAGATTTTATAATCTATGTGTAACTTGTCAGGAACTGTTATCCCTCCCCGACAAGGTGCTGGCTTCCTATGCAAACCTGTGTCCGCTTCCCTAAAAATGGGGAAAACAGGGGTGATAGAATCCCACCTCCCTTCCCAGTGGTCACTATCCCTCCGAGGAAGCTGAGGCTCCCTGGTGGCGCAGGAGGGCACAGGCGGACCGGAGCCCAGCCAGACTGCAAAGCCTGTTTAAAAGCCCGTTCCTTCCTCCAAGGAAAGCAAGAGTCTTGCTGGCTGTGCCGCTTGTTTCTCAGGGCAGTGGTCTTTTCAGTTTACTCACAATGGGACCTTTTGTTCGAATGAAAGCAACGGTCTCATGAAATAGAATAAGAATAGAGCTGCTCGCAAGCAAGGCCCAGAAGGGAGGAGGGGAAGTCACGCCCAACTGCCTGCCCTCCCCCGTTCCCCTGCTGCTAGGGGGGCTCACGGGCTACAGCTTGCTGATTTGAATCATCCAAAGGGGAAATGGTCCACTGTGGGCCTGCTCCAGGCAGGATTCAATTCTCTTTCTCAAATGGGAAGAGAGATCTGAGGAGTTCACTTTCGGCCCCAGATTTCGGCTGCCAATCTGGGTGGCACTAGGAACCAGCTTCTGGGCTGCAGACTGCAGCATGAAGCCATTCCTCCAGAGTGGAAGAAAACAGGGGCTCCCCAGCTCACTGAGTCTGCTTGGACTGGGGGTGGCCAGCGCTGCTGGTCCCAGACCTGGAAGGCCAGAGGGCAGACAAATGTTAGAAATGTACTCCAGACTCTGTGATTCTTCCCCAGAGGGTAGTGGCTGAAGGAATCCATGCCTCTGGCAGACATCCTCAATCACCTGGCCTCAAAGACCCCTGGGAAGGGGTCTTTAGGGGAGAGACCTTGGTGTTGAGGAAGCCAGGGGCCTGGCAATAGGAATCCTGGGATATTTCGTGGAATTTAAGATCAGAAATAAAGCTGGACCTTAAGCATGGACTCGGGGAGCTACAGGGACCCAGAAGCCCTTTCTTCATCACTGCATACCTGCTCTGCCTGCATGGTCCCTGGCTTCCCCAACTCCCAGGCCCCCATAAAGGAAAACCCAGATCTGATGCCACTGATGGTGGCTCCAAGGGGCTCATAGGTCACCTGGAGTTGACTGTGGTCCAGGACAGTCTTATTCTGTGAGCAAAGTACTGCTGGGCAGATAATGCAATATGTGCTCCCATCCCAGATAATGTCTATATTTTCAACTATTCAGTCTTTCAGTAAGTACTGATTGACACATCATGCCAGATTCTGGGGATCCTGGTGAAGGAAACCAGTGCCTGTCCTCATGCGGCTTACATTCAATTCAGGGAAGACAGTCAAAACTCCAATGAGATGACAGATCAGCTATCAGTGGTACTAAGGTGCTACGGGCACTATTTACATATGGGGGTCAGGTGAAGTGCTGGGAAGGGCAGACACTGGAGTTGGGGAAAGGATGGGCACTCCTGAGAGAACAGCACATGCGAAGCTCAGAGGTAGAAGGCCTCCTGAACACAAGAGAACATCAGGAGAGGGTGAGGGGCGGCAGGGCAGGCAACACGGGGCCTCCTAAGCCAGTGGTGAGGATTTCGTTTTTATTCTGAGTGGGATGAGAAACCATGGAGGGTTTGAAGCCTTAGATACAGGAGTCAACGAGCTTTCTCTTAAAGGGCTACACAGTAAATATTTTAGGCTTTGTGGCCATACGATCTGTTGCAGCTACTCAACTCTTCGAGTATAGAGCAAAAGCAGCCACAGACAAGGCACAGCGTGTTCCAATAAGCTTTACTGATGGACACTGAAATTTGAATTTCATATCATTTTTACTTGTCACTAAATACTGTTTTTTCCCCCAACCATTTAAAAATGTCAAAAACCTTCTTAGCTTGTGGACTACACAGAAGCTTCCGGCAGGTTGGAGTTAGCCCATGGGCCTTAGCATGCCTTCTCCTGCCTTAATACCTGAAAAGGTGACTATGGCTGCAGCTCTGAGAACAGATTCAAGTGGGTGGGGGAAGCTGGGTTAGGAAGCTGCGACTGTTAACCTTGTCAACTTGATTGGGCAATGGGGTGCCCAAATATCTGGTCACGCGTTACCCTGGGTGTGTCTGTGAGGATTTTCTGGATGAAATGAACATCTGAATCTGTGGGTTGAGTAAAGCAGGTTGCTCTCTCTGGTGTGGGTGGGTGGATCCGTTCAGTTGAGGGCCTGAATAGAACAAAAAGGCTGAGTAATAAGGAATTCCTCGCGGGCGTAGTGGCTCATGCCTGTAATTCCAGCACTTTGGGAGGCCAAGG
Source organism: Nomascus leucogenys (assembly GCF_006542625.1). NCBI lineage: Eukaryota > Metazoa > Chordata > Mammalia > Primates > Hylobatidae > Nomascus > Nomascus leucogenys. The sequence continues at coordinate 75,767,951 of NC_044390.1, forward strand.
TGGGCGGATTACCTGAGGTCAGGAGTTTAAGACCAGCCTGGCCAACATGGGGAAACCCCGTCTCTACTAAAAATACAAAAATTAGCCAGGCGTGGTGGCGCATGCCTGTAGTCCCAGCTACTTGGGAGGCTGAGGCAGGAGAACTGCTTGAACCCAGGGGGCAGAGGCTGCAGTGAGACAAGATTGTGCCACCGCACTCCAGCCTGGGGCGACAGAGTGAGACTCTGTTTCAAAAAAAAAAAAAAAAAAAAAAAAGGAATTACTCCTGCCTGACTGCCTTCAAGCTGGGACATCAGTTTTTAGCTGCTTTCTGATCTGAACTGAAAAACTCAGCTCTCCTGGGTCTCTCTGGTTTGTTGACTGCAGGTCTTGGAGCTTAGCAGTGTCCATAATCATGAGTCAATTCCTTAAATACATCCGGATCTCTCTCTCTTCCCGCACGCAGACCCTATTGGTTCTCTTCTTCTGGAGAACGCTAATAGAGAGGCTCTGTCCACGCAGAAATGATGGGAGCACAGGCTGGGGGAGTCACCGGGCAGGTGTGAGAAGTAGCTGGGATATGGACGCACTGTGAAACCAGGGCCTGGGTGTGGGATACGCGAGAAGAGATGGGAGTCAAGGAGGCTCAGAGGTGGAAGAGAATGAACTTCCTCCCGTAGACAAAAGGGATAATCACTTGTGTCTCCTTCAGAGACCTTGACAGAAAACATCACTCTAGAAGCAAAACAGGGAACAGGCGGTTGGAGGCAGAGAAACCAGTTACAAGGCTGTTCGGACACTAGACTGGTATCTATATGGGGAGGCACCTGGCAGGTGGCCAGATCCCCAGATGGAATCTCCACCTTGTGGCTTATGAGGCATTCTGGGCCACTGCCTCCTGAAGACACTGCTCAGGGTGATAAGAACTCATTTTGCATTTGGGGAGCTGTAGGTGGGAATGGTGATCAGCAGCCCAGGATTTTGTTCGCCAAGAGGTATTATTCCAACTTCCACAACCCAAATAGCATCTCTGCACGGAAATGAAGCTGCAACAGCTCCCTGTCATGGATGGGGCACTTCCCAGCTCTCAGACCTCATCACTAGAGCCCCCAAGCTCCGATGTTGTTGCTGAACTCCCTCAAGGCACTGAGCCTTTAGTTAGCCTGAGCACCTCTCCTGGCTGGACCAGGGGTCACTTGCTCCATTACAGTTCTCTCCAGCCCGGTGACACTCTCACTGTAAATACAAGTTCTCACTCAGTGAATGCCAAGACGAATCCAACCCTACCTAGTGGGGGAGAGGAGATTAGGAAATGCGCGATGAGAGGCACAGGGCTCTCGGGAAGGGAGCCCTGCTGCTGGGGGCCTGAGAGGCACCCAGTGGAGAGGAGCCTGGACAAACTTGGCAACCAGCCCCCTGACCGCGTTCCGCAGCATCTTGGGGGCCAGGCACCCTGCGTGTGATCCCTTTCCACTGTAACCAGGCCTGCCCCCTGCTCTTCCCCTCGGAGACACAGATGACCGCTCCTCTCTGGCAGCCCAAAGCTTTCTCTGCCCCCACAACTGCCTGCGGGCCTTTGTCTGAGCCACTTCTCCTCAGTTCTGTTCCAAACCCACCAGGAAGTCCTTCCCCAAAAGTCCACTTACTCTTTGAGATCGGTGTGAGGAAGCTACTCTAAGAACAAAACTGAGCACCCAGTGGTGAGTGCCCAAGCTCAAGTGTGCAGATTTTTTCTGACAGCAGAACAGACCCGTCTACTTGCCTTCCAAGCTGAGTCCTGAAGTAGGTAACTTCCTCCTCTGACTTCTGCCCTCAGGCTCCCTGGGCAATGGCCCTGGGGTTGCTTTCTAGCCCCTCACCATGAAGCCTGTCAGGGAGCCGCATGCCTCACCCTCTATCTGCCCCTCACTAAACTCAGGATCCTAAAATATGCCCTCTTACCCATTTTCGTTCACATGAATTAAACTCCAAATACAATGAATTTGAAGGATCCCATCTGCCTCTCTAAACTCACCCCCCTCCACATTTCAGCCAATCCAACCAACTCAGCAGCCACCTTATCCTCACGGACCTTGGGATGTGCAGTAATTCCCATCTCCCACCCAGCCCTCCTGACACTCGCCACAGGGGAACTTTCACCCAGCACACCACGGCTAGGTGAACACACCCCCACCCCATCCCACCCCATGCCCCAAAGTTCGAAGTTGAGAATAAGCCATTTGCTGGTGGACTCAGTTCCCGCAGGAGGGATGAGGATGGCTGCCATCTGCACATCAGCTGCCTGGGACTTAACATTTCACACGTCACGTTTCAAACAGAGGCAGCAGCTGCAGCTGAGATGAAGCATATCAAAGTATACTTAGCCCTTACTATATTGGAAGAAAACGTATTTCCCAGTTCCGATGACCTTCATTTTCTGCCATATTAAAGTCTTACATAATTTAATTTTTATATAGCCAATCTGTCTTTCCCTTTGTGATGTATTCCATTGCTTTAGGGCTTACATTTTTTTTTTTTCTAGTCTGAAGAGTAGATTAAAAGGGACTTACTTTCTTCTAACTAGAAAAAGAAAAGGTTTTAACTGTGGACTCCATTAAGAATGTAGATTGGTGTCCCTGCTGCCCCCACAGCTCACCAAATGTTGCTGCACCATTTCACACATCTCCACTGATTTATGCTTATCTTAATAATTATTAACTTATCACAAATACATTAATTTTAATAGTGCCTTTCTGGGAATAAATACATTTATAGGAAATTCAGAAAAATAGGATTAGATAGAAATTACACACAACTTTACCTGCCTATAGCAATAACAACATTTCTGGTATTTATTCTACACATAAGTATACATTGTATATGCATATATCCTTTAAAAAGTTTGTCACAAGCCATCTGTTCTGGGGTGGTTTTACATATCTGTATTAGGAAACCTACACTTCTCACTATAAGTTCTGGTCCTGAATGTTCTTATGAGGTCCAATGGACTTCACTTTCTTCCCCATTTTACTTCTGAATGGATAAGCCAACTAACATCATTTACTGCAGAGTGACTCCATGGGGTAGAGAGCTGGTGAGAATTACTTTGTAAACACACTTATACTTTTTATGCTGACATCAGCAACGCAGTTCACTGTAGGGCACTTGGCACACACAGAAAAAAGTTGGTAGTGACACCCAGCACCCAGAAATAATATACTTTCATGCTTCAACCTAGGTAGGTATATATTTTAAACCCAAGTTGGAATTGACTTTATTTTACTATTTTTTAATGTTTCCTACTCAATACTCTTTTTAAATGACTTTAAATAACAAAACAGTATTATAACATATGAATATGACAAGTAACTTACTGACCCCCTTCTGCAGAGTTGATTTTACTCTTCTAATTCCTGAATGTACCTCCCACTAGTTCTCTGGGACAAAATTTCCAAAGGTGAGAATCTTGGGTCTTAAGAAAACACTTAAGGCTTTTGATACACTTGCCAGACTGCCCTCTGGAAAGGCTGTCCACCCCGCACATACCCCCTTCTCGCAGGAAAGGACAGCCACCCCTACATTCTTTGGCAAGGGACTTCTTTTTAACGAACAAAAGAGCACAAAGGGCACTGTCCAGCCTGGACATCAAGGGTTGCCCGTCTGAAGCAGGAAAGGTGTGCCCTTGATGGTGACTCACGTCTGTGACCCACTGCCAGCACTGGGATACTTAATATGCCCGCAGAAAGAGAAGGGGCCACTTAGAGTTAACAGATTCTTAAGAGCCAACAAAGAGTTTTTCTGGGTGTAGAATACCAAGTACAGCAAGGGAAGTGACCTTAAAAAAAAAATGGAAGTTCCCCCCAGACGAGGTCTGGCTGGCTGTCTGGGGCCAGCATGCTGACCTTCAGGTCTTCTGGCAAAGAATCAAGGTGGCCCGAGTGAGAAAACAAGTTAGTCATAAACAGACCACCACGCGTCTCCCGGCTGACTGCGGGCACCTCGGGTCTACAGAGAGCCCTGCCAGCTTCTACTTCCTGCAGCCACGAGTGGACCAAGAACATGGCAGCCATTCTTCTCACAGACTAAAGCAACTTTAAGATAAGGCATTTGAGGAAGGGGAGCTTTATGCTGACCATTCATCATATTCAGAAAAAGCAAACAGTGGGAAATTCTTTGCTACACTGAAATGTCACGAGACAATGTCATAGTGCGAAAGGGAAACCCTGCAATTCAACTAACCCTGGAAGCCTGCTGGAATAAAAGTCGCAGCTGAGCCAAGAGAATTTTGTTTCTACTGAAGAAAAAGTGCTTTCAAAGGCTCTGTCAGAAAATCAACTCATAGTATAATAGTAACAGTGGCGGCCATGCAGCGAGGGTTGTTTGTGTGGCCACACAGGTATTCCTCTCATCTGAACTATATGGAATTATCATACTCCCTTCAAGAAAAGGGACTCAGAAGGATTAGGAACCCCATCCCAGGACACACCGCTGGCAAAGGTCTGAGACAGGATCCAAAGGCTCAGGTCTGTTGGAAGCCAAAACACAGTGCTTGACTGGCTTGCAGACCTCACTTGCACTTGAGCTGAGCCACCCACACGCACTTCCCCTGTACTTACCCCCAGAGAGGAGTATGGCACTGTGCTCGTCCACCAAAGTCAGAAAGCTATGTCAGGCAGAGAGGTGGGGGCTGCCTCACAGACAGCCAAGGTGTGAAATAAACACAAACACCATTTTGTAATCAATGATTTTTATCTCTGAAAATGGAAGCAAGTGTTTTGACAGAACACTATGACCACTCTATAAGAGCCGACCTAGGAGTAATTCACTGTCCTCTTCCGGGATGTCACGGCTTAAAAAAAAAAAAAAAAAAAAAAAAAAAGACAAAACAGGAAAATAATCCACAATGCTTTGGGGCACCTACTCTGAGCTTGGCTGGGCATCCGTTCATTAAATAAGTCATAAGCTACAAACTAAGATCAGGGTAACTTTCCCTTGCCCTCCTGCTTCTCTTTGAACCACATGCCCTACGGTGTTTCACCACCATCAACAACTTTACTTCATTAATTCGATATCAGAACCTTAAAACACTTCTGAATCTTAGACAAAAGGTCCTCAGCAGATTACATTGATAAAGAAACAAACACAGGTTTGAATATAAGTCATTGTCATTATTGTTTTCTTTACATCTCATGATCCACTTCAATATTAAACACACACATACACATACACACACACGAAACCACATCAAACATTCAGATGCCCTGAAATTGTGGAGACAGCACTCCCAATATTGGCTGGATAAGAATATGGTCCTTTTTCTACACGGACATTACTCCAAGTTCAGCTGTCACCACACTCCGCTCTCACCCTGGCTCCCTGTATGCAGACGTTTCCAGCCAGTCCCATGCCCACACCAGCACGAGCATGTGCAAGAATTCCCTTCGTGGTCCCAATGGCACTACACACTTCACGTTCAATCACAGACAGCCCTTCCAGAACAGAGGCTCCTTAAATCTTGTTTCCCAAGCATGCACTATAAGAAATTGGAAATGGGGCAAAGTTCCAGCTAACTGAGGAATGAACAGGCAACCAGAGCTCAGTCTCTGGCCCCCTCCGAGTCCAGGGAGCCTCTGTGCTTTGACACAGCCTTGGTGCGAGATGGAGAGGCAAGGCCGGTTAGTTGTGCGGAGGGACATGTTTGTATGCATTAAAGCTACAGCAGAGGTCTGCGCTCCTGTTTCTGCTTCACTCTCTATCATTCTCCTCAGTCTCAATAGTCATTCAATCACACCCTCTGGCCTTGTCTTAGCTTAATGTGGTTAGAGCTAAAAGGCAGGAAGGAAAGTAGGAATGGCTGGGGGAGCCCTGAGAGAGGTCGCAGCACATGTGAGGAAGAGGGTAGGGCAGGAGCTTTGTTGGTGGAAGGAGAGCCACTTCCTCCTCCAACACAGCATGGGGACAGCACAGGGAAACAGGATCACCCAGGGCAAATACCCCTCTCCACATGCCCACGTTTTTAGTCCCCACCACTGTACTCAAGAGCCGGGCAAGCTGCTGAAAAGGGCAAGAAGGAACACTCAGCAGTACACATGTCTTCCCATCCTGGGCACCCTTGTCAAGTATCGACCAAAACCTGAAACATGATGTTTAAAGTGATGAATGCAATAGATCCTAGATGTGTAACAAACTGCAGAAACACATGCTAGTTTGGGTTAGATTATAATCATCTGAAGCACAGGATAACCGAGAAGCAAAATTCCATTCTGGTACAAACACCCAATTTCTAGAAAAGAGAAAGGAAAGGAAGAAATATGATGTGAGCTTTTTTGATCAGAAGACTCCATGAAATGAGAGCAGTGGTAATATGAATCCACGTGATTTTTCAAGTCTTCCTGTTGTACAGTCATCAAAATGACCAGGTTTGTGCTGCAAAGGAGCCAGCACCATGTGGCTGCTGCTTTGATTGTTCTCAGATGAATGTTTATAGAAAATAATATCTTATCTTCATTTAGTTTATAAACATACACAGTGCTGTCCCTTTCAAATTAAGGAAAAAAAAAACCACACACAAATACTGCAAAGTAGCAAAATACAAACGAAAACAAAGCTACTTTTGGTTTTGGCAACATTAAAAAAGAAAGAAATATAAAAAGCAATGTGGCATTGGTCCCTATTCATTAAAAAAAAAGGGTACTTTTTTTTTTTCTAAAATTTGTTTTCTAAAATTCAGAGTATCTGGGATTTTAAAAGTAGCACTTTTTAAAAAGTTCAACAAGTCACGTAACACTTAAAACATCAAAAAAGCTTTCTGATAAAAAGCTCAGCTTTTAAATCACGTTTTGTTTCTGCAAATTTGGGAGACAAATTGAGTTCTTACTGGAATGTGGCCTATCGCTGGTTGACAAATCTGAAATGGAATGTCTCCAAATGGCAGTGCCTCCCTTTCCGCCCTCCCTAGGACCACACCAACAACCAGCTCCCAAGCACAAGTTCTTGCTCCCATTTTTTTTGTAGGGGTGGGGGTGGGACCTTCAGGCTGCTATTTTTGCCATCTGCTGTTCTAACTTGGAAATACGCTCATCTTGATTGCAGATTGTGTCTTTTATAGATTTGATCTCTTTTAAAATCTCATCCAACTTGGCTTCATTTTGCTAAGAAAACAAACAAAAAAAGGAGGCAGTGATTAAAATGCAGTAAACAAAGTTCAACACAGTTCAAAACTTGTAAGATATAAAATGTAGTTTTCTATTTTGCAAACGGCAAGCCATAGTCACCAAGTTGAAAAGAGAAGTCAAAGCCCTACTGTATCTGGGGCTTTGAATGCAATGAGCACTGGCCGATCTATCTGAAACCCTGTGGCAAAACGACAGTGTGTCACAGTGTCACAGTGCCACTTCTGATCCCGAAGCCTGTGCGTTTACTCAAATAAAGGGTCTCCTGGGTCACAGTTAGACTATAGGACAAAACAGCCTCCTTCAACAGTGTCCTACGTCCTAACCACCCCAATCATTCCATCAAGAGTAACTTCTATCTGACCAGAGCGAGGGGTGACTCTCCCAGAGGCTACAGAGCTCCTGCCATCTGTGAGGGAGGCTCCTTCTTGGGAGAGAAACCCTTGCCCTGTGTGTCCACTCCTTCTCTCTTACCCAGGACCCGCTCTCCCAGCAACAGCAGCACTCTCCAGTGGCCACAGCGAGTCAAAGGCAGGCTTGATTCCCAATTCCCCACCCAAAGGGCTCTTGCCTAAATCCCCCTTGTTGCCAACCCCACACCGCCAGATCCTTCTGTCGTAGCCACTCAGCTACATCTGAACACGTGCCACTCCCTCCTTCCAGGGACCTCCTCTCCCTGGTGCCTATGACCCCACGCTCCCATGATATTTTATTTCTACCCAAATCAGAGAAGGGTTTAACTAGTTTGGCAAAAGACAGGAAAAACCCAAGAGGCTCCTGTTCACACTCAGAGATAGGAGGAGACTGATACCTATCCCAATCATGGTGGTTTGTGGCCACACTTGGCTCCTTTAATGGGGCTACAGGAGCTTTAACTCCATTAAAGGAGGCAAGTGTGGCCACAAACCACCACCATCACATGACCGAGGACCTTCTCCCACTTTTTCGTTTACTGAAAGCCCCTGTGCACCCAGCTGGGACAGTACTCGCTGACGCCCTGGACCACAAGGGCTTTCTAGAGGATAAAGCCCGAACCAGCCAAGAACCCCTGCACTCCACTGGTCCTCACCACACTGGCCGTGTCCGTGGTTTTCTTGGGGACGCTGATCAGGTCACACTTCTTGTTTGCAGTGGGCTTGCTATCCAGAATGTTCTTCTTGACCACCTTGAGATCCCTGTTTTTGCCTGGAATGTACCCGTGCTTCAAGGAGATGAGGATTGGGTCTGCATTCTTGCCTTCGAACCACTCTTCTGCCTCCAGTGCAGCCTCTGGCCCCGCTGTGTCAGGATACAGGTCATCTTGGAAAAGGTCAGACTACAAGAGACATTTGGCACCCATGGGTAAGGAAGAAGAAAGGCCTGGGATTTTTGAATTTTATTTTTACATTTGTTTAAAATATGGATTGTCTAGAAAACTGAGCACTCACCTTCCTGGGAACAGTCATGATAATAGGTTCACACTTTCTCTCATGAAGTTTGAAGAATCTTCAGAGGGGAAATAAAGGCAAAGTTGCATTAAGTGAAATATGAGGCTGACTAACAGGATGAATAATGAGTTTTCTACAATGCTGTCTGAAATGTCAAGTGCTTCTTTACCCATCCCCACATCTGATCCACCCCGGGAATAGGCAGAACTTAGTGTTCCCGGTTGACAGATAAGAGAATGGAAGCCGAGAGTCACTATGCTAGGAAATGGCAGACTGGAGACAAGAACCATGAGCAGAGGTCTACGTATGATGATGACAAATGCCAATTATCTGGGGGGCAGACCAACTGTGGTGGAAATAAAAGCAACACTGAAACTGACTCACTTGTGAAAAAATTACCATGTCAACATACAGGAGAGAACATACATCTGTTAGATTGTATCTACGACACAGGTACAACACAGGTGCCAGCTTGAGATGGTTGAACATGTAAGTATAAATATGACTTTTAGAAAGCAAAAGAAAACAATCCTAGGATTATGATTTTCTCATCCAAGCAAACCACGTCGTACATGACACTCAAGAAAAATGTGAAACTATCCAAAATGTGGAAAGAGAATGTAAAGCAACTTGCACTGTAATATTGGAAGAAAGGAGCAAAGAGCTCTGTAATGGGGAAGAAAGGTATAACATTTTTATTTGTATCCTACAAGAAAACTAAACAGACCAGAAACGACTTCTCTTATGATGACCCTGATAAGGTCAAGCCAATTTTCTTTTTCAGTCAAGACGGGAAACAACAAAAAAAGTCTCTAAAGCTCCTGGCAAGAAAGGTGGCCTTAGTGAGCGTTGTGGCCAGATCACCAGATCAAACGGCTGGTGTGCAAGTGGACGTCCATGCTGCTGGGGAAATGTTTTCTGAATTCCAAGAGTTTAAGTCAGAGAAGACACTGCCACATCAAATATGCAAAACCATTTCTCCTGGAAACCTGCAGCCTTTGGCATCTGAAACTGGGCAGGAGTCCATTGAAGACAACCTGGCAGATACACTGCTCTAACGCATCAGGGGAACAAAAGCTGAGTAGAGCTCAGGGTGGTAAAGGTTTATAAAATCATCGTCCTCTTTAAAAGGAAGGTTGTGTCAAATGTGCCTGTTTACTATTTCAACCAAAAACTAAAAGAGTCCCAGATAAACCAAAAACCTTTTTTTTTTGAGACTGGGTCTTGCTCTATCGCCCAGGCTGGAGTGCAGTGGCACAAGCTCATTGAGGTCTTGACCTCCTGGGCTCAAGCAAATCCTCCCACCTCAGCCTCTGGAGTAACTGGGACCACATGTACATTCTACCACACCTAGCTAATTTTTAAAATGTTTTGTAGAGACAGGGTCTCACTAGATTGTCCATACTGCTCTTGAACTCCCAGGCTCGTGATCCTCCCACCTTGGCCTCCCAAAGTGTTGGGATTACAGGGTGAACCACCACTCCTGGCCCAAAAACATATTTAAAGACTGATTTAATGAAAATTCTGTGGTTAGTATAGTGAATAAAAAGACTGACTTGGCTTTGACTTCCAGCTCTACTACTAAAACCCATGAGAGTGTGACAACCTCACCAAGCCTTAAGTTCTTCATCCATAAAATGGGGATAAAAATTACACCTACCACATAGGATTGTTATGAAAAGTAAGAGGTGGCAAGTAGCATATTTAGCACAGTGCCTGGCATACAATAAATGCTCAAGAAACACTTCATAAATCGGAGACATTCCGAACAACTGTGTTTATGGTCTGTCGAACTTTTAGATGACAACAAATGTGTTTTGAAATACTGGATGTAATCATAAACTTGAATTCAGTCTATTTTGAACCACGTTTTGATTAGTTTGGTTTAAACCACAATTTTCAATTATCTTTAACAGCTTTCCATCATTATTCCAACTAAAAAAAAAAAAAAAAATCACATAGAGAGTTTTGGTTTGTTTGTTTTTGTTTGTTTGAGATGGAGTCTCGCTCTGTTGCCCCAGGTTGGAGTGCAGTGGCACCATCTCGGCTCACTGCAACCTCCGCCTCCTGTGTTCAAGTGATTCTCCTGCCTCTGCCTCCCAATTAGCTGGGATTACAGGCACCCACCACCACACACAGCTAATTTTTGTATTTTTAGTAGAGATTAATATAAAAAAGGGGCTTATAAAAATTCTTTTACTTTTATTTCAAAGACGTAACTATCAATTCTTTAATTGTGAGACCAGAACAGCAAGAGTTTTAAAAGTCCATATAAACACAGTGTTGTACAAATGTTTGGTATGACCTTATATGTGATGATGTAGTGCTAATTATTCTGTTGTTTGAAATGGCCAGTGGTCACTGAGTCTCAGAGGATATATTTGTTGACTAGCATGAGAAAAAAGCCTGTCCCTTAGGAAGCCTGCTAGCATTTAGAATATGAATTTTTAAAAAATCAGAAGTAGTACAGAGAGGTAGAAATTATATCATAGCTGAACTTCCTAAATCAAGCTAACCTACCACCCCATTATAGGACCTTTGGTTTCTCTATTTTAGGACCAGTGGGGCCCCAAATACAGTTTTGACTCTGGTTCTTCCACTTATAGGGTAGGAAAACCACCCACTTTTCCATCCCCAAGCCAGGCTCTGCCCTACTTGCCCACCAGGGAACACTGACCACGGCCTCAGCTTGAAGATTAAAGATGCATGTTTCACTATTTCAGTAGGTGTGCAATACACCCCAGCTATGCCACTTCATTGCTGCACTTCAGTTATATAGGCAGGAAATGAGGTATTAATTCCACAGTACACACAAGGACAGAAAGACTTGGGCTTCATAGAATTTCTTGTAGCTGTATTGCTCTGGTATCACCAGGCATTCAGGTGATGATAAAAAGTGAGATGTGCCGGGTGTGGTGGTGGGCGCCTGTAATCCCAGCTACTTGGAAGGCTAAGGCAGGAGAATTGCTTGAACCAGGGAGGCGGAGGTTGCAGTGAGCTGAGATCACACCACTGCACTCCTGCCTGGGCAACAGAGCAAGACTCCGTCTCAAGAAAAAAAGTGAGATATTTTTCTAATGAAGAAACTCAGTTTTAGTGAGTATCCTTAGAAAGTGCCATCTCATGGCAATGTGTATAATTCTACTACTTTCTTGCTCAGAATGGTCAGATATTTTTGAGATCTGAAGTATATGCTAGTCTAAGTACAAATAATTGTCACACAGTTACACCAACCTAGAACACTTGACAATCTCGATTCTTTACCTGGCAATCTCACATTTGTTAACATCAAGTCCCCTCTTGGGCATGTAACCCATCCCTCTCTGAGGCTCCTTGCTGCTGAATGTGTTGAGGTAGTGGACATACGGGGATTCATCCGTGATCTCAAAATAGCGAATACTGCTGTCACCCTGTAAGAAACCAGAGACAAGTTTGTGTCTGATTGTTAACTGAAACATCTGGATTATGGGGGTGTCTCTCTCCTCTATAAACCCAGCATTAGTTGGGACCCCGCTTCAGTAGCTGACCTTTTCTTCCTCATAAAGAGGCTTGCCTAAAGCATGTAACAGTTTCTTTTCCTCACAAAGTAATCCCTCACTTATCAAATGCTAGCATGCCTTTTAAGTGGTCTCCTTGGCCTCCTACCAAAGGCTCTAATTTTACTCCCCTGAGCCTAGGCACCAGGCCAGGGTTAAGGCAAAAATGTTAATGCCTCTGCCAAACAGCTACATTGCAATTCAACTTTGAAAAACAAACAAACAAACAAAGACTAAGAGGATTGCTGAGAATGCAATTATTGATTTAAGTATTCATTTACTGGCATAATGCAATGCTGTTCACAGACCTAAGGGCACCAATACCAGGCACTGAGATGATAAAAAGTGAGATTTTTCTAATGAAGAAACTCAATTTTAGTGAGTATCCTCAGAAAGTGCCATCTCATGGCAATGTGTACAATTCTACTACTTTCTTGCTTAGAATAGTCAGATATCTTTGAGTACTGAAGCATATGTTAGTCTAAGTACAAATAATTGTCACACAGTTACACCAACCTGAACAATGACGGCAATCTTGTCTGGCAGAGAGGAGATATACATATATGTAAGAAAGAAGAAGACAAAAATAGCTAGGTGGTATCATGCCTCAACAGTGCTCCCAGTTCTCATGATTTCCATTTGTCTCAATGACTGAGATATCTAAAGCAATGGAAAAGAAGCTAAACCCTTACTAGTCATTTCTGCATGCCCAAAAGAATTTTCCATCTCATGTTACTAATATCTGAGTAACTGCTCATTTTGTTTTAATTCAGTCAAGGGCAACAACGGCAAGGTAAATGTACTTAACACCTGTTAACATCTGTTAAAATGGCTTTCAAGGAAACAGACAAGATCTCCATTTCTAAAACAATGACCTATAAAAATGTAAATCAGGTCTGCAGCATGCTCAATCAGCTACGAAAAGCAACATCACCAGCTTTACCACCCAGCGAAGGGCTATCTAACAGGTCTAGGGACTACTTCAACAGCTCCACTGTTATTAATTCATTTATTTCAACTACAAAAAGTTCTAAGGGAAATTGAGCCTACAAGAAAAAAAAGGGAATTATAAGGTTCCCACTTACAAAAATGAAATAATAAAGCTACCCACAGTCTAGGTATGCTGAGCTCATAAGGCAGGAGGAAGGTTTTTGGAGTTCAGTGTGGAGTCTCCCTGTAATTGTTATCACCCCTGAGCTTTAGTCAGGCCTCATATCTTCAAGCCCAGAGCCCTAGCACTGAACCCCAGGAATAAGAACCCTCTGGAGAGTCTTTGACGCCCTCAAAACTTTGCATCCACAAAGCACCATTCTCCTTTCAAGTCCATGGTGTGTGGTACTAAGTATACACATGCTCATCTGGGGTTATCCAACAAATTTCAGCATTAGATGTGGCCAACTGGTTGCCCATCCCTGACATAAGTACAGATAAATCTAAAATCACCAATCAGGTAGCACTGCTAGGTGAAGATGAAACACCAGTGTATCTTCTTTTTTTGACAAGAGCGCCCCTGATTGGAGCATTTTCCCCAACACCCCAGCCCAACCCCTGCTTCAGTCAGAAGTATGGAACATGGCGTGTTATCACTGCACAACTGGCAAGCTGCACACAGTCCAGTCTCAAGACCTAAAAATACCAAATTATCTGTCCTTGGCTTATAACATACACACACAAATTAGAAAAATTAAACAGATACAACACATTGCCTGTCCTCTAAATCTCTGAAGGATAAATGTTTCCACTTACAGGATTTAACACCAAACATCAAAATTACTGTTTACCTTTCCACATAAGTAAATGATGCTGGTGTCAGGGTCATAGAAAGGCAGCAACACCCCATTGCTAGTGTCCATCTCATGAAGGGCAATTGGTTCCTGCATATTTTTCTGGGGGGAAGATAATAATAATACATATATGTGTGTATATACATTTTTTTAAAAATAAATTTTTCCAATCTTATTTACATTCTTCTATACCAATTAAGTGAGCCATTTTCCTAGAATAATAGAAGTTTGAACTATGCACATACAATACTCATACATGAAAACAGCAATAGGGATGCTAAATGAGATCCAACTCACAAAATTTCACTGATTTGACAACATAATGCATGCATACATCAGCGTGATTTCATGACAGTGACAAGAGAGCCCTTCTCCTTTGTTAATGTTTTCTTTTTTTTTTTTAAGACTGAGTCTCCCTCTGTCACCCAGGCTGGAGTGTAGTAGTGCTCTCGGCTCACTGCAACCTCTGCCTCCCAGGTTCAAGCGATTTTCCTGCCTCAGCCTCGCGAGAGCTGGGATAATAGGCACATGCCACCACCCATGGCTAATTTTTGTATTTTTAGTAGACACAGAGTTTCACCATGTTGGCCAGGCTGGTCTCCAACTCCTGGCCTCAAGTGATCTAGCCGCCTCAGCCTCCCAAAGTGCTGGGATTACAGGGATGGCCACTCGCCCACCCTATTTTATTTTTTGAAAGTACTTTTTAAATTATAAAATATGTGTGCTTTTAAAAAGTTGAAAGATATAAAAAAGAACATAAAAATCATTCCATATTCCAAAATCCTACAGCCCAGTGGGTGGCAGAAGCTATTATCATTTTGATCTATTTCCTTCCGACACATGTACACACAGAGATTGAGATGATAGAATGTATGTTGTATTTTTCCCCACTTAAGCTAATTATGAACATTTTCCCAAGCATGACTATTTTGATTTAGACAACTGATCATATTATTTATGAAACATGAACTTATTTCCCAAATCCAAAACACTAGATTCTTCATTCTTTTTAAAAAATATAGTCAACAGCCTCTTCAGGAGTATCAAAAGTGTGTCTTTGAAATACATTTACCAGTAAGTCTCCAATGAGGATAAGAACTTCACATCCAATCTAAGACAAGCAGGCGTTTAGAAAACTACACTAAGAATCCCATAATCTACTTACTCACCGGAAGACCTGCTCAGAACAGAGAGAAAGCTCAAGTGAAAGCAAGCGGAAAGGCTGGAGAGGGCGTACCGGATTCCAGAGAGCCAGCTGCCGTTCGCTCATGCGGCTGAACCCAGTGGTGAAGACATTGCCATCGGCCAGGAAGATGGCTCTCATGGGTCTTGCTCCTTCATGTGCTTTCTCCTTCTCCTGGAGAGCAAAAAGGCACACGCCACACATTAAACTGCAAGAAGACAAGGTGAGTGGGGAAACTCGGGCACAGATCCAACCTCACCAACTGCCACTCATGTTCACCTGGGTATGGGAGGGAGGTCACTGTTAACCATCCCCCTTCCCCAGATGAGGAAACAAAGAGATACTATGTGATCTGGTCAAGACCCCTCCGTGAGGCAGCAAGAATGCCAGGATTTAACTCAGAAGCCTCGCTCTCTCCACCATATCCTGCTGCCAACCCAAGTCTATGCACTGCGAAAATAAAACACATGAAAGGACTCTGACAAATGTTTGTTTCTCAAGAGGATAATAACATAAGGAGATTAGGTATGCCCTACCATTTCTACCCATATCATAGGGCAGAAAGAAGCCTTGTCTAGTTAACCCTTTCCTTGACCTCGGTAGTTTAATGAATGCACTAGGACAACCCTTGGAAGATGTCAGGTGGAGAAAACACTTTACACAGGGCTGGACAAGTCCCCAGGGCTCAGTAAGCACCAGCTACTATCATTGCCCAACTCTCGAAAAGAAATGCTGCCAAAGAACAACCACATCTCAGGAAGGGCCTCAGAGTGTGGCAAATGAGGCCTTCTCAGACTCACTACGTGTAGTTTCAACACAGACTGAAGACCCAAATGTCCATCTTTTGTCAGGGTACGTGATTTTGTTCAGGTCCAGTTTGGGTGGCAGAAACTAAGACACTGAACTGATGAGAGAACCTGTTGCTTTTCGCCCCGCGCATTTATTTATTTATTTATTTTTGTATTTTTAGTAGAGACAGAGTTTCACCATGTTGGCCAGGCTGGTCTCAAACTCCTGACCTCAAATGATCCACCCACCTCGGCCTCCCAAAGGGCTGGGATTACAAGCGTGAGCCACCATGCCCGGCCACCTGTTGCATCTTTAACAGCTGTGTTTGGAAAAGGGTGAGGAATTGATTCATCAATATTCAATACTAAGCTGCAAAATCAGGAACGCAGCCAATTGGTTTAATTGATCAAGACTTATAAACTCTTAGGGACTCTAGTGAACTGATACAAACTATTTCTTTGTGAAAAAAGGCTACAAAGTGAGAGACTTGAGTAAAAGCTGGAAAATTCACAACTCTGGAGAGAAGCACAACTGGGGAGACAGAAGGGTTTATAAGCCTTCTCTTATTCACAGTTGGTGTCTACACACAACAGGGTCCCACTGACCAGTACTGCTGCCTGCCTTAAAAAGCAGAAAGCTCACACTCAAGTGCTCCAACTACTGAGTTTTCATCCTAGGAATACTCACAGCAACAATCTCTTGTTTCCTGGGGTCAATGACTCTCACTTTCTTGTCTTTGGAAGCTGTGCAGATCAGACTGCCATTCCGGTTCCAGCTCACATTGTAAATCATGTCTGAATGCATATCATCCAAGTTTATAAGGGCTTCCCCTGTTCCCACATTCCAGATGATAATGGCATTATCACAGCCTAAAACAGGCAAAATCATCAGAGATTAGAAGATTAGAAACACCTATGTAACACACTCAGAAAACTACAGATACAGTGAGAACACATATTGTATATGCAGAGAGAGATAGAGAGAGAAAAGATGCGGCTGATTGTCAGAGGCCCTACCAGAGGCCCTACTTACTAACAGTGTTAAAAAATGAAGTGACAAAGAAAAAAGTTTGTATAAAAGAAATAAAAGTGTTAAAGTAAAAACACAACTTGTTAAGTTTGGGTTCATATGAAACAATCAACCAAACAAAAACAAAGAACCACACCAAAACAGAACCCTATTTTCTTTAAAGAGTTAAATGGGCTGGTAGACCCAAGTGACTTCAAGTTTCCCTTTCTAGTAAAACAAGCATCAGGGTGAATATAGCTTATTTCTCTGACAAATAAACTAAAAATAAAAGGGTTAAATGACTGTTTAGGGCACTCAACAAAAACTCTGGGTGGCAGCTTATTCAAATCAGTGAGACTCTAAGACACAGATATTAAAGACGGTGTAACAGTGGAAGAGAAAAGCCAAGAGTAAGGCCTGTTTGCTCACAACAGATCTGTACCTTTAAATGAAGAGAAAAATAGACCAAGACTGCTCTGATCATGGTGAGAAGCCCAAACTGTAATCAAGTAGCTACACGGATTCAGAAACGGATTCTGAAAGAGGCCCACGATGTCAACTCATTCACCACCTCAGCTCACCAACTCCTTCCTTCCTTCAAAGGTCTGCCCCACACCTCCAGGCCCCTTTAAAAAGAGGCAGCATGTGTTGCTCCTAGGATGTTAGTTCAATATACGGAAAGGACATCCTAGAGGTGGATTCTTGCCAATAAGGCTATTTTGAAATCATTTAGAAAAAATAGCCACTAATATCCAGGATACTTAAGTTACCTAAGGGTTAGAAGTAGGAAACTGGCCGGGCACGGTGGCTCACGCCTGTAATCCCAGCACCCTGGGAGGCCGAGGTGGGCAGATCGCCTGAGGTTAGGAGTTGGAGACCAGCCTGACCAACATGGAGAAACCCTGTCTGTACTAAAAATACAAAATTAGCCAGGTGTGGTGGCGCATGCCTGTAGTCCCAGCTACTTGAGAGGCTGAGGCAGGAGAATCGCTTGAACCAGGAGGCAGAGGTTGCAGTGAGCCGAGATCGTGCCATTGCGCTCCAGCCTGGGCAACAAGAGCGAAACTCCATCTCAAAAAAAAAAAAAAAAAAAAAAAAGAAGTAGGAAACTGGAGAAAAAAACTACACAACAGTATGAAAAGTTGAAGCTAAACTCTGGGATGGACAGTTGAACCTTCCTCTGCCTTCTTCCTCATAGGCAAACAGGTAACTTCAGCCCCGGCAGCTGGATCATATAGTCTAAAAATATGCAGAACACAACAATCACTCATTCTCCTTCACATGTAAAAGGGAGAATGCAGACCAGTCTGTGGCTGCTGCCCTATGTTGAGCCTTGATGAGAAAGGTAGCAGGAAATTTTCCATGATGGAATTCCAGCTCTGGAATTTTTTTCCTCTCCTTAATCAGACTGAGGTTCTGAGAGAACATCAAAAATGATTCCCAAGTATAGGCGATGGTGATTATAAAAAAAACATGGCATCTTTTTTGAAAAGTGGGCCTTAGTTTCAATAGGCACTTGGCATTATAATTTTTTATTTAACTCACTGTGAGTCATAAACATTCTGTATTCCCAGTTAAAAACTGAACTGCCCCTCCTCCTTTTTACTGGTGAGGGGAAAGACCTTTAAAAATCCTATCTCTAACATTAGTATCACTTTTTAAATAAACCACTTTTATTAAGGTATAACTTACAATACAATGCACCTATTTTAAGTATATATTTGCTAAGTTTCAACAAATGTATAAACTCATGTAGCCACTACTATGATCAAGACATAGAATATTTCCATCACCCCACAAAGTTCCCTCATGCTGTCTGTATTGCTTTCATAAAAGAAAATGAAATCTCCAATTTTAGATAAAGGAAAAGATTTCTGTACAACACCAGTGTCCAGAAATACGGGACTTATCAAGTAAAATGAGGTATATCCAGAAAATGGATTAGTATGAAGTCATTAAAAATAGGAAGAGTGCTTAATGGCACATGAAAAGGGTCACGGTGTACCACCAAGTGCAGAAAGCAGCCCATGTGTAAAGTGTATGAACCCATCTCTGTGTGTAAAATAATTTATGTATGTGCACAGAAATATCTTTTGGAAAGAAACATCAAAAAAGTAATAATGATCTTCTCTCTGAGTGGTGGGATTAAAAGTGATTTTTTTTCCTTTTGTTTATATATGTTCTCTATAGTATAAATGTACTAATTGTATAGCAGGGGAAAATGAAAGTTTTCTTTAAAAGGAAGGAGCGTATTTGCCTAATAGGGGTCTCTCAAAGCTGGCAGCAATACCACAGACCGAACACAGGGCTTCTGGCTCCCAACAAAGTATACCTTCTACCATATCAGAAATAACCAAAACTATGGTTCATGGAGGGCCCTGGCAGGAACCATGAAACCTGCTGAAATTGTAGCAGGAAATTCATAGCTTTCCTCAGGTTGTCAAAGTGGCCTTGAAACACACACACAAGTATGTGTGTGGGCTGGGGGAGCAGTGCACCCCAATACTCTTCACCATGGTTTCCTAATAATCTGCTTTAAAACCATATAGCATACAACCAAAACACTTTGCTTCCCCCCACTCAGAGAGCTACAAGAGCGGAAGACAAGGGGAGGACCGCTGAGCTCAGCTCCCACCTGCGCTAAGAAGCACATTGCGGGCCGTTGGATGCCAAGCCACGATGCCGACTCTCTTTGAGTGGCCTTCCAAAATCACCACAGGTTCAGTCAGGGAAAGGGTGAGTCCATTTTCTGGGATCTGCCATACCTGTTGGAGAAGGAAGAAAGATGATCCACATGAAAGCTACTGCCTTTCATTATCACATTTACAGTGACCATCCACTATAAAGATTTGCTCTATATAAACAGAATATACAGTGATATTTGGATGAAAGGCAGAATGTTGTGAAATGACCGTGTTAGGCTGTTTTTTTTTTTGTTTTTTGTTTTTTTTTGGTTTTTTTTGAGACGGAGTCTCACACTGTTGCCCAAACTGGTGTGCAGTGGTGTGATCTTGGCTCACTGCAACCTCCGTCTCCCAGGTTGAAGCAATTCTCCTGCCTCAGCCTCCCAAGTATCAGCTGTTTTTAAAATGTAATATGTTATCGGAGATCTGGATACCAACAAAGACTACAAAACATTTCCTCTCAGCTTTTATTTAATATTATTTGGGATTTTATTCTAAATTCCTTGTTAAGTTCGAAACTCTCCAGTTAGAAGCATGCAAAACATTGAAAGAAAACTACAAAATGATTGAAACACTCAAGAAAAGGAATGGGATGAAGACACTTAGCTAAGTCTGTGGTTCTTGATGGGATGATGTAGTTTTTAAAACATATTTTCTATAATTTTACACTTGGAAAACAAAAATACACTTAATATTTTTATAATGTATTATAGAAAATATTACAAAAGAAAAAATAAATTAGACCTCATCAAAATTAAAAGCTTTTGTGCTTCAAAGGACACTATCAAGAAAGTGAAAAAACAACCCGCAGAATGGGAGAAAATAACTTACAGATCATACATTTGATAAGAGACCTATAGCCAGAATATATAAAGAACTCTTAGAATTCAACCAAAGGACAAATAACCCAATTTAAAAATAGGCCAGTCATCTAAATAGACATTTCAAGGAAGACATATAAATGGCGAAAAAGCACATGAAAAGATGTTTGCCATTATTAGTAATTACAGAAATGCAAATCAAAACCACAAGCTCTCTCTTCATGCCCATTAGGATGGCTAGAATCAAAAAGACAGATAACAAGTGTTCACAAGCATGTGAAAAAATCAGAGCCTGCACACATGGCTGGTGAGAATGTAAAATGGTATAGCCACCATTTGGTGGCAGACTTTGGAAAACAGCCTGGCAGTTCCTCAAATGATTAAACAGAGTTATCATATGACCCAGTAATTCCACTCCTAGGGATATACCCAAGAGGATGGAAACTATGTGTCCGTGCAAAAACTTGTACAAGAATGTTCATAGAAGCATTATTTGTAATAGCCCAAAGGTGGAAAAAACCCAAATATCCACCTATTGATAAATGGCTAAACAAAATGGGACATATTCATACACTGGAATATTATTTGGCCATAAAAAAGAATGAAGTAGTGATACATGCTACAACATGAGCAAACTCTAAAAACATTATGCAAAGTGAAAGAAGCCAGACATAGAAGACCGCATATTGCAGGATTCCATGTATGTGAAATGTCCAGAATAGGCAAATCTGTAAAGACAGAAAGTAGAATAGTGATTGCTTAGTGTCGGGGAGAGTGGAGGGCGGCAGGTGGAGGGGTGATAGCTAAAGGATTTGGGTTTCTATTTGAGGTGATGAAAATTTTCTATACTTGTCTGTGGTGATGGTTGTGAATATTCTAAAACTCAGTGAATTGTACATTTTAAATGAGTGAATTCTATGTGAATTATATCTCAATAAAACTTGTTATTTAAGAAAATCCTCTTGACTAGTGAAGACATGCAGAAGACTCACCATATCTTAATTGGGGACATGCCTGGGCACAGGGGGAGAAAGGGACAGGGAAAGTATGAGTGGAAGGAATGAAAGACTTTACGTTTAACAATGAACAACAAAGGTTTCAAAAGGTTAAGAAACAAACAATCTCTAAGAAAAGGGCTGAGTTACAGGTAAGCTGAGTAGCATCAAGAACCCTACAGAAGACCAGATATTAAATAATATTTAAGTTTATGAAAAAGCTAAAGTTTAAAATCATTATTTTCTACATGAAGATTAAAACAAGTAAATTTACCATCAGAAAATGATTTTGAGGAACTAGCTCATGAAAAATTTAAGAACTTGTCAGTGAAAAATCATGTTCAACACTAGAACACGTGAGAAACAGAATTTTCCTTTGTGGGAACTTTAAAGGAGGAGACAAACAATTGTCTGTTTTCAGTTGCTTAGTGGAAGGCAGAGATCTAGACTGGATGAGTGTTTAGGGTTCAGCTCAGTTCTACTGTCCTGCAAAAAATGAGAACAAAAAGTTTGCCATTCTGAAGAGTGGGAAAAAGTCATGAGTTGAGTGATTTGTTCATTTTTACAGCTAAATTCTGCCCAGGCTAAATATAACCCCTTATGCAAATCATAACAAAAATAAACCTGCATTTTGAGGGCCCAAGCTTAGAACATCACCTAATTTCCCGAGCCCCACCATCATTCAGCAAATTTTAAGCAAGGCAGGTGTGAACAAGCATAGAAGGAAAAGGATAACCTACCCTGCCCTCTCCCTCCCTCTGTGGAAGAGACCTTGACCCAGGCCTCTTTCTCCCGTGGAGAACGTGGGCATCTGCTCTCCTCCAGCACTGCATGTTAGCTTTCATCCTGATATGCACTATTTTTATTCAAGAATTTATGATTAGTGAAACAACTCCATATTGAACTTGACTATCTGAATATAAAGCAGGACTGACATTTTGAACAGAACAAACAGAAAACAGTGACTACCAATTTGATCAAAGCATGAAGTCGACAGAAAAACAATTATGAAATGGGACTTTAGTGACTCAACAGGAAAAGCATTTTGCAAGATGCACCGTGACCCCACTTAGAACTGACAGAGTGGTAATACCACCTTCAATCTCCAGATGGCACCCCAACCATGGCCTGCTGGGTTTCCTTGCAAGGACTGAAAACACTTCTGTGTCTCATCTGAGCAGAGCTAGTGCATTTTCCAAATCAACTAATGAGACGTGGAGTGATGGGAGTCTTTGGTTATAATCAGCATTTCCAACCTTAAAATATGAGGGCAGAAGGAGAGCTCATAATGGGCACTTAACCTTTTCCTTTCTCTAGCTTCTCCCCATCATCTTTTCCTGGATTAAAAGAAAATTTTAATGATGAAGCAAAACATTTATTAATTTTTTAAATAAGGAAACTCTGTGTGTTCCTTCTTTACCTCACCTCCAGCTGGTTTAATGGTTCCCTCAGCTGGGTTTATTCACATAAGACAAGCACCTAACTCATTTTACTACCTTGATTAACTCTTTCTTTTAACACATTTATTGAATTACAATAAATTGTATTATAACCCATCTAGTACTGGGTAACTAAATACAGGCCCTGCTCTTGAGAAGTTGATGGTCTAACAGAAAGCAGAGACTTCTATCAGACTGAAAATCAAAGACAACAAATCCAAGTGGTGTGATACAGAGAATGAGCACCAGAGTCAGGCAGAGTCTGGTTCAAATCCTGCCTGGGCCACTACCTGTGATGATCCTGGCAAACATCACTGCATAGAGAAAACATTAGTACCTATGCCTGAGAAGTGTGCTAAGAGAATTAAGGAATTAATTAACCCCCAGCACAGAGCCAGACACACACATAGTCCCTCCAGAATGAAGAGACAGTACACAGCAGGGCTGAGATTATGGGCTTCTGGCCAGACTGATGTGACTGAATTCCTGATTCAGTTACATAGTGCTGTGACCTTGAGGACATTCACCTAACCTTTCCAGGACTTAATATTGAGCCTGCCCTCTGTGAGGCGGTTTGAAGACTAACATGGTAACATGAAACTGACACATTTAGAAGAATGCCTGGCATAAGGCAGACACTGAGTGTTAGTTGGTATTATTGCACAGTGCAACCAATGCTATGCTGGCATAAGCCGACCGTAGTACTATGAAATTAGCTTCCTGCTAACCAAGCTTGGTCCATCCAGGAGGGCTCCCTGAGGAGGTGACCTCTAAGGATGAACAAGACTTAGGTGAAAGTAGAGCAGAATATGAGGAGAAATTGAATATCCAGTCTCAAAATAAAAAACACAGATGTGTAGAGCAATTTTCTAAAAAGTGCATGCAGCATTTAAACAATGCCATAAAGAAGCTGGCTCAGGAGCTGCTAGGGAAAACGCACCAGAGTGAAAAAGCTAATACTATAAGCACAAGGACTGCAATGCGAGAAGAAAGTGAGTGAAAAGTCTCTGAAATGAAATGAGAAGACAACAGAATTCTTGTGTCCACTGGTAAAGAGGGGGTGGTGTTCTCCACGGTGGACTGTGGAAAGAGCTTGGGGATTGGGGGTGGTCTGTAGATCTTTCCGCACTCAGCATACACATGCTCTGGCTGGCACCCACAGGCCCTGCTCACAGGCCTGCCATTATGTGGCTCTCTGCCCTCTTCAGGGTTGTCTGCTACTCTGGGTGATGGCCTGTCCGGTTTGGACTGATGTTCCTGCAGCTCAGGGACAACAACAAACAGAAGAAGCACCACTTGGTACATGTTTGGTCCTCTTGTGTGTAATATGGGATGCTGGCCTGGGTGTCAGAAGACACAGGCTCCTGTCAGAGCTGGGACACTAATTGGTCACGTTAGCATTAAGAAGGGATTTCACTTCTGGGAGCCTGAATTTCCTTAATACTGGGGACAGCTGTGCTTACTCAGGGGTTATTAGAAGGGTTAAATGAGCTCAAACATTTTGCATGCCCCAAAGCACTACCCTAATAGGAAATACTGCAACTAGTGAGAAAAGAATGGGGCTTTCTTTGGAGCTAGACAGATCTGGGTCTGGCTGAGCCTTTTATCAGCTGTGTGACCCTTGACAAAACTGCCACTCTCTGAGCCTGTTTCCTAAGTTGTAAAATAGGCCACACTCATGGCTTACTGTGCTGATACAATAACTAAATATAATCATGCACATAAAGGCTTAGAATAGCGCATGGCAAAAAAAAAAAAAAAAAAAGGAGCCTATCATATTTTCACAATGACTTTTCTTGCTGTTAATATGACCACTATGACGCCATATATATTTCTAGGTCTGAACATCAGAATTTCTTAGAATGAGTCTTGTCTTCAAATTAATTCAGCACTGTACCCAATTAATACTAACTAATTTACACCCAAGATATCATATGTGTGAAAGCTCTGGTTTATACCTAGGCCAATTATCACAGTAAGGACAGATCTGATCTCTGTGCAGCCTTGTTAGCTTTTCTTTGTTCTATGGCTACAGACTGGTACTGTAATACCAACCAGCTTTCTCAAAACTGTATGCCGTGAGTGCAGAGGAAAACAGACACAAAACACCCAGAGTAGGCATCTCAGCGCAGCAGACAGTACAAGTTATCCCTAGTCCCTCTTTTTTATTTTATTTTCTTAATTTAAATAATGCTGTGTGTTCCTAACATTTTCTGTTTGGACAACACATTACTATGGCAATGTTTTGTTTTGTTTTGTTTTGAAATGACAAAAATGAAATCAGAGGAGCTGTGGTGGCTCAGGCCTGTTGTCCTGGTGCATAAGGAAGCAAGGCTCGGCGTTTGAGGCCAGCCTGTGCAACATAGAAACCTCTCATCTATATAACTAAAAAAATGACATCAGTTCCAAGGGCTCCTACGTGAAAAAGTGAACCCATCAGTAAAATCCCATCGTGGTTCTGGAAAAAAAACAACTTTAAGCGCATGTTCAGAACTACTGTACCATGGGCATCCTTTTCACATGTGAAAGCCTGGCTATGGAAAAAGGACAACTCAAGAGAACAATCCCAACAAGAAAAAAGGAAAACGAAGACACTTGGGTTTCTCTCACGTGCTAATTTTAAAGTACAATTAGTTAAATAGTTTTATTTTTCAAATACTGCTTTCCAGACACTGCTTCCCTATTTTAGTCACCCATCATCAACTTGCTACTGGGCTAGGACTAGAGTTACAGCCACAAAAAGGGTTACACCCCCAAAAGACCCTATTTTTCTATTGCTAAGGAAACCAATTCCAAAGGGGAAATGAAGAAAAGACATGAGACAGGAAAAAGCTTAAAGATGTGGTAGCAGCTGCAGACCAGCACAGAGTCCTACAGACACCCACAAAGGCCTGCATGTAGGGCATCAGGGCATTCCCAAATGAACCATGACGTGCAGAGCGGCACCGAGTTCGGGAAAACCAAGAACTGAGTGTTGGGTTCCGATCTGCCAGGGTTATAATATCCTCTGGCAAATGCCCCAGATGTAATCTGTACAAAATGGAATTAAGACGAAGCCCTCCCTGCTGAATGCCTGAGACGAACCAAAACATCACTTCCATTTTTATTTCAGGGCAAAAACTATATTAGAAAGCATTAAAGCTCTTTTAAAATTTGTCTAGCAGGTTTTCCAGTCTTTGTCAAATGCCTTCCCACCCACCAAAAAAAACTATATTAGGAAAATTTATAATGGAAGCAAAAATGGATTAGATAGGGTATTTTTGTTGATTTCTACAGAAGAATAAACTGATTTGAGAGAAGGGGGAAGCGTCCTTTAAACTTAAAAATTTGGACTATTTTATAGCTGGAGACAATTAAGACTATCATTTTGCAAGATCTTTCCATCTCCCAGACTCTGGAAGGAAAAATTATGCAATCCCATTGTCCGAATTAGCCATTTTTTGCATTTGTGTTTGATTACTACCCTGCGGATAAGGAACAATGTTGAATCAACATCATTCACTAAACTTAACTTGGCTGCTCTTTGTATTATTTAAAGCGCTATTATTTTCTTGGAGCTAAAATTTCCCCCAAGTAAAATACTTAGGTAGCCATAATCTTAAAACTCTCTTTGAGAAGATACTGCTGAAGAAAAGAACTCACAGAGCCAAAACTCTGCAAAACCTAGGAGTGAAGTGTAGTTTCTGGGAGTAGGATTTATATAACTGCTGTGTGATAGTATAAAATGCTGTTTCACAAAGTAGTACATGAAAGGTAAACTGTGTCAATATAATTTAATTTTAGGCTGCGTAAAGAAGCCACGTCTAAAAAATGGGGGAATGTATCTTAAGATTGGTATTCCCTCTCCGAAAACTGCAAAGTAGCTGTCACTAAATCAATGCCCACAAAATTAACAAATCAATGCTTAAATGCTCAGGACTTCATGGATTTATACCATAAGTAATACAAAAAGCAGTTTTTAAAAAACTACTTTTATTCTTTTACAGTTCATTTGATAAACTGGTTCTGTATTTTTCTATGAAATGTCTATTAAAGGTACTCTTGCTGCTAGGAATCCACTATAGATATACATCAAAATCCCCATTACAAACAATAACAGCCCATTATACGTTTACAGCTTCCTTCTGACTCTCTCGATAGGCATAACTATTATTATCATACCTCCATATTATATGTAAGGCAACTGGGGCTGAGAACGTTTAAGCGAAGCGACCTGCAAATGCTCAGAACTTCTACTCTCCGGTTTTCCTTGATATCCTTCTTCTACTAAAACTAGGCCCTGTTATACTATCTTCTATTTGTAGCTCATGAGCTACTACCAATAGCCTAGGCTTGAGAAACTACACAAAGCTTTTCTGTTAAAAAAAAAAATAAAAAAAAAAAAAGGCAGTGGGTGGCGGGGGGTGTTGTCTGAAACCATTTGATCTATGATACAGTGTTCTTTTACCTTCAGAAGAGCAAGGTGGAAAATAAGGTATTAAGAAGCAGGTAGGCTAGGAGAAGATCAAACATTTCTTTAAACTTTCAACTGCTAAGCTATACAAGCTTCAATTACTCCAATAATAACATGATATGGGGGATATTAAGTGATTAAAGGGTGATTTAAATATCAATTCTATACTTAAAGATTTTTTAAAATTAGAAAGATTTATCCCAAAGCATTATTTAATTTACAAAATGTGCACTCCAGCAATGCCAATAAAAGGGCGACATTGAGGATTCTGGGAAGATGAGAGAATCTCAGTGGCAGCATTGTTTGGGGGTTTTTCCAAAGTCCCTATGTAAAAATACAGAGCTAGCAGAAAACAAAACAAAACAAAAATCCAGGGACAACATTTACACAAACTAGGTGATATCCCCAAAATTTAAGCGGGTAGGAGCAAACACCAACAGCCACACGACCTGCATGTGATCGGCCTCAGGTGTGTGTGGGAGGGGACAGCAAGGGGATACCTGACAGACCTGAGGGCAGCAGGCCGGTGTGAGATCAGCAGCAGAAACTGGGAAGGATTTTGCCTTTTCCAACAGAAGCTGGGCACACAGGTACTGAATTTAAAAGGTCTGAAGAGGCAGACACAATCTAGACCCCAGCACTCTCAAAATCACCCAGAGAGGGCTCCCTTCCAGGATGGGCCCACAAAGGAGACACTCCAGAAAATGAAATCAAATTTCAGCAGGATAGAAATAAGAGGGATAAAAGCATAAGAGAGGCTACATAAGAGCCAAGCTAGGAAATATTAGAAAGCAAAGCACCATGCTTCTGAACACTATCTAAGATGTCAGAGAGGGAGCTCTGTGAAATTACAGCAGCTATCTGAACCAAGCCACCATTTAAAAAGCTTGGGAAAATTAAATCCACATAAAAATAAGCAAGAAAAAAAAATCAAGGTTGAACTCCAAAATTACTGTCAGAAAAAAAGAGAGTAAGACACAGAATAACATCCCTTTAGACAATATAAGAATGCTAAAAAGACATGCTCAAAAGAGACAAAAACTACATTATAGTGATTCAAAATAAGAAAACAATATATAAAACATTATAAATCAGAACTTGAAAAACTCAAAAAATAAAGTGACAGAAATCAAGAAAAAAAATAGAAATAAATGAAGACAAACCAAGAAAGAACACAGGAGCAAATAAACACAACAAATAATGCCCCCAAAAGAAATAAAAGGAAAAGAGCAAAATAGTAACAATAAAGTCTAAAAAAAAAAGAACAAAAAAAAAGGTTTGGGGCCTGGCATGGTGGCTCACACGTGTAATCCCAACACTTTGGAAGGCCAAGATGGGAGGAATGCTTGAGGCCACAAGTTAGAGGCCAGCCTGGACAACATTGTGAGAAACCTTGTCTCTACAAAAAAATAGAAAATTAGCTGGGCATGGTGGTGAGTGCCTGTGGTTGCAGCTACTCGGAAGGTTGAGGTGGGAGGATTGCCTGGGCCCAGGAGGTCAAGGCATGATCGTGCCACTGTACTCCAGCCTGGGTGACAGAGCAAGACCTTGTCTCAAAAAAAGAAAAGAAAGAAAAGGAGGGGAGGGGAGGAAAAGAAAAGAGGTTTGGAGAGAAACTGACAACGACTAAAGAGAAGTAAAGAAGACAAAGCATATGGATAACAGGAGCTTCTGATAAAGAAAACCAAAGCAAAGGAACAGGAAAAAAAAATCAAAAACTGTAATTCAAGAAAAAAAAAGACTGGAAACTATACATTGAAAGAGCATACCATGGTATCTAGAGATACCAACTCAGAATGACCAACAATCTTCCAGTAAAATTAACTATATTTGAAGAAAAAAAAATCTTATGAACATTTAGGCAAAAAGAACATATGATTTATAAAGGAAAGGAAATTAGATTATAATCTGACTTTGACAGCAACACCTATGCCAAAAGAAAATGGAATAAGGTATTTAGATACTCAAGGAAAAACTGTGAGTCAATAATTTTATTTATTTATTTATTTATTTAGAGACAGGATTGGTCTCACTCTGTTAACCAGGCTGTAAGCGCCGTGGCACGATCACGGCTCAATGCAGCCTTGATCTTCCAGGTCCGAGAGGTCCTCCCACCTCAGCCTCCCAAGCAGGTGGGACCACAGGCACTCACCACCACACCCAGCTAATTTTTTATTTTATTTATTTATTTATTTTTTATTATACTTTAGGGTTTTAGGGTACACGTGCACAATGTGCAGGTTTGTTACATATGTATCCATGTGCCATGTTGATTTCCTGCACCCATTAACTCGTCATTTAGCATTAGGTGTATCTCCTAATGCTGTCCCTCCCCCCTCCCCCCACCCCACAACAGTCCCCGGAGTGTGATGTTCCCCTTCCTGTGTCCATGAGTTCTCATTGTTCAATTCCCACCTATGAGTGAGAACATGCGGTGTTTGGTTTTTTGTCCTTGCGATAGTTTACTGAGAATGATGTTTTCCAGTTTCATCCATGTCCCTACAAAGGACACGAACTCATCATTTTTTATGGCTGCATAGTATTCCATGGTGTATATGTGCCACATTTTCTTAATCCAGTCTATCATTGTTGGACATTTGGGTTGGTTCCAACTCTTTGCTATTGTGAATAGTGCCGCAATAAACATACGTGTGCATGTGTCTTTACAGCAGCATGATTTATAGTCCTTTGGGTATATACCCAGTAATGGGATGGCTGGGTCAAATGGTATTTCTAGTTCTAGATCCCTCAGGAATCGCCACACTGACTTCCACAATGGTTGAACTAGTTTACAGTCCCACCAACAGTGTAAAAGTGTTCCTATTTCTCCACATCCTCTCCAGCACCTGTTGTTTCCTGATTTTTTAATGATGGCCATTCTAACTGGTGTGAGATGGTATCTCACTGTGGTTTTGATTTGCATTTCTCTGATGGCCAGTGATGATGAGCATTTCTTCATGTGTTTTTTGGCTGCATAAATGTCTTCTTTTGAGAAGTGTCTGTTCATGTCCTTTGCCCACTTTTTGATGGGGTTGTTTGTTTTTTTCTTGTAAATTTGTTTGAGTTCATTGTAGATTCTGGATATTAGCCCTTTGTCAGATGAGTAGGTTGCAAAAATTTTCTCCCATTCTGTAGGTTGCCTGTTCACTCTGATGGTAGTTTCTTTTGCTGTGCAGAAGCTCTTTAGTTTAATGAGATCCCATTTGTCGATTTTGCCTTTTGTTGCCATTGCTTTTGGTGTTTTAGACATGAAGTCCTTGCCCATGCCTATGTCCTGAATGGTATTGCCTAGGTTTTCTTGTAGGATTTTAATGGTTTTAGGTCTAACATATAAGTCTTTAATCCATCTTGAATTAATTTTTGTATAAGGTGTAAGGAAGGGATCCAGTTTCAGCTTTCTACATATGGCTAGCCAGTTTTCCCAGCACCATTTATTAAATAGGGAATCCTTTCCCCATTTCTTGTTTTTGTCAGGTTTGTCAAAGATCAGATAGTTGTAGATATGCGGCATCATTTCTGAGGGCTCTGTTCTGTTCCATTGATCTATGTCTCTGTTGTGGTACCAGTACCATGCTGTTTTGGTTACTGTAGCCTTGTAGTATAGTTTAAAGTCAGGTAGCGTGATGCCTCCAGCTTTGTTCTTTTGGCTTAGGATTGACTTGGTGATGCGGGCTCTTTTTTGGTTCCATATGAACTTTAAAGTAGTTTTTTCCAATTCTGTGAAGAAAGTCATTGGTAGCTTGATGGGGATGGCATTGAATCTATAAATTACCTTGGGCAGTATGGCCATTTTCACGATATTGATTCTTCCAACCCATGAGCATGGAATGTTCTTCCATTTGTTTGTATCCTCTTTTATTTCATTGAGCAGTGGTTTGTAGTTCTCCTTGAAGAGGTCCTTCACATCCCTTGTAAGTTGGATTCCTAGGTATTTTATTCTCTTTGAAGCAATTGTGAATGGGAGTTCACTCATGATTTGGCTCTCTGTTTGTCTGTTATTGGTGTACAAGAATGCTTGTGATTTTTGTACATTAATTTTGTATCCTGAGACTTTGCTGAAGTTGCTAATCAGCTTAAGGAGGTTTTGGGCTGAGACAATGGGGTTTTCTAGATATATAATCATGTCATCTGCAAACAGGGACAATTTGACTTCCTCTTTTCCTAATTGAATACCCTTTATTTCCTTCTCCTGCCTGATTGCTCTGGCCAGAACTTCCAGCACTATGTTGAATAGGAGCGGTGAGAGAGGGCATCCCTGTCTTGTGCCAGTTTTCAGAGGGAATGCTTCCAGTTTTTGCCCATTCAGTATGATATTGGCTGTGGGTTTGTCGTAGATAGCTCTTATTATTTTGAGATACGTCCCATCAATAACTAATTTATTGAGAGTTTTTAGCATGAAGGTTGTTGAATTTTGTCAAAGGCCTTTTCTGCATCTATTGAGATAATCATGTGGTTTTTGTCTTTGGTTCTGTTTATATGCTGGATTACATTTATTGATTTGCGTATGTTGAACCAGCCTTGCATCCCAGGGATGAAGCCCACTTGATTATGGTGGATAAGCTTTTTGATGTGCTGCTGGATTCGGTTTGCCAGTATTTTATTGAGGATTTTTGCATCAATGTTCATCAAGGATATTGGTCTGAAATTCTCTTTTTTGGTTATGTCTCTGCCAGGCTTTGGTATCAGGACGATGCTGGCTTCGTAAAATGTGTTAGGGAGGATTCCCTCTTTTTCTATCGATTGGAATAGTTTCAGAAGGAATGGTACCAGTTCCTCCTTGTACCTCTGGTAGAATTCGGCTGTGAATCCATCAGGTCCTGGACTCTTTTTGGTTGGTAAGCTATTGATTGTTGCCACAATTTCAGAACCTGTTATTGGTCTATTCAGAGATTCAACTTCTTCCTGGTTTAGTCTTGGGAGGGTGTATTTGTCAAGGAATTTATCCATTTCTTCTAGATTTTCTAGTTTATTTGCATAGAGGTGTTTGTAGTATTCTCTGATGGTAGATTGTATTTCTGTGGGATCGGTGGTGATATCCCCTTTTTCGTTTTTTATTGCATCTATTTGATTCTTCTCTCTTTTCTTCTTTATTAGTCTTGCTAGCGGACCATCAATTCTGTTGATCTTTTCAAAAAACCAGCTCCTGGATTCATTAATTTTTTGAAGGGTTTTTTGTGTCTCTATTTCCTTCAGTTCTGCTCTGATTTTAGTTATTTCTAGCCTTCTGCTAGCTTTTGAATGTGTTTGCTCTTGCTTTTCTAGTTCTTTTAATTGTGATGTTAGGGTGTCAATTTTGGATCTTTCCTGCTTTCTCTTGTGGGCATTTAGTGCTATAAATTTCCCTCTACACACTGCTTTGAACGTGTCCCAGAGATTCTGGTATGTTGTGTCTTTGTTCTCGTTGGTTTCAAAGAACATCTTTATTTCTGCCTTCATTTCATTATGTACCCAATAGTCATTCAGGAGCAGGTTGTTCAGTTTCCATGTAGTTGAGCGGTTTTGAGTGAGTTTCTTAATCCTGAGTTCTAGTTTGATTGCACCGTGGTCTGAAAGACAGTTTGTTATAATTTCTGTTCTTTTACATTTGCCGAGGAGAGCTTTACTTCCAACTATGTGGTCAATTTTGGAATAGGTGTGGTGTGGTGCTGAAAAAAATGTATATTCTGTTGACTTGGGGTGGAGAGTTCTGTAGATGTCTATTAGGTCCACTTTATGTAGAGCTGAGTTCAATTCCTGGATATCCTTGTTAACTTTCTGTCTCGTTGATCTGTCTAATGTTGACAGTGGGGTGTTAAAATCTCCCATTATTATTGTGTGGGAGTTTAAGTCCCTTTGTAGGTCACTGAGGACTTGCTTTATGAATCTGGGTGCTCCTGTGTTGGGTGCATATATATTTAGGATAGTTAGCTCTTCTTGTTGAATTGATCCCTTTACCATTATGTAATGGCCTTCTTTGTCTCTTTTGATCTTTGTTGGTTTGAAGTCTATTTTATCAGAGACTAGGATTGCAACCCCTGCCTTTTTTTGTTTTCCAGTTGCTTGATAGATCTTCCTCCATCCCTTTATTTTGAGTCTATGTGTGTCTCTGCACGTGAGATGGGTTTCCTGAATACAGCACACTGATGGGTCCTGACTCCTTATCCAGTTTGCCAGTCTGTGTCTTTTGATTGGAGCATTTAGCCCATTTACATTAAACGTTAATATTGTTATGTGTGAATCTGATCCTGTCATTATGATGTTAGTTGGTTATTTTGCTCGTTAGTTGCTATAGTTTCTTCCTAGCCTGGATGGTCTTTACAATTTGGCGTGTTTTTGCAGTGGCTGGTACTGGTTGTTCCTTTCCATGTTTAGTGCTTCCTTCAGGAGCTCTTTTAGGGCAGGCCTGGTGGTGACAAAATCACTCAGCATTTGCTTGTCTGTAAAGTATTTTATTTCTCCTTCACTTATGAAGCTTAGTTTGGCGGGATAGGAAATTCTGGGTTGAAAATTCTTTTCTTTAAGAATGTTGAATATCGGCCCCCACTCTCTTCTGGCTTGTAAAGTTTCTGCTGAGAGATCAGCTATTAGTCTGATGGGCTTCCCTTTGTGGGTAACCCGACCTTTCTCTCTGGCTGCCCTTAACATTTTTTCCTTCACTTCAACTTTGGTGAATCTGACAATTATGTGTCTTGGAGTTGTTCTTCTCGAGGAGTATCTTTGTGGCGTTCTCTGTATTTCCTGAATCTGAATGCTGGCCTGCTTTGCTAGATTGGGGAAGTTCTCCTGGATAATATCTTGCAGAGTGTTTTCCAACTTGGTTCCATTCTCCCCATCATTTTCAGGTACACCAATCAGACGTAGGTTTGGTCTTTTCACATAGTCCCAAATTTCTTGGAGGCTTTGTTCATTTCTTTTTATTCTTTTTTCTCTAAACTTCCCTTCTCTCTTCATTTCATTCATTTCATCTTCCATCAGCGATACCCTTTCTTCCAGTTGATCGCATCTGCTACTGAGGCTTCTGCAATCTTCGCGTAGTTCTCGAAACTTGGCTTTCAGCTCCATCAGCTCCTTTAAGCCCTTCTCTCCATTGGTTATTGTAGTTATCCATTCTTCTAATTTTTTTTCAAAGTTTTTAACTTCTTTGCTATTGTTTTGAATTTCCTCCCGTAGCTCAGAGTAGTTTGATCGTCTGAAGCCTTCTTCTCTCAACTCGTCAAAGTCATCCTCCATCCAGCTTTGTTCTGTTGCTGGTGAGGAACTGCGTTCCTTTGGAGGAGGAGAGGTGCTCTGTTTTTTAGAGTTTCCAGTTTTTGTGTTCTGTTTTTTCCCCATCTTTGTGGTTTTATCTACTTTTTGTCTTTGATGATGGTGATGTACAGATGGGTTTTTGGTGTGGATGTCCTTTCTGTTTGTTAGTTTTCCTTCTACCAGACAGGACCCTCAGCTGCAGGTCTGTTGGAGTTTACTAGAGGTCCACTCCAGACCCTGTTTGGCTGGGTGTCAGCAGCGGTGGCTGCAGAACAGCGGATTTTCGTGAGACCACAGATTCAGCTGTCTGATAGTTCCTCTGAAAGTTTTGTCTCAGAGGAGTACCCGGCTGAATGAGGTGTCAGTCTGTCCCTACTGGGGGGGTGCCTCCCAGTTAGGCTGCTCAGGGGCGAGGGACCCACTTTAGGAGGCAGTCTGTCCGTTCTCAGATCTCCAGCTGCGTGCTGGGAGAACCACTACTCTCTTCAAAGCTGTCAGTCAGACAGGGACATTTAAGTCTGTGGAGTTTCTTGCTGAGTTTTTGTTTGTCTGTGCCCTGCCCCCAGAGGTGGAGCCTACAGAGGCAGGCAGGCCTCCTTGAGCTGTGGTGGGCTCCACCCAGTTTGAGCTTCCTGGCTGCTTTGTTTACCTAAGCAAGCCTGGGCAATGGCGGGCGCCCCTCCCCCAGCCTCGCTGCTGCCTTGCAGCTTGATCTCAGACTGCTGTGCTAGCAATCAGCGAGACTCCGTGGGCATAGGACCCTCCGAGCCAGGTGCGGGACACAATCTCCTAGTGTGCCGTTTTCCAGGCCCGTTGGAAAAGCGCAATATTAGGATGGGACTGACCCGATATTCCAGGTGCCGTCTGTTTCCCCTTTCTTTGACTAGGAAAGGGAACTCCCTGACCCCTTGCGCTTCCCGAGTGAGGCAATGCCTCGCCCCGCTTCGGCTTGCGCACAGTGCGCTTCACCGACTGTCCTGTACCCACTGTTAGGCACTCCCTAGTGAGATGAAACTGGTACCTCAAGCAGAAATGCAGAAATCATCCGTCTTCTGTGTCGCTGGGGCTGGGAGCTGGAGACCGGAGCTGTTCCTATTCGGCCATCTTGGCTCCACCCCCCAATTTTTTATTTTTTGTAGAGATGGGGTTTCACCATGTTGCCCAGGCTGGTCTTGAACTCCTGGGCTCAAACAGTCCACCTGCCTCGGCCTCCCAAACTGCTGGAATTACAGGTGTGAGGCACTGTCCCTGACCAATAATTTTATATTCAGAAAAACTCACTTTCAAGTAAAAAGATCACAGGTAAGTTATTATCAGTATACAAGAACTCAGAGAATATTTTTCCCACTCCTTCTTAAGGAATCCACCCAAGAACAAGCTTCAGATGATCCAAATGCCTGGTGCGAGACTGACACAATGATTGATGGAGTGTACTTCAATGTAGTTACTCACAGAACCAAGGGAGGAGAGACTGTTGAATGTAACAGCTATGTGGTCTTGAAAATACAGAATACATCATTTTTAAATGGAGGGAGAATAGACATAGCATGGGTTTTAAAAAGTTGTTTAGTTTTTCCACTGAAAGTCATTTAGTTTTTTAACGATTTTCAGTATCATGGTATGGTGGTGGTATTCGTATTTTCACTCTGAGACTATAATATGTATAATGTGAAAAGACAAACGAGATAGATCAGGATATTCTAATTCTCCTTCTGTATCCCTAAGACCCTACATTCTCTGTGTGAAAGAAAGGACATGGAGATGTAATTAATATTAAAGAGGTTAGGTAAACACAGGCATACCTCATTTTATTGCACTTCACAGATATTGCGGTGGTTTTTTTTTTTTTTTTTTTAAACAAATTGAAGCTTCGTGTCAACCCTAAGGCAAGTCTATCTGCACCATTTTTTCCAACAGCGTATGTTCACCGTCTCTGTGTCACATTTTGGCAATTCTTGCAGCATTTCAAACTTTTTTGTTATTACTGTATCTGTTACAGTGATCAGTGATGTCTGATGTTACTACTGTAATTGTTTTGGGGCACTATGAACTGCACCCATATAACATAGTGAACTTAATCGATAAACGCTGTGTGTTTTCTCATTGCTCTACCACCTGCTCTCCCTGTATCCCTGTCTCTTCCTCTCCTTGGGCCTCCCTATTACCTGAGACATAACAACATTGAAATTAGGCCAATTAATAACCCTAAATGACCTTTAAGTGTTTGAGTGAAAGGAAGAGTTGCACATTTCTCACTCTAAATCAAAAATTAGAAATGATTAAGCTTAGTGAGGAAGCCATGTCGAAAGCTGAAACAGGCCAAAAGCTAAGCGCCTCTTAAGCCAGTTAGCCAAGTTGTGAATGCAAAAGAAAAGTTCAGGAAATTAAAAGTGCTACTCCAGTGAACACATGAATGATAAAAAAGCAAAAACGGCCTTTGTTTTAGCGGTCTGGATAGAAATACAAACCAGCCACAAGATTCCCTTAAGCCAAAGCCTAATCCAGAGCAAAGTCCTAACTCTCTTCAATTCCATGGAGGCTGACGGAGGTGAAGAAGCTGCAGAAGAAAAGTTGGAAACTAGCAGAGGTTAGTTCATGAGGTTAACGAAAGACGCCATCTCCATTATATAATACAAGGGAAAGCAGCAAGTGCTGATGGAGAAGCTGCAGCAAGTTATCCAGAAGGTCTGGATAAGATCGTTGATGAAGGTGGCTACACTAAACAACGCATTTTCAATGTAGATCAAACAGCCTTCTACTGAAAGAAGATGCCGTCTAGAACTTTCATGGCTAGAGGGGAGAAGTCAATGCCTGGCTTCAAAGCTTCAAAAGATGAGCTGCCTGTCTTGTTAGAGGCTGACGCAGCTGGTGACTTTAAGTTGACACCAATGCTCACTCACCTCACCAAAAATCCTAGGGCCCTTAAGAATTATGCTAAATCTACTCTGTCTATGTTCTAGAAATGGAAAAACAAAGCACGAATGACAGCACATCTGTTTACTGCATGGTTTACTGAATATTTTAAGCCCACCATTGAGAACTACCAATCAAGAAAAAAAAAGATTCCTTACAAAATATTACTGCTCATCAACAATGCACCTTATCACCCAAGACCTCTGATGAAAATGTACAAGGGGATTAACATTGTTTTCACCTGCTAACATCAATTCTGCAGCCCCTGGAACAAGGAATCATTTTGACTTCCAAGTCTTATTATTTAAGAAATACATTTCATAAGGCTACAGCTACCACTGATAGTGATTCCCCTGATGGATCTGGGCAAAGCAAATTAAAAACCTTCTGGGCTGGGCACAGTGGCTCACGCCTTTGGGAGGCCAAGGTGGGCGGATCGCGAGATCAGGAGATGGAGACCATCCTGGCTAACACGGTGAAACCCCATCTCTATTAAAAATACAAAAAATTAGCCGGGCATGGTGGCACGTGACTGTAGTCCCAGCTACTCGGGAGGCTGAGGCAGGAGAATCGTTTGAACCCAGGAGGCGGAGGTTGCAGTGAGCCGAGATCATACCACTGCGCTCCAGCCTCAGTGACAGAGCGAGACTCCGTCTCAAAAAAAAAAAGAACTTCTGGAAAGGATTCACCATTTTAGGTGACATTAATAAAATTCATGATTTGTGGAAGGAGTTCAAAATATCAACATTTGAGAGTTCAAGACTTTGGTGGAAGAAGTAACTGTAGCTATGGTGGAAATAGAGAACTAGAGAATAAAAAGTGGA
The DNA here is from genome assembly GCF_006542625.1 of Nomascus leucogenys. Lineage (NCBI taxonomy): Eukaryota > Metazoa > Chordata > Mammalia > Primates > Hylobatidae > Nomascus > Nomascus leucogenys. Next base: position 75,806,164 of record NC_044390.1, read on the forward strand.
GCCTGAAGATGTGAGTGAATTGCTGCAATCTCATGATAAAACTTGAACAGATGAGGAGTTGTTCCTTATGGATAAGCAAAGAAAATGGTTTCTTGAGATGGAATGTACTCCTGGTAACGATGCTGTGAACACTGTTGAAATGACAACAAAACATTTAAAATACTACTTACATAAACTTAGTTGATAAGGCAGCAAAAGGGTTTGAGAGGACTGACTCCAATTTTGAAAGAAGTTCTATGGTGGGTAAAATGCTATCAAACAGCACCACATGCTACAGAGAAAGCTTTTGTTGAGAGGCCAAGTCAATCAATATGACAAACTTTATTGTCGTGGCCTCATCCAGCCCAACCTTCAGCAACCACCACCCTCATCAGCCAGCAGCCATCAACACTGAGGGGAAACCCTCCACAGCAAAAAGATTACACTCTCTTTGGTAATACAGTATTTTTAAATTAATGTATACATATATATATATATATATTTTAGACATAATGCTACTGCATACTTAATAGATATAATTTTCCCTTAAAATAAACCAGAAATGGCTTGGTTTCTGAAAGAAATGGCTTGGGCAGGGATGTCCAAAGTGAGCCTGAAACACCTCAACATATCACATAGCCAGGAATCTATCTATCAAAGACTATGAGGGTCATTTCAAAAGGACTCAGAAATCTTGAAGAGGTTTCCACGGGAAAAGGCGAGAAAGTCAGCTTTGAGATAAGAATTATAATGGATTGAACCCATCAAATATGTTCAAATCCATAATTTCAAAATGAAAGGAACAGGGAAAAAAAAACTCCTAATTTGTCACCTTCTGAGGATGACAGAGAATCAATTCATTATCTTGAGAACTGGGTAAATAAAAGGAAAGAACCAAGCACTTATCCTGCTTTCCTAAATGAACTATACTATTTGGTAACTAAATAGTGAGTAAGTGAGGACATTATCTTATAAAATTTTACCAGCTAAAAATTGAAAACAAAATGACAGAATTTACTGTCACCATATTGCAACCCCTAGTGAATGACTGGATATAGGCACAGAATGCACAAATCAAAAAAGAATGAAACCCAGACATCGTGACATCATGTGCTTCCTAGCGTATGAAAGAACATAACGCAAACAATATAGTCTTGCCAAAAGGACAGAACCTGAATCTGACCGCACTTCAGGTTCCAGCTGCCGATTTGCAGGAAATTCAGAGGACAGAGGAGCAAGTTGAACTGCAACATGAGGGTACAATCAGCAAAATCCAGATGGTTGAAAAGCACAGTTCAAAGGTCAGGGCTTTTGAATAGATAAATTGTAGGGAAAAGAAAATGACGAAAAAAAAAAGAAAATGATGAAGGAGGAATCTTTAGATTAAGACTTAAAAGACTATATATCAAGTTTTTAAAACTGGCAAGACCAATCTAGAGTCTAGAGGTATACACCTGAGTGATTACCACTACAAAGAAAGGCAAGGAAATGAGTATTACAAAAGTCAGGAGAGTGGTTACTTTGAGAGGGAGGAGGGGTGTTGTGACTGGGATGGGGCACATAGAGAAGTCTGAGGAGGTTGGGAAAGTTCTACTTTTTGACATGGAAGGTGGTTACATGGTGTTCACTATGTCATAAATCACTTAACTCCCTGAATCTGCTTTTTCACTTAACTATTTGGTGTGTTTTTCTGTTTTATAATACACATTGTTTTTTTTTTTTAAAGGATAACGTGACCAGTAATGCTAGAGACAGGGAGAGCCAGAGATGGATCAAATCTGCTTCTTCAAAAGAGGTTCAGACTCTCCGTTTAAGATTCTGGCATCAGAGTTAGGCACGGTGGCTCGTGCCTGTAATCAATCCCAGCACTTTGGGAGGCTGAGGCGGGGGGATCACTTGAGGTCAGGAGTTCGAGACCAGCCTGGCCAACATGATGAAACTCCGTTTCTACTAAAAACATAAAAATTAGCCAGGCATGGTGGCGCAGGCCTGTAATCCCAGCTACTTGGGAGGCTGAGGCAGGAGAATCGCTTGAACCTGGGAGGTAGAGGTTACAGTGAGCTGAGATCATGCCATTGTACTCCAACCTGGGTGACAAAGTCAGACTCCATCCCCCCCAAAAAAAAAAAAAAATTCTGGCATCAGGTCTAAACAATACTCCTTTCTCTTAGCAAAATGCGTCCATAGCCATTAAAATGATCAATTTAGCAAGGCACATTAAACAGAACAATTCCCTTTCACAGCAGCGTATTTCCTTAATATGCTTTAGCTGCCAAAATTATGAGATCACAGGAGGAGACATTCTCAGCCAAAAGCCCATGAGGAAAAGCGGGTAAATGTTTAAATGACACAGTTCAGGAATTAATTTGTGTTTATGTAAAATAATTTTAATTAATAAAGCTTTCCAAACAATGTTTCAGTCCACAGCCAATAGAGAGGAAAATAAAAGTAGCATGGTTCTCCAAGCTGTCTACCTGACATGTGCAAGACTGCTTACAAATTAATTAGAGACCATCTTCCCTTATTTCAGGGGCAGCAGTACTCCCATTTGTGCTTATGCCTAACCTTTTCAACCTATTTTGGGCTACCATTAAAAACTGTTCCAAACCAATAATCACATTTTAAAGTTAAAAATCATAACTAAGGACAAGAAATCATATTAAAAAGTATTCCAAAGCCTTGTTTCACACATAACCTACTTTTGGAAACTAAAGGAGGGAATGTAAAGTACTTAATTCACCTTTCACGTTTTTTGTTTGTTTATCTTTATGAAAAGGACTTTCTTAACCAGGGTCCACTGGAGAGAACACACGTTCTGCCATTAGCTTGGAAACAAACAATTGCAAAAACTCTTTTACCACCTGTGACATATCCCATTTTATCTGCATAACTTTGGCATCTTACGTCACTGTCTTCTACAGTCTGTGCCAGCAGTTTCAGTTTTTTCTCTCCTTTTGGGGCGAGGGGAAATTCATGTGGTCAAATGGCATTACAGAATTACTGAAAAGTCACTTTACTTTCCCTAAAAGCTTCCAACACAGAACATGTCAACTGTCAATAAGCACATGCACAAACACACTCACAGAAAAGACTGTAATCCCAGCACTTTGGGAGGCCAAGGCAGGCGGATCACTTGAGGTCAGGAGTTCGAGACCAGCCTGGCCAACATGGTGAAACCCCGTCTCTATTAAAAATACAAAAATTAGCCAGGTGTGGTAGCAGATGCCTGTAATCCCAGTTACTCGGGAGGCTGAGGCAGGAGAATCGCTTGAACCCAGGAGGCGGAGGTTACAGTGAGCCGAGATCATGCCACTGCACTCCAGCCTGGGTGACAGAGCGAGACTCTTACTCAAAAAAAAACCGGCCAGGGGCTGAGTGCAGTGACTCACGCTGGTAATCCCAACACTGCAGTACAACCTTTTGATTTAAGGACTTGTTGAAAGGATTATCTGTAATTAAACTTAAACGTAGTAAATTATTGTAAAATCCAACAGACAGTCAAAACTGCTACAACTTTCTGCTTTTCAAGCCTCTATACATACACCCACACGCTTCTGAAAGCAGTAGGTGAGTCTTACCGGCCTGTGTGCACACAACACCCTGGGAGCTTACCATGACCGTGCAGTCCTCTGAACCGCTGGCAATGACCTGATCGTTATGTGGGCACCAGTCTATGTCCAGCACTGGTCCTGTGTGGCCACATACGGTAGGGTAGGATTTGTCAATTCGACCAGTCTGAAAGAAGAGAGAAACAAACCTATTATGTAACATCAACACCACAGACGTTATACATTTTCTTAGGCCCATTTCTCCTTTATTACCTCCACCCAAAACTCTCAATTTTCTAGATATGATGACTTCGTATAGTCAATATCAACTTTCACTTCTAGAAAAAGCCACTACCAAGGACATGCCATCAAATTACAAGAATTCAAATCCCTAGAACCAAAAAGATGTAATCAACTGCACTAGCAGACATAGCAAAAGAGAATATGAAAGTCTTTTTACCAAAATACAATTCTAAATAGCCAAATTGTAAATTAAAAGGATGTTCCATGGCTTTTTAAAAAAATCCCTAAACCTTGGTATTATTCAAAATGTTAATACAGTAAGACAATATCCTCAAATATATAAATTACCAGTTCTGGAAATGAATGGCACTATTAAAATGTAAAGGTCGGGCGCAGTGGCTCACGCCTATAATCCCAGCACTTTGGGGGGCTGAGGCGGGTGGATCATGAGGTCAGGAGATCCTGGCCAACATAGTGAAACCCCACCTCTACTAAAAATACAAAAATTAGCTGGTCGTGGTGGTGTGCACCTGTAGTCCCAGCTACTCGGGAGGCTGAGGCAGGAGAATAGCTTGAACCCAGTAGGCAGAGGTTGCAGTGAGCCGAGATCGCGCCACTACACTCCAGCCTGGCGACAGAGTGAGACTCTGTCTCAAAAAAAAAAAAAAAAAAAAAAAAAAAAAAAGAAACAAGGAAAAAAGAAAAAAAAAAAGAAAATTTAAAAAGTTAAAGTTAAAAAATAAAAAGAAAAGCTTTAGCTATCATTAGGGTCTAAAGAGCCTACTACATTTTAATGTCTCAGTCTCTCTGCTATCCTCAATCAACAGAAATGCCAGCCAGACAATCTAGTTAACACCAACTTAGACCTCACCCATTAGCCAGTTCCACATCTGATTAAGAATAAAATGCTTAATGTTGGTCATAAATAGCTACCACAATTTGCTCATGTCACACATTTGAATCTAGCAAGCCAACCAGGGTTATCGGACCAATTTTGTGTCAACTAAGACAACTGCTATTGTTAACAACGGGTGCATGAAAGTGGTTTCCTTTTTAAAACAGCTTAATGCCAGTCCACGCTGAAGCTGTGTATGCTCTAAGAACAGGTGCACAGAAAGGAATCACTGCAACATATGGCTTAATCTATTTTTTGTTGTTTTTGCTCTTATATGGCAAATCATCCCAACACTGGAGCGGGCTTCTTAGCAATTTTTCAAGAACAGAAATTTCTACGATTTCTCCAATTTGACTTGACTGTGCAAATCTCCAGGGAAGCAGAACACTAACGTGTAAAGACCACAGGCTCTGGAATCAGACAGGTAAGGGTTCAAATCCAGGCTCTACTGATTAAACAGGTGACTTTAGACAAGTCATGTAATCTCTCTAAGCTTCAGCTCATTCGTCATCTGTAAAATAGTTAACAATGACACTTAACTCCCACAATTACCGTAAGGATTAAATGAGAGAACACTTTTAGATAAATCACAATTCAGTATTATAATTATCTGTAAAATATGTAAAAAATGTAAGCACAGTATCTGGAATAAAATATCCAATAAAAGCTGTCACATTATTAGTTCTTCTAGTACAATAATTTACTCCATCATTAAGAATTAACAAATATGTGTTGTGAACTTTTATGGACCAGACATTGTGCTGAGTGCTGGAGATACAGACGTGAACAAGGCAGTCCTGTCCTGGATAAATGTGGAGCTCAGTGAGAGGAGAGACATTTAAACAGCCAATTCTGGTGCCACATAGGAACATAGAAGGAAGACATTCAAGCAGGTTTGTGGGGTCACAGTCTCTGGAGAGGTTTTCTTCTGGGAAAGGTAAGCTCTAAGTTGAGGCCTGAAGATGGCCCTGTTTACAGACCTAAGGCCTAGGTTTCTTCACGTTCCTCCACTTTCCCTTGCAACCCAGTTTGGATCTTCCAAAAAAGGACTTCAAAAAAGGAAATTCCAATGAACACCATATCATATAGAATCTGGGTGTCACAGGAAGGAGCCACACAGTTCATTTACAGGCAGCGAAGCATAAATGGTTGAGAACCAGACTGCCCAGAGTGTAGTCATGGTTCTGCCATCTTCTATCTGTGAAGTCCTAGCCAAATTACTCTATCCCTCAACCTCAGTTCCTCATCTATAAAACTAGAATGTTTAACTGTTTATTCCTTAAGAGCTGATGTGAGGACTTAATGAGACAATCAAGGTAAAGAACTTGGTACTGTCCCAGCACTTGAAGTACTCAATAAACATTACCCAAAATTTAACAAATGCTGGAATCTACCACATTTCTGATAGTGTCTCTCCTTAAAGAATGACCAGCTACTAAGTCTAAGCCACGTGGTTTTGCTTATCTTATTGCATTATCACAAAAATCATGCAGGCAAGATGGAGATTTCACTTGCATCCTTGAGTTACTACCCCAGGTAATATTATTGCTTAAGCTGATGGTACTGGGATCACAGGTGTTCATCCCATTTTACATAATTATTTAACAACTGTTATATAATTATTAAACTATAGATATAGTAACTCTTTCGAATGTGTGCTCTCTCCTTCCTTTCTCTCTCTCTCTCTCTCTCGTTCTTGTCTCATGTTGCCTCGGCAGGAATGCTATGGCCATTCACAGGCACAATCATAGCTCACTGAAGCCTTGAACTCCTGGCCTCAAGAGATCCTCCTGCCTCAGCCTCCTACATAGCTGGAACTATAGGTGTGTGCCACCATGCATGGCTTGAATGTGTGATATTTCATAACTTAAAACATCCTAAGGCTGGAAGGCCAGAATGAAGTTTGACACACATTTAAATAGACAAACCAAAAGGAGAGAATTAAAAGAATGGAACAGAGGCAAAAATTAAAGAGATAATGGCTGAGAATTTTTCAGGTTCAATTAAATGCATAAGTCTTTAGATTTAAGAGGCACAAATCCCACCTCCAGCAGTATAAGTGAAGACAAATTCTTATCTATTCATATCCTAGTGCAATTTAGAACACCTAAAACAAAGAGAAGATTCCAGGAGCAACAACAGAGAAAGGACAGATTACCTACTGACAGAGTAATTAGACTGACTGTGAGCAGACTTCTCAGAAGCAATCAGAGAAACAAAGAAATGGAAAATATCTTGGAAATGCTAAGAAAAACCACCACCCTTGTATTCCATACCCAGAAAAACTATCATTCAAAAATGATGACAAGAAAAAAGCAAACAAAAGACATTGTAGACAAAAAGAGACACAATTTACCATGGGTAAACCCTTGTTCAAAAAATTAAATTCTTAGATCTGTCTCAAAGAATTGCTGTATTAATTTTGAAGAATTAAGTTTAAGGACTCATTTCAGGAAAAGAAAGTAAAGTAGAAAAGCAGACTGGTATAGCAAAACAACAGTGAGCAAATAAATAAATAAAGCAAATACAAACAGGTACTATGTAAAACAGTACCAATAATACCTACTTGGATTACAGATTTTAAAAAGACAGAAATAAAATATTAGACAACAATACCATTTAAGGTAAAAGGCATATGATCAGACTTAAAAATTGACTAATTTTAGACTTTAAATAAAGATGTCCAAATGCAGAGTAAATACTAAAAGGAAAGAGAGAGAATGTATAATTTCTGGGGGTGGGTGGGGGTGGAGGTGTACTAGAACAGCTAGAATTTTAAAACTGGCTCAATCCAATAGAAAGAGAAAATAAAAAGAAAAAAAAGAACAGAGAAAGTATGAATGCAACTCATGAAAAGCAGAGACAAATTTTTTAAGAAAAGAAAAAGCATGAAAACTAGGAAGCACAAAGATGGTGGAAATAAAACCAACTATAAATCATGATTTGCAGTAAATGCAAGATTAAGCTCACTAGATAAAAGACAAGGCCTTTCAGATTAGATTAAATCCAGCTACAAAACATATTTTAAAAAAATAATGGCACCAAAAGGCAAATAAAGGAGGAGGACATATTAAAAAGTATACCTGGTAGTTAATACCAGAACAAACAGACTTTAAGGTGAAATGCACTATTAGAGATTAATGTCACTACCTGACATCTAAAGAAACAATTCACTGGAAAGTTATATTGCCACTATAAACTGTAATTCATCTAACCATACAATTTCAAAATAATTAAGGCAAACGTTGCCAGAACTTGAGGAAGAAAATGACAAAGTCATAATCTTAAGAGATTTCAACAAAGATTTAAGAAATTAAACAGACAAAATTAATATGAATACAGAAGATTTTATAAAAATTAACTTTGATCTAATGAATATATATAACCTTGTACCTAACATTTAAAAATACACTTTTTTCAAACATACATTAAACATTAATTTGTTTTAAATTATGAATTAGGAGACCACAAAGCAAATCTCAAAAAATACCAAGGAGTCAATAGCAGGTAGAGCATGTTCTGAGTATAATGCAATACAATTAAAAATTAATAGAAAAATAAACCAAAAATCTCCAGTACATTTGAAAATATTTTAATTTACTAAATAATTCAGTTTTTTAAAAATCATAACGGATAACAGAATAAAAGTTAAAACTGAGCGATACACAACATATCCAAATGTGCAAGATACAACTAAAACAGATATTAGTGAAAAATGGACAGTCTTAAATGCATATAGTAGAAAAGACTGAAAATTAATGCATTGAGTTGCTACCTTTAGAAGTTAGAAAATGAACAGAGTACATCCAAAGAATGTAAAATTATTAGAAAAGACGCCAGGCACAGTGGCTCATACCTGTAATCCCAGCATTTTGGGAGGCCAAGGCAGGCGGAACATGAGGTTAGGAGTTCGGAACCAGCCTGGCCAACATAGTGAAACCCCGTCTCTACTAAAAATACAAAAACTTAGCCAGGTGTGGTAGCAGGTGCCTGTAATTCCAGCTACTCAGGAGGCTGAGGCAGGAGAACTGCTTGAACCTGGGAGGTAGAGGTTGCAGTGAGCTGAGATCGCAGCATTGCACTCCAGCCTGAGCAACAGTGCAAGACTCTGTCTCAAAAAAAAAAAAAAAAAAAAAAAAAAAAAGGAAGAAAAGAAGTCAGTGGAAAAAAAATCAATAACAAAATCAACAACAAAATCAACTAAACTGGATAGATCAGAAAAAGAGATAAGGCACAAATGAATACCAATAATTTTAAAAGGCACATAACTTACAAATAAAGTAGAAATTTACAGAGTATGAAAATACTAGGAATAACATTTGACAATATATAAAAAATTGAATACTCTAGATGAAATACACAATCTCATAGAAGTAAAAGTAACATCAAAAGATTTTCAAGAATAAATAAATGTAAATTAGATCCATAACCATAAAAGATGAGTAGTATAACTCTACCCATCACCACCCCCCAATAAATCAGCAAACACCAAAAAACACTAGGCCCAGATGGTTTTACAGGTGAGTGTCACCAAATATTCAACGAAGAGATCATTTCAAACAAACCTTACCAGAGAACAGAAAAAAGAAAAGTGCCACTGAATTCATCATATAAGGAGTGTAACACCTTGACACAAAGGACAGTATAAGGGAGAAAAATTGAGGCCTGTATGACTTATAAATACTGATGCAAAGCTCCTCACAAACAGCAACAAAAGCAAACCAAATTCAGCAGTGTGAGTTGTTCTTTAAAAATGTAAATGAACAGACAAGTTACAAAGTGCAAGAAGAGGTATGCAACATACACACCCAACAAAATCAACAACCAAACAGAACGATGGGCAAATTACACGAGCAGAAAACTCACAGCGAAGAAAATCTGAAGACGCAATAGATGTGTGAAAAGATACTTCAATCTCACTGATAATTAGAGAACTGCAAATTAAAACAACATGGTCACATTTTATACTCATTAAAACTGGTGAAAATTTAAAAGTCTAAATATAAGGAAAGAGGAACTCATAAACTGCTTACAGAACACCTTGTTACAATTCCTTTCAAGAGCAATTTGGTAACAGGTAGAGGTCAGGATGTCCAGCCCAGCAATGCCACTTCTAGGTGGTCTGAGTGAGAGCGATGCTCCCATATTTTGTACAACAGGAATATTTATTGCCTCACTGTTGGAAATAGTGGCAAAAGCAGAAGCAATTTCACTGTCCTTCAGTATGGGAATACATATTTACATAAAAGTTTAAGAGACACAAAATAAAAGTACATGTTACAGATAAACATATGTGTAATAAAAAATATGATACATATTTGAAGAAAAGATTACCTCTGGGGAAGGAGAAAATAAATAAGAATGGTATTTTACCTCTATCTGTTATGCTTTATTACTTTTTTCAAAAAAGGGAGATATGAAACAAATATGGCAAAACATTAACATCTGTTTAATCCTGTGAGTACATGTGTGTCCTATTATTTTATTTGATACATCTCTTATTTTGAAAAAAAGAATTTAAAATATAATAAAGTTAAGAAATACACCAATGCATTGTTACTAAATTTGCATTAAAATTTTTTTTTACTCCCAAGGAAAAAAAGCTTTTCTACCTGAATTGTTTTGTTTTACATCAGGGTCTTTGCATTCCTAGGCTCTGCTCAGGAAACCACATTTGGCATCCTTGATGGCCAAGTATAGTACTGAGCTCTGAACTTCCAAGAACACCAAATGATTTTTTCCAATCTGGGCTAAGAAGTGCTTTTGTTCAAACACAAAGCAATTTTGAGGGGAATCTGGAAGTACTAGCACTAGTTGTTCTTAATTACATACTAAGAAGCTTCTTACTTAAATGACTTCTTTTTGGAAGTTAAAATTAAATAACCCTGGCTAAAAGTTAATAGCTATTCACCAGTATTCTTCAGTCAAGATATTTGAGAATAATAATAAGCATTACTGCCATTCCCAGCTCAGCCCCAATAAATCCACAGCCTGAAAGTACTAGAGCTCAACATTTTCTCTGGAACCTGAATGTCACTGAAAGAGCAACTGCCACCTATTTCCGTCCTTTCTATCAAAACAAATAATAACAATGGCTAACACTTTTTAAGTACTTAAATTACAAGCTAGGAACTGTCTGAAGACCTTGATAACTTTGTCCTCATGACAACCTTCAAGATGTGGGAACTTTATTACCCTATTTTCCAAATAAAGAAACTGAGGCACAGAGAAAGTCAAGAAGCAAAGATCTAAAATATCACTGACCAACCATACTAGATTTGGATAGGGAAAGAAAATTTCCACTATGCCATGGTTGTAAAAAAAAAAAAAAAGGCACACAAGTAATGTTAAAAATGATTGGCAATTGGCCATCAGAAACACAGAGTTAATAAAAAATGATATTCTACAAGCAGCTGCTTCCTCTGGTTGTGATGTCATCATAAATCCTTAAATAAAACAGAGAAAGTAGTATTCTACTGTAGCACAAGAGAAAATCAATTGACTAACTATCTGACAGTGACAAAAGAACAAAAATGTGAAGAGAGTATGGGGGTAGATGGCATTTTAAAGGTACACTGATTATTTGGCATGCTGGATGTTCATAAACACACAGTCAGTATCAGCTATCCTGCTCTCAAGGGCTTATACCTCTAAGTATCTTCTTACTCATAATCAAATTAAAACAAAAGCACAACAACATATTTCACCAAATCAGCATACGTTATTAAAAATGCAAAGCTGGGCACTTACAAACTGCTGAGGGCTCCAGTTCATGGAGATTAAAGGAAACCATACTAATAACGGCCTTATATGGTAAAGATGAGGAAACATCATTCTGAAAGACATTTTGCACTAGGATCTAATGAGAACACAATTCTCATTCGTCTGCACAACACATACTCATTTATCATGTAGTGAATAAACCAAAGAATCCATGTATAATTAGCTAGATTGTGAGGGGCCATTCAGAAAGACATCCACCACATGTCATGGTGACAACACAGTTTACCTGAACCTCTAAGCAGCAAATTTAAATGAATGCAGAGGCTGAAAGGAAGATGTACAAGAATTAAAGCCAGCTTTTAGATATCTTTTTAAACTAAAAAATGAATTATTTAAGAAACTCCCACCAATCTTCTAAGGCTTAGAGATAGAAAAACTTCACTTTACTAACAGATCAGTCCACTATTTCACTAGGGATAAATCACCTCTGTTGCTTAATCTAGAATATTACTACTTTTCTGGCATGGAATTGAAGTTTAGCTGAAAATGTAATAGCCATTTAGACTCCTTGCTTTAAATAAATTTTGATTCATTGATTACTTACTAGTCCCAATCACATGCCATAGGATAGCTTTTATTATACCTTTCTAGCTAAAACTCCAAATGATTGGGATTACTAGCATGTCAACCCAACAAGTGGCAAAAATGGCCAGCACCAAGTTGTCCAAAGGCTCTGGTCCAGAGCCAGTTCATAAACTTGTGGGACATTGGTGAAATAGGTCAGGACACTGGCCTACAGGCATTATTATCTGAAAGATCCAGTACAGCCTGCCCAGAGCCAAGCAACATGAGACGAAAGGAAAACTCAGCTTCCAAAGCATGTATACAGCTGGCACAAGGGAGAGGTGTAATGGCACAATTTCCACGTGGCTGGCCAGAGCTAAGGGTGATGTCTTTGAGCATGTTCCAGCCAGCAACCTTCACCGTGGCAGAAACCGTCCCAGATACAAGCACTATCATTTGTTTTGGGGAAAACACTTAAAAATCTTGAAGTAGCTAAAACACAGCCGAGTTCCTGGAGACTGATACTTCAACTAAACCCACAGAGTTAGGCAACATTTCCTCCAATGGGCATTTTGCGGGGAGAAGGTGAATGAAAATCAAAATGTAAGCATCAGTAAAAATATAACCTTATCAAATTGCTCTAAAAAGGAAAGTTCATTAACTTAAATAACTTAGCAAAAAACATTCCTCTTTAGGCACACTAAATGCAACATCAACCTTAAGAAATCCGGCGAAACCCTGTCCCTACAAACAAATATAAAAATTAGCCAGATGTAGTGGTGTGCACCTGTAGTTCCAGCTACTTGGGAGGCTGAGGTGGGAGGATCACCTGAGCCCAGGAGGTCAAGGCTGCAGTGAGCTATGATCGTGCCACTGCACTGTAGCCTGGGTGACAGAGTGAGACCCTGTTTCAAAAAAATAATAAGGCCAAGCGCACTGGCTCACGCCTGTAATCTCAGCACTTTGGGAGGCTGAGGCGGGCGGATCACTTGAGGTCAGGAGTTCGAGACCAGCCTGGCCAACATGATGAAACTCCATCTTTACCAAAATTACAAAAATTAGCTGTGCATGATGGTGTGTGCCTATAGTCCCAGCTACTCAGGAGGCTGAGGCACAAGAATCGCTTGAACCTGGGAGGCAGAGGTTTCAGTGAGCCAAGATCACGCCACTGTACTCCAGCCTGGGTGACAGTGAGACTCTGTCTCAATAATAATAATAACAATTTAATTAAAATTAAAAAAAGAAAAAAGAAGAAATGATATTTCTTAGTTGTAAGGGCATTTCCAATCAATCTTACTGGAAAATCACAACAGCTTCCACTTATTAACAACGTATCCCCCAACTTTTTTTTTTTTTTTTTTTTTTTTTTTTGAGACGGAGTCTCGCTGTGTCACCCAGGCTGGAGTGCAGTGCTGCAATCTCAGCTCACTGCATGCAACCTCTGTCTCCCAGGTACAGGCGATTCTCCCGCCTCAGCCTCCTGAGAAGCTGGGATTACAGGCACACACCACCATGCCCAGCTAATTTTTGTATTTTTTTTTCACCATGTTGGCCAGGCTGGTCTCAAACTCCTGACCTCAGGTGATCCGCCTACCTCAGCCTCCCAACGTGCTGAGATTACAGGTGTGAGCCACCGTGCCCAGCCCAGTATACTTATTTATCAATCTCACGTCTCCTTCTAAAAAGGAATCCACATTTAAGAAGTACACTCATCCTACATATTGAGGGCAGTACTGAGTACAATTAAAAAAACTGTTAATGTACACAAACATGTACAGACAATTTCTGACAGATGTGTCTCAATAAAGTTCTGTGCTGGGATGTGTTTTTAAAGCAGCTAGTGGTGTATTACCCATGTACCGCAGCCATGTTCACCTTCCCAAACTCTCGAAATTCAACATTGGGAATTTTGCTTCCAATATGTCCTACATATTACAAAAGATCATTCAGAATGACTGTTTCTTCATGTAAGAATGATTCCTCACATAATTATTTCTGACCCACATATTGGTTTGCAGTTGAAGACACTACCAATTGGTGTTAAAATGGATCAATCTAAGCTGGGCACGGTGGCTCACACCTGTAATCCCAGCACTTTGGGAGGCCGAGGCAGGTGGATCACCTGAGGTCAGGAGTTTGAGACCAGCCTGGCCAACACGGTGAAACTTCATCTCTACTAAAAATACAGGCCGGGCGTGGTGGCTCACACTTGTAATCCCAGCACTTTGGGAAACCAAGGCAGGAGGATAGGTCAGGAGTTCGAGACCGGCCTGATCAACATGGTGAAATCCCGTCTCTACTAAAAATACAAAAATTAGCCAGGTGTGGTGGCACATGCCTGTAATCCCGGCTACTCCGGAGGGCTGAGGCAGGAGAATTGCTTGAGCCCGGGAGACGGAGGTTGCAGTGAGCTGAGAGCGTACCACTACACTCCAGCCTGGGCGACAGAGTGAGACTCTGTCTCAGGAAAAAAAAAAAAAAAATTAGCCAGACATGGTGTTGGGCACCTGTAATCCCAGCTACTTGGGAGGCTGAGGTGGGAGAATCACTTGAACCCGGGAGGCGGAGGTTGCAGTGAGCTGAGATCACACCACTGCACTCCAGCCTGGACAAGAGAGCGAGACTCCGTCTCTGAAAAAACAAAAAAGATGGATCAATCTGATAATCACTAGTTCCTGCAAGAAAGGAAATGTAATATTTTGTTAAAGTCGCACAACGCTTTACCCAGCAGGCTTACTCTCTCTCATAACTAATGTATGTTTTCACAAAGTAATAAATTCTCATGGTGATAAAAAGTGACACACATTCATTCGAGTGATAAGTCAAATAAAATATTCCCCTTTAAGAAGCTCAAGGTATCCCACATACAATTTCTTTCAAGTTTGCATTCTGGAGTGTATCATATAAACCCACACCTTCCTAGGGTGCTGGATTCTGACTGCTTTCTACACGGTTTCCCTTATCTAATCCAACTCAGGCAGCTGTCTCACTTCCAGTACTTTTCCAACTCCTGATGTGCAGTCCTCTATGCCTATTATCCAGACTGGTTACACCACCCGAAGATGTAAGGGCCTAAGAGCCCCCACCCCATCCTGGGGAAGGCAAGCAAAGATACTTTACATGACCTGATTCAAGGAACAGTTAAAGATTTCCACATTGTTCAAACTCCTACCTAATATTCATCTAAGTTTTCATTTTAGGAAAAAATGAGTATCAAAATCACTTTATGTGCCTAAATTTCAATCATAACTTATTTTTGGCTTTGGGTGATACATACTGAGAATTCTTCAACTCAGCAAGGAGAATGTTAAGTCACACATGCGCTCAGAAGTAGAGGAAAAGTTTTCAGCCCAAGCATAAGGGCTCCATTCACACTGTGCAGAGTTCAAAGGAGTCAAAGGGATATCTATTGAAGTGGGTTTTCCATTTTTTTCAACTTCCTTTTTCTTATGACAGTATTATTTATGTGGATACATGTTTTGTTGGAATTTCTTAAGCCCCTGCTGCTCCACGGGGAGGAGCTAAGTGATTGTGGTCATGGGACAAGGGGACAGCGGCATGGAAATAAAACAGAGACTCAGCAGCAGACCAAAAAGACGGGTGCACACAATATATGACTTGTGCACAGGCTGGTCCCTGAGAGTGACAGCTCATGGCCCAGGAATAAAACATTCTGAGGAGGCTTTACTTTAAGGGAACCAGAAACACCATCCTTGAGGTAAAAGGAGGTGCTCTGGAATAAACCCTACAGATTGAGTTACCCTGTAAGGTAAGGTAAGCTAGAAACAAAAGCTGCTGGGAAGAGGGAGTGTGGGCCTACAGAGACTTCACCTGCCTGTGAGTAAAAAACAGCAGTCTTTTTGGACAGAGGTGAAAATGCCAAGCAAATAATTTTTGCATCGCAGATCCTCTCTAAAAACTGGGTTTAATACTGAATAGACCATATTTTAAAATCAATTAAGAACTTGAGGGAAGTTATTGTAAAACTACAAACATTTTATTATCAGAAAGCAAAAACATGGAAAAGTTAACATTTCCTTACTCAACCTTGCCCAAATATGCGATAGCAACCAGAGTATTTCCTAACTTCCTGACTTAAAGAATTTATAAAGTGAAAACCTAATACTTTCTGCTCATTACTACAGACAAGTAATTCCATATGATGCTTCTGGGCTGAGAACAAATGAAAACTTGGAACCCAAGATGCGGTAGAATCTAGTAAAATAAAATTGAGCTGGAAAGCAAAAGCTGAAAAGCAAAAGAACTATAGATGTAAATGCAATATGGGAAATTAAAGCATTCAATATCAAATCAGAAAATAGATAAACTGGTTGTCTAAGCCCTCATAGTAAGCAAATGACACTGGAGATTGATCTACTGAAACCCTCTGTGAATGCTGAAGAGCTCCAGGGCTACCCTTCCCATCGCAGCTCTGCAATGGTTTAATCCATAGGCCTCAGAATGAAAATCCATCCTCCTTGAAGTGGAGATGAAAAATAGAAAAATATTACAACTTTTTTTGGGGGGTGGGGGGGCTAATGCCTTGGGCTCCATGGCTTAGTCAGTTCATACAAGCAAGAGGACTGCAATATAGACTCAATTCAGTCAGCCAGAAATGAAACCCAAGCCACCGTTCCTCTAAGAAAGCAGACACGTGTCCCATCACACACCCTCTCAGCTCAGTCTTCCCCAGACTCAACTCAGGTCCCACCCCTAACTGGCAAAGATATTCAACTTGGCAGGAGCAGATGATTTGCTACATGTGGTTATAAGGTGGCTTCTGGGCAAAACCGTGACTGCAGAAATGTGTTCATGACACCTTCAGTTTATTTCAGAGTAATGCGTATTCAGATACCTTTCTTTACTGGAGATATAGCAGTTTTCCCAGACTGGGGTTACCATCTTTACACACTGAGGGTTTCTGCTGGCGGCAATTGCCGCCCTGCTTAGCACAGACCAGCACGCTCCACAAACCCAGGAAAGAGTTAAACGTTCTTTGCACTTGACTCAGTGGCTTCTCTTCACCACACACTCCCAGATCCCACCATTCTCTGAGCCACCCGTACAGCCAATCAAAGCAAAGGAAGGAAATTATCCTGGCCGGCTGACAGCCACAGCGCTCTGATGGCCATATATGGTAAAAACCACTGTCAGAGCCCTGTCAGGCCTGCGGGCCGGCTGCTGTGGACATATCAGTGAACTGCAGCAGCAGGAGAAGCTGGCCAAGGAAACGCACAAAGGCTGCCTGCTCATCTCCAGGGGAGGGGGTGGGGTGGAAACCATCATCTGCCAGGGCACACACTCAGTGAGTCACAGCCACTCACTGTCATCAAAAATAGCCCCGGGGTACACTGGGAAGTTCCTTCTGCCAGGACTTTGTGCTCCATTGTTAACTGGGGGTGAGCAGGGTGCCCACCCCACCCCTCCCAGCAAAACTGTGGAAAACACAGTCACTAGGAGAAAATGAAAAGGCCCTTCTGTGGCACTTCATGTGGTAATGAGGCCAGGCCGCACTCGTGTGGCTGGCAGCTCGTGACATAATTTGGAAGTCATTGTTCTGCACCTGGTGCCCTCCCCTTGCATCCTCCACCCCTCCCAGTCCTGTCCCCCAGCTTTTCACGGCCTATACACTTGGCAGTTTAAGGTGCTCCAGGCATCAGACAATCTATTTCAGGAGGCGGTGAATGGGCATCCCATGACAAGTCAGGACACTGGCTGGCTCTGAACAAAATCCTCTGCCCCAACACCAAAGCTACCAAATGCCAAATGTCCACATCTGTACAAAGGGCTACCGGCACTGCCACTGTTGTCTAAAACAGAGTACCGCAATGTGTAGAAATGGAAATTGCCTCTCAGCAATGCACAGTAAGGCGGACATGCAGCCAATGCAAATCCAGCAGGTGCTGGCAGAGACTGTGGATCACACAGAAAAGCACCGTCAGGAGACTGCCATTCCCTCTCAAGTAGCCCATGAAAGAAGGCACTTATCAGCACAGCGCCTGGCACTTAAAGGAAGCCTGCAACAAATGTGAACTGCTGTGATTTCATCACTGTCACTGTGTCCTCACAAGGCATGATATAGACCAAGTACTTTCCAAACCTAAGACAATTCTCTGAGCTGACAGAATGAAAGCCCTGACAAGTTACTGTTTTTGTTATTAAACTCTCTAATCCCAGAGAAAGAATGCAAAGGATTCAGAGTCCATTAGACCACAGTTTCTTTTTCTTTTTTTTTTTTTGAGACAGAGTCTTGCTCTGTTGCCCAGGCTGGAGTGCAATGGCGTGATCTCGGCTCACTGCAACCTCTGCCTCCTGTGTTCAAACCATTCTCCTGTCTCAGCCTCCTGATTAGCTGTGGTAACAGGCATGTGCCACCATGCCCAGCTAATTTTTGTATTTTTAGTAGAGACAGGGTTTCACCATGTTGGCCAGGCTGGTCTCAAACTCCTGACCTCAGGTGATCCACCTGCCTCGGCCTCCCAAAGCGCTGGAATTACAGGCATGAGCCATTGCGCCCAGCTAGACCACAGATTCTATACCCCTCCCTCCCCCAAAAAATTCATTCACACTCAGTAGAAAAAAAATTAATAAAAATATACATGTACAAATCAAGTAAGGACTCAGCAACCTAAGTTCTGATCCACAAACAACCTCACGGGTCTTGGACAACCACTCAATTTGAGTTTCAATTTCTACAACTGTAGAACAGAGGAATGATCCCACCCTACCAAGTGAAAAAACGGAGGCACTGTTCATGAAGGGGACTATCCACGTATGATCTGCTGACATTCTGCAGTCTCATTTCTATGAATGTGACAGAAGTCACTGCTTTTTCCTAAAGATGATACAAAGGAAAGATGCCATGTTGATCTAGTTATAACAATGATTCTAAAATATAAAACAGTGCTTATTCTAGTTCTTTTCCCTGTAACAAATCAAGGAAAATACCAATTTTGCCAAATTCACACTGAAAGTGAAAGAGTCAAGAAATGTAGGATTTTCTACCAAAAAGCTATCCTTCAGCTTCTTTTGACTCATAATGTTAGTTCACACTATGCATAAATGATTTGTTTCCCTTCCAATCAAACATTCTATTTCTGCAATACTATAAAAATCCACCTAAACTAGAGATCCTGGAGTCTGAAGGAGGAATGTGCCTACCACCTACTTCTTTGCCCTCCTGGGGACAGAGCCCGTCTACTAACTTAACAGTTTAAAAGTTGGGTTGGCTCCTCTTCTGTTTCATCTTTAGCTCCTACACAGAGAAAAAAAAAAACCTGAATTCAAACTGAATCTTCTCTGTGATGTCTTCCTTACCTCCTAAGCCTAGCATGCAACTGATCTCTCACACCCCAGTGCTAAAGCACTTCATGCACAAAGCACTCCCCTGGAGAGATCAAGCACAGTTGTTGAAGCTTCTTAAAAGCAAGAACCTAGCCGGGTGTGGTGGCTCACACCTGTAATCCCACTTTGGGGGGGCAAGAAAAGAGGATCAGGAGTTCGAGACCAGCCTGGCCAACACAGTGAAACTCTGTCTCTACGAAAAATATAAAAATTAGCCGGGCGTGATGGTACACACCCGTAGTCCCAGCTACTCACGAGGCTGAGGCAGGAGAACTGCTTGAACCTGGGAGGTGGAGGCTGCAGTGAGTCAAGATCGCACCACTGCTGCACTCCAGCCTGGGGAACAGAACAAGACTGTCTCAAAAAAAAAAAAAAAAAAGCAAGAACCCACCACAGGTCCCTGCACATGCAGGCACTAAGGAATGAGTATGTGAATGCATGAATGTGATTTTTCTAAAGTACTGTGTTAAATTTCACAAATATTTAGGCAATAGTTAGCTCTTTATATGTGCTCTGGTAATATTACTGATAATATTTTTCAAAATCTCAATATGTAATAAGTTCATTGTAAAAAAATATTTTTAAGTGCAGGTAATTATAAAGAAGAAAATAAAACATCACTTTTAGTCCCATCAATGTTAACATTGCACATTATTTCCTAAAAACTAATAACACAATTGAAGTTAAGTATGAGATAATGACTATGATCTTATAACACATTTTTTAGGTTATATGAAGGTACCATGGAATACAGGATAACAAAATCTTGCCACATAACGTAACTTTCTCTTGCTATTGAAAGGAATCCCTCAATTATTCACTTAGGACTTAAGAATGTTTATATCTATATAGACATTATATTTCTATGTAGATTTTTCTTAAAGGCTAGGTGGAAATATAGTGTTCAAAACTACCAGAAAGCCTTTTAGGTCACTCTGACTTACTCATATATGAATTGTGTGAACTAACATTATGAGTCACATAATACAGTCTAAGAATACATGTATTAGTTATCAACTGCTGATTAACAAGTTATCCTAAAATTCTGATTAAAACAATAAACATTTATTACTCACACAGTTGCTAAGGATCAGGAATTCAAAAACAGCTTATCTTGGTGGCTCTGGCCCAGGGTTTTTCACGAGATAGTGTCAGCCAGGGCTGCACTCACCTGATGGCTTGACTAGGGCTGCAGGATCTACTTTCAAGATGGCTCATCGCATGGTTGGTTGAGTTGGTGCTGACAGTCGTCAGGAGGTCCTATGGACCTTGCCACAGAGCTGCTGGAGTATCCACACAACATGGCAGCTCCAAAAGAGACAAAGTAGAAGCCAGTGGGCTTTTATGACCTAGTCTCAGAATTCACACTCCATCAATTCCACCATACCTTATGGTTACACAGGCCAGCCCTATTCAATGTGGGAGGCCACCTACCACAATATAGAAGCAAGTTTTTGGAGACCCTGCACAAAAGGCTACCATATACATAGCCACCCAGTTTGCATCCTCTATCCAAGTGAGTCAAGAGATCAAGAGCATATAATTCTAACCACTCCCTCCATCTGTTAAGTGAATAATAATCTTAATAATGTGATAATGCAGCCTGTGGTACCAGCGGTATGAAGAAGCAACTAAGAGAACCCAATGGACGGGTTCCTCTGTTTCAGTAAATAATCAAAGGCAACATCTGAGCTGGATAATGAACAGTAAGAAAAGACCACCAAGTATCATCATTAGTAGAATACTGACTGAAATGAATCAATATCTCTTCCTCAACAAACATGACAGAATCATTCTAAAGCAGCCCTCAGCAATCTAGGTTCTATAAGAAATTAAAGTCCTAATGCTCTAATATATGCTATTATAGGCAATGAGCTCTTTTCCATCCTATGCATCTAGAAGACTGGCTATGTATCATCCTTGGGAGAACCAAAAAAAAAAAAAAAAAGCCATTCAGATGATTTTCTGTAGAGCTAAATTCTTTCATAAAAACCTAGATGAAAAACTGCAAAATGAGTTGAAAAATGGTTCACAGACATAAATAAAGCAAGATCCCAAATATTCCCACACACAGCTCCTAAAATAAATAGGAGAAATACAGTTGCGTATAAGAAAGTACCACACAGCTATAACAAAGGAGCTCATGGGAGAGAAGAAGAGATCATGACCCAAAAAGCTAACAGAGACCTGGCCATACCCATCCTATCCTGGCCAGAGCAGCGCTCTTGTCCCAGGTAGTTTCTGTGAGGGTGAAATCAGCTATCATTCCAATTCACCAAAGTTGCTTCACAGTACTTCATAATACTCAAGGAAGGAAGGGAGAAAGAAAGCAATTTGGGAAGACAGGAGTCATCCAGTTCGCATCCTCCATCCAAGAGAATGTCAAGAGATCAAGAACATATAATTCTTACTGATTCCTCCCACTCCTACTTGTTTAAGGCAGGATTTACAGGCTTGTTGTGATATGAAGTGTTGTGTGTGTATGTGTGGGGGGGTTGTATGTGTATCTATCCAGAAACAGTGGTGTGTATGAGCCTCCATGGTTCACAATAGGGAGGGAATGTCTCAGTTCTATCTACAACACGAGTGTGGCTACTCCACAAAGGAAAGGCTTATTCATGCCAACGTGGTAGATTACACAGAGGGCTGAAAACCTGTGTGCTCTTGAGACAAGGCAGCTGGTGCAGTTGTGGCAAGAAAAAAAAGTATCCCTCATAGCCAAAACCACAAAGCCAACTTATGTTCAGCAAGACTGCTATTATTCATCCTCTGAAGGACTAAAGAATAAGTAAATACACTAAGCCACACCTTGAAAAGTCATGGCAGAGTGGCAAGCCACAGCTTGATGGAAGCATTACAAAAGAGAGTGGGAATCACGTGTGCTAATCTAAATCACCCCACCTCAGGACTGAGGACTTTCTATATTCATCCGGCAGTGACCTCTTCAAAAATCCCACTTTCCCTAATAAAACCTTCCTAACAAACACCTCATAAACCATATGCTTAAAATAAGCATACATTCATTCTTAAGTGTGCTGCTTGCTGCATATGTGTGTGTCTTTGTATATGCATGTGCTTTGATGTATTTATCCCTGTTACTCTTTTCACTTCAGATTTTAAGTCCTGGAAGACAGAGACCATGTCTAACTTATTTTACATTCTCCCAGAATCTAATCACAAGCCTCATGAGGTTGCAATAAGAAGCCTTGTTTACTGCTGACACTAAATAGCTTTCAAAAGAAATTCATGGAAAACCATGTTTTCAAATGGGAGCCTTTCTGAAAGGGTCATAATCCAACTTAATTCCAAAGTGTACATATTCAATATTATTATGTACAGAGTCCCAAACGCATCACCAAAACTAACTTGCCTGTCTATAACCAGAAACGAAAAAGGGAAAACATTCTCAGAAGCCCATGAGATACCTATTAAAAGCTATACCCATCTTTTAAGGTTCGTGTTTAAAATCATCCCAGGCTGCTATCAACATGTATTGGAGCCTAACACACATCTAAATAACATTTCTTGCTATCTTGATTTCAAACATAACTTCATATTATAATTGGGAATTTAGTTTTTCTTTGCCTTTAAACCAAAGCAACACCTCATGATAAAACTATTTCATAGTTGCCAAGACACTAAAGTTGTAGGAGTCTCTTTTCCAGGGTAAAGAGCCCTAGTATTACAAAGCCCTGTACTGAAAAGGGATTAATGGGTTCACCATGTAGTTGGAGTCCCCATCATATTTCTTCTTCGAGGCTGCACTTCTAACGAGGAGACAAACACCTCAGTACCAGCAATCTGCTAGGATGCTTTCTTAGACACAAGTGCTCCTGAAGGGCACAGATGCTAGCACACAGCAGGTACTCAGCTTATAGACAATCAAACCAACTAATCGTATATGAAGACTCATCACTCATATTGTGTAAACAATCAAATATCAACTGTAAAATGTATAACCATTATTCAAATATTCATGACTATACCAAAATTATAAGGTAGATATCAAGAAGGCAGTCAGCCCCATAAAGAAATGTAGGTTTTCTGGTAACATGGAAGATGGTTCTATTTTCTACCAGCTACTGATGTCTGGCAACCAGGCAGCATCTCAGGTAGGAACAGCAACTTAGAAGAAAAGAAAGGCAAGTGTCACCTGATGCTCCAGGGCTCATGGGCCAAGCCCTGCCACAGCAGATCCTACTGAGAACTACCTAGGCACACGACTGTCATGAGGGACCACAGGACCACTCCTCTTTGCTGGGCTCAGCTTTGCCTTAATGAAAAGGCAGCCAGGAGTAAAAAGGCATCTACTTGCCAAAGTTATACATTGAATTAGGGGGACAAAAATGGAACAAAAGTGTTTTCTTTGCTGAATTTTGAGTGCACACCAACTGCACTGGAAATCACTTCATGACTGAGAACCATGGGAGGTGAGAAGCATTTCTGACATGATCTAAAATTTCCAAGGCAGAAAATAACTTTTTTTCTTTTTGAGATGGAGTCTCACTCTGTCGTCCAGGCTGGAGTGCAGTGGCACAATCTC
This sequence comes from Nomascus leucogenys, assembly GCF_006542625.1. NCBI lineage: Eukaryota > Metazoa > Chordata > Mammalia > Primates > Hylobatidae > Nomascus > Nomascus leucogenys. Next base: position 75,830,003 of record NC_044390.1, read on the forward strand.
AGCTCACTGCAACCTCCGTCTCCCGGGTTCAAGTGATTCTCCTGCCTCAGCCTCCTGAGTAGCTGGGACTACAGATGTGCACCACCATGCCCAGCTAATTTTTGTATTTTTAGTAGAGACGAGGTTTCACCATGTTGCCCAGGCTGGTCTTGAACTCCCGACCTCAGGTGATCCGCCCGCCTCGGCCTCCCAAAGTGCTGGGATTACAGGCATGGGCCACTGCGCCCAGCCAGAAAATAACTTTTATACACAGCTGCTTATGTTACAGAGAGAGAAACAGAGGAGCGGAAGGATAAAGAGAGACATCCACGTCCCACTACAAGTCAGTGACTGAGCCAGGACTGAACTCCACAGCTCATCGATTCCCAGATTTGTGATCTTTCCTCTATGCCACACTGATGCTAAGAGCTAAATACACACACTTTAATACACAAAAATCTCACATAGTACACATGAACCTATCAATTATAGAAACCCAAGTATTGATCTTATTTCCAATGGCTGTCACAGGGCTTAGCTTATACCAATGTCACCTCCTCTAAAACAAACTCATATTTAAGGAGCAAAGCTACACAGACAGTATTATAGCCTGGGAAAGACCCTCGACGCTCCTCTAAAAAGCAACACCTCATCTAAACATGACAATTTGTAAAGCAACTTATTCTATCCTAGTTCCCATAATGCTGGTTAAAGAACAAAATACAAGGACATATTCATTAAGTGTATGTAGGTCATTGAATGCAAGGGAAAACCAAATCATAAGATCAGTTAGCTGGGGCACTGCATACAGTTCTCCCTCAAATGGGATAAGTGAAACTCAGTTTCTCATGGTTTGCAAAAGCAAAGATGAACTCACAGAACCTTTGTGGATGTGAAAGCTGAAAGGAAATGTCTGAATTCAGAGGAAGATTAGCCATTCATTATGTCTATTTTGTGCTTCTTAATTGGCTTGTTCCTTTTCTTTGAAGTAAAAAAAAGTCTTACATTTATCCCTCAGTCTATAAAAGGGGAAATAAAAACTCGTAACTCCAAAACAAATCATGGTGCTCCAGTGTCTGACCTTAGCTGACAAGCTATGGCTGTCTTCTCAGTTGGCTGCCATAAAGCCTACCAGTAAAATGTCAAGTTTCCAAATGCCCCTTGCTCTTGGTGAAGGAGTAAGTTAAAACAATGTGGAGACCAAATGCAACTGGCCTTGAGTTCAAATCCCCAAAACCAGATTAAGAACACTTATAACAGTGTAGTGTACTTATCTGCCACTGAACGACAATTTTTTGAACAGAAATAAAGGTATCTAAATAAAAAATAAATGTTTAACCTAATGAAAAGATTCATCTTCGCCAATTAGAAGGTACATTTCAAAACACGTATCAAATTTGTTCCCCAAAGGCACCCATCTTTCTTTGGTTAGGAGATGGTTCTACTGTGTTATCTATCTGGCCACTGAAGTAAAAATTAGATGTTATAATAAAACAAGTTAGTCACCAGCATCTCTGAAACAAAAGTCCAAGAGAATTGGACATTTTCCCAGTGAGAGTTTTCCCAAGGAAAAAACATCAACATACAATGGGAAACAACCCTTTGACAGAAATTCACTTTATTGTAACCACTCTCAGAATCACATGGTCCATTGTGATGAGATGTACCCTGAATATAAGGGGCTCAGACACAGCGGGGATCCACTTCCCCCACTGTTTTCAGCAGAGTGGAAACAGCTGTCATACGACTCAACATCTGCATCCTCACCAGCACCGAGCCCTTATCACTGGAGCTCAGGACCCACCAAACTCATTTTCCTCCTAAAAACTAACTAGAAAACAACTGTTTCTAGGCCCTCTTCACAGCTTTTTTTCTTCATTATTTGCAATTCTGGGACTTGCTGATAAGGTAACTATAGATTTTGATCTGCAATATTCATGATTGGTCAGCAAATACACAAAATTCCTATCTAATCTCCCACCTTGGAGCAGGCTTTCTGGGAGAATAAAGGAAGGAGGAGGGCTTGGAACCCCACTGAATTGAAGAACACATAGAACCATTCTCAGTAAAGATCCTTTATTTCTACCACTTGTTAACACTGTTTAAACCTTATGCTGAAACTTATTATTGTCCAGAATTGAAATCTGTATTGAGGATATTTTCTTGAGTTCTTATCCAATTTCCTACTCAAAAAAGGAGAAGAAAAGAAAAAGGGCTCATCCTTATGACTTCACAAAAAAAGAGAATATTATCTTACAAATTTCTGCTCTTTTGAAAATGTAACTGTTTTTAAAACTTTACTTTGGAGTAAAAGCCGGTTTTTAAAACTGCACTCTAAAAGAAAAATTTTTGTGAAAAGCAGAAGATTAAGAATGAAATCTTAAAATTCCTATGCCTGCCCATGCTCACAACATTATAATAATTTTTTTATCCATAGAAGGCATCCCCAGAACAGAGGTCACTATTCTATTTAATGATTCTCTGTTAGAGAAAAACTGATGTGGTTAGTAAGGCGTGTGGAACTTAACCTCAATTACATCAGAGTCTAATGGTTTCACAAATACAATTCTTAGTGAACTGTCAATCTATTAAGGAAAAAATATGGAGACTATCAGAGGGTGTCTACCAGAATGGAAGATCAAATTACCTACCTTGTGCAGAGGGAGGACAAGGAACGCTCCTCCCCCACTTGCCTCTATGATTATGGCAACAAATCTGGGATTGACAGCACAAAAGGAACTATCCCAGGTCACACGAGAAACCCGGATGTCATCATAGCACTGGTCATTTTTCACCGCTTGCCCAAATACATGCCGAAACTTGCTCTGTCGTACCACTCGCCTCATCGTGTCTGCAAAGGAAGAGTGAGAATTATGTTAGAATTATGCACCAAACTGAAAGCTTTACTTTTACAAATGAAATGCTCCAAGTAGGAAAAACAGAATGGTATGGCATTTTGTCTGCTCTCCTAAAAAGTAGCCAAATTGCGATCCAAATTTCTTTTAGCAACACATACCCGGAGACAACTGCAAAATGCATCAGGGAAAGAATTACAAAGAAATGAAAAATGCCTAGTTCAAGATCCAGAAACAGCTCATCAGTTTTAATTTCAATGGAAAGATTAAGGGAAAGAATTAAAGAAAATTAGCCTTTCAGGGTTGGGTGGGAGCTGACAGATAATGTACTTCAACCCTTCCCCTTTTACAGATAAGAAAACTCCAAAGTGAAATTCTCTGGTAGAGGTGAGGCTGAAGAAAGCTGAAAAACAAGTTACGATTTTGTGGCTTTGTCCTCAGCCTGCCAAGGTAATTTTTCAGATTGTAAACATTTTCCCTAGACATCAACACTCTGCTGTCTGAATTATGTCTATTCCCCAGAGTGTTTCAACAAGAATAACTATGGGAGGAATTCAAAAGACACAGCCATCACCCTTGACTTCAAAAGCCTAATCTCCTTCTAACACAGACGTAATAATAAGAGCAACTCACTACCAAACTGCCTAGTGCTAAGTGGTACACAGTGAGAAACAGGAAAAGTCAGCCTAAAGCAGCCTAACGGGTAAGAGCCAGGTCTGGGAAAAGCAGAGCAAAAGTATTTAAATGGAAAGCAATGTGATCAAAGTGATGTTTAGGATGACAGTAAATGTGGCAGAAGCACACTGGACGGCTTACACAGGAACAAGCTCAAAGCCAGGTACTGGGCTAGGAAGCTATTTGACAGTAAACCAGACTTGAGGAAGGCCTGGAGTGATACAGCAGTAACAGCTGGGACCGAGGAAAGGAAAAATGCAGGGGCTATAGTGGAGGGGAAACAAAACCAGGCTGGGTTTTCACTGAGCTGATCATCCACCACAGCCACTTCCCTAGTAAACCAGGGACTCTGAAGGGGAGGGGAGGTGACACAGTGCTAGGTTCCTAGGCTGCCTTATGTGTCATTTCAGACTCCAAATTTGACTAAATCACCTGATAGACACTGAAAGCTTTGTGCTTTCGGATCACCAGGCCCTCCCTGATTAAGATTTCCTAGACTGCGCCCAATGTAATTTTCCTATGTGCTACTGTAGGACATTCTGTTCATGTTGGTTAGATAGAAGGAGCCTGGATAAAAATCTAAGTGCAAATGGAACATGGTTCAACGTCGACAACTCAGCTGAAAATCAGATCCTCATATACAGAGGAGAGCTAACACCTGTCCACTCATGCCAGACGGGACACATGGTGGGCTGTTGCTAATTCCTTTCCTCTAATTCCCTTCCTCATGGCCCTGAGCCCACTGCTAAATGCAGAGACGAATTTATTTTTGCCAGAGTCTCTTACCCTTCCAAGGCATGTGTGAAAGTGGCCTCTCTCCAATGCTGGGGGCATGTAGCTGGGCTGAAGTAAGAGACCCTTGGCAGGCAATTGAGCATCCACGTTTCTTAGCCCAGCTGTTATTGCCAGACTTTCCCAGCTGACTACCAGGCCCATACATTTTGAGTCTTTGGTAGAGGAGATGGCAAATGATTCGTGGCCAGGGTCCTTCATTTTGGAATCAATATGAATACTTCTCAAGCGTGAGTTAGATAAGACAGCTTCCACGAGGTGGTGAGAAGTAAAAGGAAAGCACATCTATACAAAAGCCAACATACAGCCAGCTGGTCTCGGGCTCCACTTCCCCACACAACCATCTGCAACCATCTGTACAAGTTATAGAAGCTGCAATCCCCACCAGCATCTTCAAGCAAGTGTATCAAAAGTAAGCTAATGTAGAAGAAAAAAGGATTGCACCATGTCAGCGTTAACATCCTTCATAAAACGTTCTTACAAATTCATACAATTAAAACCCAACAGAAAATTAGACAATGGACATGAAGAAGTAATTTACAAAAGAAACACAAACAGCACTTATCTCCACTCCTTCCTAAAATCCTAATAAAATGAAAGCAAAACATAAAAGCAGGTAAAAACATGAAAGGACAGGAGGACTGGAAAAGAGCCTACAAGAGAGCAAATGTGACAACAAACTTTTGAAGATGGAAAGCTGTCGTGCACGTGTAACTGACTGAAGTGTGAGTGTCCTCTACTCAGCTGAGTCTCAGGAGGAGCGCACAAAAAGGATATCAAGGCCCACTGTGAATCCCCAGAACACTCCAAGGAGAAACTGGGATGTGGGAGAGGGGCTGCAGAGAAAATGACTGAAAGCCTGAATTAGGAGCAGCTGGACACCCAGATCCCCTCTGTCCAGGGCTGCACAACCAGGGTACTGGCCTGCCCTCTCCCCAGCAGAAGCCAGGAGAGGCCCGACTACAGGCCCTGGACTGGATGACACCCAGCACAGGTGTGAACAGGTGCCTCACTGACAGCCTGGTTCTATACAGTGGGGCCTCCAACCCCTTGTTCCTCTTGGCTCCCAAGATACCACCTGCCCCACCCCACAAGAGATCAGACATCACTGCCCTCAGTGAGGTCCACCATTCAATGTGCCCCTCCACCCACACAGGCACAAGGTCAGCTTTTAGAACCTCACTTTTAAATGTGAATGGATATTTGAGGAAGGCCTCTCACTTGAAAAAGACAATTTTTCCTCTCCACTCAGATAGGCCAGATACCATCTAACCTCATAAAAATATGAAGATTAATATAAATATGTAAAATGCTTTGTCTTCATTGAAAGATACTATACAAATCTTCTGGCTGACATACATACTAAACTACCTTAAAAAGTGATTTCCACCAGGCGCAGTGGCTCACACCTGTAATCCCAGCACTTTGGGAAGCTGAGACGGATCACGAGGTCAGGAGATCAAGACCATCCTGGCCAACATGGTGAAACCCCATCTCTACTAAAAATACAAAAATTAGCCAGGTGTGGCAGCAGGCACCTGTAATCCCAGCTACTCGGGAGGCTGAGGGAGGAGAATTGCTTGAACCTGGTAGGCGGAGGCTTCAGTGAGCTGAGATCGCGCCACTGCACTCCAGCCTGGGCGACATAGCAAGATTCTATCTCAAAAAAAAAAAAAGTTATTTCAATATTATGCATATTTATTTTTGTCCTAAATACCTGTGGATAGAATAATATAGAAGTTCTTTTGCTACAATCACAGAGTAGAATGTTAGCTACAGAACAGAGAGAGTAAGAAAAGCCAGTGCTTCCGCAGTGCTGTGTTGAGTCAGGCATCTCTAAGCGGAGCTTGAAGGGCAGTGTGAGCCCATTCATCTCCAAGGTCAACTCTGATCTGGGCTCAGCTGTGTACATATGGCATAGCTGCTTTTCTTGCACAAAATGTCTCAGGCCCTCCAGACACACAATAGAGCAAACTCCAGAGTCAGACAGCCTCGTAAGTGAGAAGCACAGCTGTACTATTTACTTCCTGGCCGTGGTAGAGTACAGCAAGTCATTAAGTCTCCATTAAGTGTAAAATTCTCTATCCAAAGATGGGTACAATGCATACAAAGTTGAAGTGATCATTAAATGCACAATTGGTGATGGGATGGTAGCAGGAGATTCTTATGCTATAATAGTACCTTGTATGGTTAAATACACAAAATTAATCACTCAATAAATACTAGCTACTATTGTCATCCTAGTAACTGACATAAGATAATTTGGATTCAAATCTGAGCTCTGCAACTATTAGCAAATTACTTAACCTCTCTGAGCCTCAGTTTCCCATCCACAAAATGAAGGGAATGATACCTGTAATAAGAATGTAGGCCGGGCATGGTGGCTCACGCTTGTAATCCCCGCACTTTGGGAGGCCAAGGAAGGCAGATCACTTGAGGTCAGGAGTTCAAGACCGGCCTAGGCAACATGGTAAAACCCAGTCTCTACTAAAAATACAAAACTTAGCCAGGAGTCCCAGCTACTAGGGAGGCTGAGGCATGAGAATTGCCTGAACCTGGGAGGCAGAGGTTGCAGTGAGCTGAGATCACCCCACTGCACTCCAGCCTGGTACAGAGCAAGACCCTGTCTCAAAAAAAAAAAAAAAAAAAAAAAAAAAGAATGTAAACCAACCACAGACAAAGAAGGCCCAGGCCCAGATGACTTCACTGCTAAAGTCTATCAAACATTTAAAAAATACCAAGTACTCACAAATTTTTCCAAAGATAGAGAAGGGAACACTTCCAAACTAATTGTATGAGGCCAGTATTATCCTGATACCAAAACCAAACAAAGACATCTCAAGAAAATTACACACCAATATCTCTTATGAATACAAATGCAAAAAATCCTCAACAATACCAGCAAACAAAATCAACCAACATAGAAAAAGAATTAGAATTATACACCACAATCAAGTGGGATTTATCCTAGGAATGCAAGGTTGGGTCAACATCTGAAAATCAATTAATGTAACACATTATATCAATAGAAGAAAAAAAATCACACAATTATCTCAGACACAGAAAAAGCATTTGAGGCTGGGCACATTGGCTCATGCCTGTAATCCCAACACTTTGGGAGGCTGAGGCAGGGGAATCACTTGAGGTCAGGAGTTCAAGACCAGCTTGTGCAACATGGTGAAACCCCATCTCTATACTAAAAATACAGAAGTTAGCCAGGCATGGTGGTGGGCACCTGTTAATCCCAGCTACTCGGGAGGCAGAGGCAGGAGAACTGCTTGAACCCAGGAGATAGAGGTTGCAGTAAGCTGAGACAGTGCCACTGCACTCCATTCTGGGCAACAGAGTGAGACTCTGAATCAAAAAAAAGCATTTGACAAAATCAAATACCCTTTCATGATAAAACACTCAAGAAACTAGGAATAGAAGGGAATTTCCTCAGCCTGATAATGGGCATCCATGAAAATACCACACACAGCTAACTCCATATTCAATGGCAAAAGATGCCTTCTCCCTGAGATCAAGAATAAGATGAGCTTGTCCACCCTGCCACTTCTATTCAGGATTGTAGTACAGCTTCTAGCCAAGGCAATTAGGCAAGAAAAAGGAGTAAGAGACATTCAGATTGGAAAGAAAGAAGTAAAACTATTTCTGTGTGCTGAAGACATGATCTTATATACAGAAAATCCTAAGGAATCCACTAAAAGAACTAGTAAGTTCAGTAAGGTTGCAGGATACAAGATTAATATACAAAAATCAATTTTTTTTTCTTTTTTAAGATGGAGTCTTGCTCTGTCACCCAGGCTGGAGTGCAGTGGTGCAATCTCGGCTCACTGCAAACTCCACCTCCGGGGTTCAAGCGATTCTCCTGTCTCAGCCTCCCAAGTAGCTGGGACTACACCGCACCCAGCTAATTTTTGTATTTTTAGTAGAGACAGGGTTTCACTATGTTGGTCAGACTGGTCTCGAACTCCTGACCGCAGGTGATCCTCCCGTCTTGGCCTCGCAAAGTGCTGGGATTACAGGCGTGAGCTACCATGCCTAGCCGTATTTTTATAAACTCATAACAAACAATCCAAAAGTGAAATTAAGAAAACAATTCCACTCACAATACATCAGAAATAAAATACTTACAAATAAACTTAATCAAGGAGATGAAAGACTCATACTCTGAAAACTCAAAATACTGTTGAAAAAAATTAAAGACACAAATGAATGAAAAGAAATTCCACGTTCAAAAATCAGAAGACTTAGCACTGAGATGGCAATATTCCCCAAACTAAGATACAGATTTAATGCAATCCCTATCAGACTCCCAGAATTCTTTGTAGAAATGGATGAAGGGATTGATTGGAACTGCAAGGGATCCAAAAATACCCAAATTACCTTGGGGAGAAAAAAGAGAAAAAGTTAGGAAGACTCCTATTTCCTGATTTCAAAACTTACCTCACTACAAAGCAACAGTAATCAAGACAGTGTGGTACTGGAATAAGGATAGACATTTATATCAATGGAATATAATTAAAGTCCAGAAGTAAACTTATACATCTTTGGTCAACTGATTTTCAACAAGAGTGCCAAGATAATTCAATAGAAAAACTCTTCTCAACAGATGATACTGGGACAATACATAAAATAGCTAACTCAAAATAGATCAAAGACCTAGACATAAGAGCTAAAACTATAAAACTCTGAGAAGAACACATAGGAGTAAATCTTCACGGCCTTGGATTGGGCAACAGATTCTAAGATATGATACCAAAAACACAAGCAACAAAAGAAAAATTAGAAAAACCGGATTCCATCAAAATTTATAACCTTTGTGCCTCAAAGGACACTATCAAGAAATCAAAGACAACTCATAGAATGGGAGAAAACTTTTGCAAACCTTATATCTGATAAGGCACTTGTATCTAGAATATAAAAAGAACTCCTACAATTCAATAATAAAAACATAGTCCAATTTAAAAATTAATCAAAGGACTTGAATAGACATTTTCCAAAGAAGATATACAAATGTCCAATACACATGAAAAGTTGCTGGACATCATTAATCAATGGAGAAATGAAAATCAAAACCACAATGAGAGACTATTCCATACCCACTAGGATGGCTAAAACAAAAAATTCTGAGAATAACAAGGGTTGATGAGAATGCAGACAAATCAGAACCCTCATACACTCCTGGTGGGAATGCAAAATATTGCAGCTGATGTGGAAAAGTCTGGCAGTTCCTCAAACAATTAAACAAAGAATTATCATAAGACCCAGCAATCCACTCCTAGGTATACACTCATAAGAACTGAAAACAGGTAGTCAAACAAATACTTGTACATGAGTCTTCAAAGCAGCACTATTTACAATAGCCAAAGGGTAGAAGCAACCCAAATACAGACTATCCATTGTATCCAATGGATAAACAAAATGTGATATTACCTGTACAACAGAATATTATTCAGCAATAAAAAGGAATGAAGTACTAATACATGCTACAACTTGGATGAATCTTAAAAACATTATAAATGAAAGAAACCAGTCACAAAAATCGACACACTAATTTATATGAAAGTCCAGAATAGGCAAATCTAGAGAGAGAGAAAGTAGATTCAGGCTGGCTCAGAGTTTTTTCTTTTTTTTTTTTTTTGAGACAGAGTCTTGCTCTGTTGCCCAGGCTGGAGTGCAATGGCTCAAACTCGGCTCACTGAAACCTCTGCCTCCCAGGTTCAAGCAATTCTTCTGCCTCAGCCTCCTGAGTAGCTGGGATTACAGGCGCCCACCGCCATGCCCAGCTAATTTTTGTATTTTTGGTAGAGACGGGGTTTCACCATGTTGGTCAGGCTGGTCTCAAACTCCTGACCTCAGGTGATCTGCCCACCTTGGCCTCCCAAAGTGCTGAGATTACAGGCATGAGACACCATGCTCGCTCTATTTATTATTTTTTTAGAGACAGAGTCTCACTCTGCACTCAGTGCAGTGGTTCAATCATAGCTCATTGCAGCCTGAAACTCCTGAGCTCAAGCAATCCTCCCACCTCAGCCTCCCAAGTAGCTGGGACCGCAAGCATATGCCACCACACCAGGCTAATTTTTTTTGGTAGAGATGGGGGTCTAACCATGTTGCCCAGGCTGGTCTCTAACTAATTGCTGGCTTTAAGGAATATTTCCATCTCAGCCTTCCAAATTGCTTGGATTACAGGCATGAGCCACCATGCCCGGTGTATTTCTTTTAAGGTAATGAAAATGTTCCAAAATTGACTGTGTTGATGGTTGCAGATTATTTGATTTTATATATATACTCTGAACTGATATATATATATAAACCACTGAACTGTACACTTTAAATGAGTGAACTGTATAGTATGTGAATTATATCTCAAAACAGTTTTTTTAAAAAAACTATAAAGTGCTCAGCATAGAATCTGAAGCATATTACATACTATCTAACAAATGGTGGCAATTATTATTTAAGAGCCCAGTAATAGTTTTCCCTATCCAGGGAGAAAACCTAAGCAAGTCCCTACTGATTATGGGCTAAGAGTAGAATTTTCATATAAAAGAACCGGCACCACTTATCAAGGACTCTTTTACGGAATTTTATCTTCTCCCATTTCAGCATGGTATTTCTATAGTTTAATTTCTCTGCAAACAAAGGAAAAAATGGGAACTATCCCAAACACAAAAACTTCCTCTTCTTAAGAGAGCTGTCTGCACTGTCAAATGGTATTAGTGTTTTACCACTTTAAAAATTGTTCAGTTATAAACTTCCAAATTAAGATGGCATATCATCAAACTTAGGAGTTCTGTTATCAGCTATCTTGTCCCAAACTGATCAAATCATAAATTAGATGACTAAAATGTCCCCCTAAAACTAAAGCATTTTATAAAGGGATCTAATTCTCAAAAAAAAAAAAAAAAAAAGAGTAAATGAAAAAATCCTGAACTAACACAATAGGCACAAATTCCAAGGAAATACTAGGTATGATTTTAAATGTCCTGTCAGAGAGTGGTTCAACTTTGGAAAAGCTGCTTGCTCATTAGGTCTTTCAAGTACAAATTCTTAAAACTGCATAGGCTCTTTCCCTTGCTTGAAACAGTAAGATCATCTCAGTAAATATAAATAAAGAAGAAGACAATGTAGCAGTAGTTATTTACTAAGCAAATCAAAGGAATATTTACAAGTTTCAAAATAGACTTACTTTCAATGGGAGACAATGCAACAGAGTTTTTAACCTCTACAAAACATGGGAAATACAAACCTTACTTGTCTTTTTAAGATGTAATTTATCTGAGGAGCGCCTCTGCCCGGCCACCCATCGTCTGGGAAGTGAGGAGCGCCTCTGCCCGGCCACCCATCGTCTGGGAGGTGAGGAGCGCCTCTGCCCGGCCGCCCCGTCCGGGAGGAAGTGAGGAGCGCCTCTGCCCGGCCGCCCCGTCCGGGAAGAAGTGAGGAGCGCCTCTGCCCGGCCGCCCCGTCCGGGAAGAAGTGAGGAGCGCCTCTGCCCGGCCGCCCCGTCTGGGAAATGAGAGCCTCTGCCCGGCCACCCATCATCTGGGAAGTGAGGAGCGCCTCTGCCCGGCCACCCATCGTCTGGGAAGTGAGTAGCGCCTCGGCCCGGCCGCCCTGTCTGGGAAGTGAGGAGCGCCTCTGCCCAGCCGCCCCGTCTGGGAAGTGAGGAGCGCCTCTGCCCAGGCACCCATCGTCTGGGAAATGAGGAGCGCCTCTGCCCGGCCACCTATCGTCTGGGAAGAAGTGAGGAGCGTCTCTGCCCGGCCGCCCCGTGTCTGGGAAGAAGTGAGGAGCGCCTCTGCCTGGCCACCCCGTGTCTGGGAAGAAGTGAGGAGCGCCTCTGCCCGGCCGCTCCGTCTGGGAGGTCTACTACGGAGGCCAGAAGCAATGTGGGGGCTGGACGTGGTGGCTCACGCCTGTGGTCCCGGCACTCTGGGGGGCGAGGCGGGTTGATCACTTCGGGCTAGGAGTTCGAGACCAGTCTGGCCAACTTGGCGAAACATGAAAAATACAACAGACAAACCAACCAACCAACTCAGTGACAACAAAACAGGTCTACCCTGGAGTCATACTCTAATTTTTTCTATTTTCCTCCCTTTCTGATCCTTTATCCCACTTTCTTTTTCTTCCTCTTCCTTCTCCCTCTTCTTTGTCAAATAGAGGATTGAGTTATTATCACTGATCCATATAAAGTCCCTCTCTCATTTATTTTAACTCCCACCCCCCATTTCTATTCCCCGACTTCCCATGTGTAACCTTCCTAATATGTTTGATACGCATCTTTTTGTTTGTATGTATTTTTAGAAAATGTTTGTTTTTGTGTGCAAAAAAAATTAATAAAAAAAAAAAGATGTAATTTATCACTCTCCTCCTACTTTCCGATAAGACAGCAACTATTCTAGAATGGTTTTTATTATAATAAAAATTGATATACCTTTGAGACAATGCAGGAATAGGTTGAGAACACAGGCTCAACTATGAGATGCTCTCTCTGGGCGTTGGTTGAAACCTCTATCTTAGAAACATGGACAGTTGTCTCCCTCACCAAGTTTTCCAGGTGATACTGAAGGCCAAAAAGGAGGATTACGGGCTGCTCTGCCTACGGAGTAATCATTCTTTTATTCCTTTACTTCCTTAATAAACTTGTTTTCACTTTAAAAGAAAAAAAAAAAGGATTACGGGTCAGGTTTTGACTATTCAGCAACTGTCATAATAAATTTTTAATAAGGAGATAACACATTCCTCTTATCTTCAAATAAAATGTAAAAGCTGATAACTAATATTCATAATACTTAACATCTAAGGAAACAAAAAACAATTAAAATTTTTCTTTTTTTTCTTTTTTTTTGAGACAGAGTCTCACTCTGTCACCAGGCTGGAGTGCAGTGGCACAATCTTGGCTCACTGCAACCTCCGCCTCCCAGGTTCAACGATTCTCCTGCCTCAGCCTCCCGAGTAGCTGGGACAACAGGTGTGCGCCACCACACCCTGCTAATTTTTGTATTTTTAATAGAGATGGGGTTTCACCATGTTGGCCAAGATGGTTTCGATCCCTTGACCTCGTGATCCGCCCGCCTCGGCCTTCCAAAGTGCTGGGATTACAGGTGTGAGCCACTGCGCCTGGCCTAAAATTTTTCTTACATGGTGGGTGAATATTTTAACCAAGAACAAGTAAAAATAACGTCTACCTCTATGGTTTAAAGGCTTTATGTGTCAGAGAAAAATTGTACTCTTGCAATAAAACCTTCATCTTATTAGTCAGCTGATAATCCTCAATCTCTAGGAGAGTGTAAAGGCATGCTTCTTATAATACTACCACGTGAAGTTAAATGTACAAAATTTATATGCCAGGCACAGTGGTTCATAGTTGTACTCCCAGCATTCTGGGAGGACAAGGCAGGAGGATCACTTGAGTCCAGTAGTTCGAGACCAGCCCAGGCAACATAGCGAGACCCCATATCTACAAAAAATAAAAAAATTAGCTGGGTGTGATGTTGTAGTATACCCCTGCGGTCCCAGCTACTCGGGGAGCTGAGGTGGGAGGACTGCTTGAGCCCAGGAAATCAAGGCTGCAGTGGGACATGATCATGCCACTGCACTCCAGCCTGGGTATCAGAGCAAGACCATGTCTCAAAAAACAAAATACAAAAGAAAGAAAAGGGCCGGGCATGGTGGCTCACGCCTGTAATCCCAGCACTTTGGGAGGCCGAAACAAGTGGATCGCCTGAGGTCAGGAGTTCGAGACCAGACTGGCCAACATGGCGAAAACCCGTCTCTACTAAAAATACAAAAATTAGCTGGGCTTGGTGGTACACGCCTGTAATCCCAGCTATTCGGGAGCCTAAGGTAGGAGAATTGCTTGAACTCGGAAGGCAGAGGTTGCAGTGAACCGAGATCGCGTCACTGCACTCCAGCTTGAGTGACAGAGCAAAACTCCATCTCAAAAAAAAAAATAAAAACCTTATAAGCTATATAAGAAACATGTTGGGTGTTAGGAGGAAAAAATGCAGACAAGACAGGGTATTTACATTGCAACAGCACCAAATAAAATACACTCAAAACACCTGAGTAAATGTTACATTTTCTCTATTCTACTTCCATCTCATAAAAAATGACAATTTTGACATTTTTCCTGTTTATTGAAAAGCTATCTGTTTAAAGATTCCAGCAGATGTACTTCTATGGTTCATATGAAAGGAAACACATCCTGCTAGGAACACATAAAGGAAAACCCCTACTAGTAGCAAAATCCTGCTCAGCCCATTTGCTGAGACCATTCCAGGGCGTCAATTACTCAAGCATTCAGTGGGCAGAGAATCCTCCCTCAGCCAGTGGCAACCACAAGAAGACTCTAAAATGTCCCATTAGAGGAAAGACCATGTTCCCTCCAAGCCACTGTTACCTGTATGGCAGGTACTTTAATGTAGAAGAGATCCGATGTGTTATTTAATAGAAAAAGGCAGGTAAGACAGCAGATGAGGAGACAAATATCCTAAACTCAGTTATTTAAATGACAATGCCAACAGTTAAAAATTCCTTTTAAGAAGATGGAGGTCAGGCAGGGCGGCTCACACCTGTAAATCCTAGCACTTTGGGAGACTGAGACAGGTGGATTATTGCCCGAACTCAGGAATTCGAGACGAGCCTGGCCAACATAGTGAAACTCCATCTCTACTAAAATACAAAAAATCAACTGGGCGTAGTGGCAGGTGTCTGTAATCCCAGCTACTCAGGAGGCTGAGGCACGAGAATTGCTTGAACCCAGGAGGCGGAGGTTGCAGTGAGCCAAGATTGTGCCACTACACCCCAACCTGGACAACAAGCAAAACTCCATCTCGAAAAAAAAAAAAAAAGAAGTTGGAAATGTAATAATATATAAGCCTACACAGAATACACATTCACGAAAGAGCAGACACCCAAAGCAAATATAGGAGGTACTCTGATTAAATATAAAAATCTGGCCGGGCACGTTGGCTCACGGCTGTAATCCCAGCATTTTGGGAGGCTGAGGTGGGAAGATCGCTTAAGGCCAGGTGTTCAAGACCAGCCTGGATAACATAATGAGACACTGTCTCTAAGAGGGCTGATGCAGGAAGACTGCTTGAGCCCAGGAGTTTGAGGCTGCGGTATGCTATGATCATGCCACTGCACTCTAGCAAGATCATGTCTCTTAAAAAAAAAAAAAAAAAAATTCATCATTTCTGAATATGAGATAGCTGAGCTTTTTCAAATTTTCTAAATTAAATCCAGCAGTGACACTCAAAGAAAGAATTTACCTAACAAACTATATTTCTACTGCATATAACTCTTTAACAGATTCATACATGAGATAGTCCGAGAAAAAAAAACACGCCTTACCTATTTTAATAGAAGCTGTTTAAAAAAGGAAGAAAAAAGACCACATGCAACATTTGCTATAAAGCACAGCAAAATGTCAGATACACAATAGATCTCCTCATACACAGCAGTTTTGGCTGAAAGAGATTCGTATTCCACTGCTGATATGGACTTGTTGAAAAAAATGTTTTTTCTAGAAAAACTATTGACCACTTAGCATGACCGACTGACTGCAAGTATGAATAGACTTGATGTTGGTTCAATTGATTATGACACCAGGAATGGTAAAAATTAAGGGAAAAAAATTCACATGCATTATAGCCTTCCAAATAGTTTCATCCCATCATTATTAATCCAGGTAACAGGTAAGATGCCAAGAATGAGGCATACCAGTAAAAATGCATTTTGTTTCAATTCAGTAACTCAATATCATTTAGTTTTTAAAGTTTCTAAGAATAAAGAGAAAATGCAAATAAGATCTACCAAGAAGCCTCCAGGCTCGGGCCTCACAGAGCTAGGACTGGAGAGTTCCGAAGCTCATCAATTTCAGGCCCGTCACATTTCAGCCGAGACGTATAACTCCTCCAAAGATAAACAACTTCTGAGAAAGATGCAGTGACCTTGAACTACAAAGTATGGAGCATTTCAGCCCATGAACTGTCCTACTTTTCCAACAATCAATCCCAAATCATATATACAATTCAGTTTCTCCACATCAGCCAACAATGGCACTTAGAGCTCTGTCCTGCGGGTGCTGCTTTGACAGCCCCCAGTCCAGTTGGCCAGTTTGTGTAACACTTTAAATGTGAAACTGCACTTTGCCTACACTTTATAAATATGAGTAAAAATGGAAAAATCAAAATACAGAAACCAGCTGTAGGCATTCAAATGTACTGAGACAAACAAGAGGGTATCTGTTATGACCAAGGAAGCAAATCTTACTTCTCACTGAAAATCCTTAGCTTAGCCAGAGGACTATGTCCTCAGTTGTCCAAGAAAAGAACAACCTGGGCTGGGCACAGTGGCTCACACCTATAATCCCAGCACTTTGGGAGGCCGAGGTGGGCGGATCACGAAGTCAAGGGATTGAGACCATCCTGGCCAACATAGTGAAACCCCATCTCTACTAAAAATACAAAAACTAGCAGGGCGTGGTGGCGCACAACTGTAGTCCCAGCTACTCAGGAGGCAAGGCAGGAGAATTGCTTGAACCCGGGAGGGAGATGTTACAGTGAGCCAAGATCATGCCACTGCACTACTCCAGCCTGGCAACAGAGGGAGAGTCAGTCTCAAAAAAAAGAACAACCTGAAAGAGCATGCATAAAACACTAGAAACACACACACACAAACCAAGGATAGTATCTAAAAGGTGAGACATTACAGGTGCAGTGACTCACACCTGTATTCCCAGCACTTTGGGAGTGAGGCTGAGCTCAGGAGTTGGAGACCAGCCTGGGCAACATGGCAAAACTCTATCTCTACCAAAAATACAAAAAATTAGCCGGGCATGATGGCACATGCCTGTGGTCCCAGCTACTCAGGAGGCTGAGGGCAGGAGGATCGCTTGCGCCCGGGAGGCAGAGGTTGCAGTGAGCCGAGATCACGACACTGCACTCCAGCCTGGGTGACAGAGTGAGACCCAAAAAAAATAAAAATAAAAATAAAAGATGAGGTATAATAAAGAGGTATTACACTTTTTAAAGTTTTCAAAGAAGAGCACTCGTATATTTACATTTTATAATCTATACTCATTTTAGGAACTTCTTACAAAGAGACTTGGTTGGGGACCACCTAACGTCAAACCTAAGCACTCACTGGCAATGTGAAGCAGAAAGCAGTGAGCACATCGCAGAGCGGAATGTGACGCTATGAAAATGACTGCTGAAAATCAAGTCTGACAAGAAGTAAAATGAGCAGCAAAACAGCAACACATAATGAACCTGAAGACAAAAGATAAAATTCCTAAAATTGGGCTGGTGTGATGGTTAATGCCAGTAATCCCAGCGCTTTGGGAGGCTGAAGCAGGAGGATCCCTTGAGCCCAGCAGTCTGAGGCTGCACTGAGCTATTATTGCACCACTGAACTGGATCCCAGAAGACAAAGCGAGACCGTGTCTCTCAAAAAAACAAAACAAAACAAAACAAAACTGTAATTCTCTCACACCTTATTAAAGAGAGACCCTTTTATGAACTAAAAGATGCCATGAGGCCTGTAACTCACTTAAAATATAATAGAAATGACACTACAGAAATTATGCAGTTACTAAAATGTGAGAATATATAAGGACTTCGAAATCATCTCTAGCTCTTCAATGACAGAAATATATATTTCTGGCCGGGCGCGGTGGCTCACGCCTGTAATCCCAGCACTTTGGGAGGCCGAGGTGGGCAGATCACGAGGTCAGGAGATCGAGACCACGGTGAAACCCCGTCTCTACTAAAAATACAAAAAATTAGCCGGGCGTGGTGGCGGGCGCCTGTAGTCCCAGCTACTCCTGAGGCCGAGGCAGGAGAATGGCGTGAACCCGGGAGGCGGAGCTTGCAGTGAGCCGAGATTGCGCCACTGCGCTCCAGCCTGGGCGACAGAGCGAGACTCCGTCTCAAAAAATATATATATATATATATATATATATTTCTATTACAGAGATAATGTGCAAGGATGACATGTTTACAACCCTCCACATCTCCCAATTTTCTGCTTATCACCAGCATCTTTATAAACACAACCACCTCTTTTGGTCCCTGGAGCTTTGAAAAAGCATTGCTGAAGAAACGTCCCTTGGGAAGACAAAGCCAGGCGCTACCTGCCCCCCCCCTCCCCCGGGGATACTCGAAACACCGCCGAACCATATAAAATCGCCTGAGGCAGCAGCCATCTCCCTAAAGTGCACCACAGGAGACCAGACTCAGAAGCTGAATTCTGTGACTCTCTTCAAAGAGCAGAACACAACTCAAAGAGCCAAATTAATCCCAAGAGGTCTCAAACCAACTGCAAAACTTTTGTAGACATGAGTGACCTAGCAATCTCACTTAAAAATTAATCCTTGAGGCCAGGTGGGGTGGCTGACACCTGTAATCCCAGCACTTTGGGAGGCTGAGGCGGGCGGATCACAAAGTCAGGAGATGAGACCATCCTGGCCAACATGGTGAAACCCCGTCTCTACTAAAAATGCAAAAATTAGCCAGGCCTGGTGGCACGTGCCTGTAATCCCAGCTACTCGGGAGGCTGAGGCAGGAGAATAGCTTGAACCCAGGAGTCGGAGGTTGCAGTGAGCCAAGATCGCCACTGCACTCCAGCTTGGCGACAGAACTAGACTCTGTCGCAAAAAAAAAAAAAAAAAAAAAAAAATTAATCCTTGAATATGTTTCTAAACATTCTTTCTATATTGATGACCTACTTTTCTTATCAACAACTGGTAAAAAACACACTGTGTATGACTGTTCAAACTTGTTAAGTCTGTTTTTCACTACTTAGTCATATGGAGTAGACAATAAAATTTTATTATTTGGCAATACTGTTATACCCAGAAATGAAATTACTGGATGCTCGTATCTTAAAAAGGGATGGGGGATATTTTTATTAATAACCTCATAAGGCTAGTCACAGGCAAAACTAGCAGTGTCAAAAAACAAATTAATCACCTTCACCTGAAGAATTTCAGCCTTCCCTTTTTAACCCATACCTTGGGCAAGCAGAGATTAAATGGATTATATGAACATGTACTCCTGACGGTGTTTCAAAGGAACATTAAGGAAGAGTAGGAAAATCTCTGGCTTAGATGTCAGACACAAATTTATCCTGACATAGTCACCTACCCAGCTAGATCATTTTGGTCCTCTGGTTGTTTGTTTCTTCATCTATAAAATGGAAGAACTAAAATAAATGATTTCCAGGGTCCATCAGAGTCTACAGGAAATCCTTCTTTCACTGGGATACAGTCCACATCCCCCCCCAGTAAAACAGACACAACTCACTGCAAACCACATTACTTACTAACATCCACAGGGTTATACATATTCCATATACACTCAACTATGAATGTTGAATACGTCCTTAATCCCAGTCATTCTTTTATTCAACAACTATTCACTGGGCTTTGACCATGCTTCTAGCACCATGCTAGACATGAGAGACACAACTGTGAGCAAGCAGACCTGGCCCTTGCTCTCATGGAGCTTACAGTCCACTGCAGGAGACACAACACAATCAGATATTCGTGCAAACATTAGCATGCCGCTGTGGCAAGTGCTGGAATGCAGAAGAACACAAGGTAACTGCGTCAATAATCAGGGAGAACAGAACCAGTCAGAGAAGTGACACTTAAGCTGAAATCGAAGAATGAAAAGTCAACTGGGCAATAAGAGAAGAAAAGTGAGTCCCAGCTGGGAAGAACAACAAAATATCAAAAGTCTGTATCAAAAGCAAGCACTTGTCAGAATCTGGACTACTTAGCCCGCAGAGGCTGGAGCCCAGAGAGCAAGGGTAGAAGAGGCTGGGAGGTCAGCAGAACTCGGATCACAGAGGGCTTTCTAGGCCCTGTTAAGGATTTTATCTTTACTTGCAGTCTTGGAAATTTTTTAAGAGTATGTGACATAATTAGATTTGCATTTTAAAAGCTCACGCTGAATGAAGCTGGAGAATGGATCTGCAGGTGGGAGCATCTGAGAGGATTCAGGGAAGCTAGTTAGGAAGTCACTGCACTTGTCCAGGCCACAAGTCACAGTCCCAGTAGAAACAGAGATGATAGAGTCAAAAGACTTGAAGTCAACTGAATTTAAAACTGTTTTAGATATGAAGGGTGCATCAACAGTGATGCCTAATTTGACTTATGCAACCGGATGGTTGGGGGTGCCTTCCCACCTTCTCTTTGGTGTGGAGACTTACTTACTACCTCTTAGTAGTAGCTTCAAAGAGCCTTCTGTTGACAAGTAAGGTATCTGAAAAGAGTAAAACCATGGGAAAAATACTTTAAAATTTATTTTTTAAAACGTAATTACCTTTGCACATTAATAATTGGATCCACGGCTTTAAAATTACGTACCTTTGCTCGCAAAACTGTCTGGAGCTTGAAGAAAAACGTATTGAGCATGCTATTTGAAAATGAAAACTAGGCTGGGCACAATGGCTCACACCTGTAATCCCAGCACTTTGGGAGGCCAAGGCAGGTGGATCACCTGAGGTAAGGAGTTCAAGACCAGTCTGGCCAACATTGTGAAACCCCATCTCTATTAAAAATACAAAAATTAGGCCAGGCGTGGTGGCTCATGCCTGTAATCCCAGCACTTTGGGAGGCCGAGGTGGGCAGATCACAAGGTCAAGAGATCGAGACCACCCTGGCTAACACATTAAAACCCCATCTCTACTAAAAATATAAAAAATTACCCAGGCATGGCGGTGGGTGCCTATAGTCCCAGCTACTCGGGAAGCTGAGGCAGGAGAATGGCGTGAACCCGGGAGATGTGAACCCGGGAGGCGGAGCTTGCAGTGAGCTGTACTGCACTCCAACCTGGGCGACAGAGTGAGACTCCGTCTCAAAAAAAACAAAACAAAAATTAGTGAGGTGTGGTGGTGCACGCCTGTAACCCCAGCTACTCAGGAGGCTGAGGCAGGAGAATCACTTGAACCCGGGACACAGAGGTTGCAGTGAGCAGAGATCATGCCCCTGTACTCCCGCCTGGGCAACAGAGCGAGACTCCACCTCAAAAACAAAAAGAAAGAAAGAAAAGAAAAGAAAATGAAAACTAATACTGTTTAAAATAAAAATCTCCCTATGTTTCTGGAATTTTCAGACATCCTATAGAAACAGGAAAGTATAGCGCTTACAATCTTACTGCACCTTAGGAAAAATAATTTTGTCTGCCTGATCCCTTTTGGTAAAATTAAAAATATTTCCTTATCAGCATATGCATCTTCTAAAGGGAAGGAAAAAAAAACACTCAATATCAGTATCTACAATAGAGTACAAGAAACTGTAAGAATTTAACTCACTGGAGAAAATGTAGTTACTACCAAATACTTTACTACCTACCATTCAATACCTTTAGAAGAAAGTCTCAGGCTCTTCAGGAAGAAAACAGCACACATTCAATTTCACCAATAAAATGAAAATATCTCTAGGGAAGTGAAGACAAATAAATACGGCCCACTTTCAGAAGGAAACATTTGGGCTAAATATTCTAAGAGTGAATACTCTACTACAAAAAGCTTTTATCAGCTGTAGCTGGTAAAACTGTAGCCCTAACTCTCCCAAATCCATTTTCCTTCCAAACTGTATCAAGACTTGAAAATTATAATCTTTAATTCTCTATGCTAAATTAATTGGACATCACAATAGTAACTAAAGAGAAATTATCTATCCTCAAATGAAAGTAGGACAAATAATTTTACGTAGAAGGCCAGCAAAAAGATCCAGGGGCTTCCTATCCCTAATACTTTTTTAAACAACTACATTTATGGTTTATGGTACTCTCTAAAAACTACCAGAAATAACACACACACATATACACACAAATGCAATTACAAAATAATTCATTTTTTGTGACCACTTATCGTGAATACAATATAAACCAAAGTCTACAGTTTTTCAAACTTTAATATGTATAAAGGAACTCCTAAGCGATTAGATCATCTTAACAGTTGTAGTGGTGCACAATTCACCCTATCTTAACTTACTCAGTCCTTGTCAAATTCTCAAGTCAAATGAATTCTCAAATACATTAAATCCTTGGGGCTCCAGGAGTCACTCAAATGCCCTAAGGCCTGCCCTATGATTTCTCTGATGCTGGGCATGGCACACCTAGAGGTCCACTGCGGACAAACCTCCACCTTCACCTCCTCCTCCAGGGAGAACATAAGGCAATGACAATAGCTCATTAAAGGATGAGAAACTCAAAAAGAGAAAGATAGTGAAGGAAAACAGCTTTTTCAATGGCTACCTTAACTTTAAATCCCCTTGACAGAAATTATGGTTCTTCCCATATCTATCTTCATTGTTAAATGAAAGCATGCTTCCATTGGGATGTTACTTCATTGACTCTAAAGTCAAACTTGCTAACCAGGCCAGGCACAGTGGCTGACGCCTATAATCCCAGCACTTTGGGAGGCTGAGGCGAGAGGATCACTTGAGCCCAGGAGTTGGAAACCAGCCTGAGCAACACAGTGAGACCCCGTCTCTACAAAAATATTAAAACATTAGCCAGGCATAGTGGCATATGCCTGTAATCCCAGCTACTCGAGAGGCTGAGGTGGGAGGATCACTTGAGCCTGGGAGGGCGAGGCTGCACTGAGCCTCAATCACGCCACTGCACTCCAGCCTGGGTGACAGGGCAAGACCCTGTCTCAAACACTCATACAGACACACACACACGCACACACAAACTTGCTAACCAGAGCTATAAAACACAGCCATAAGAAACCCATGCTGCCAATATTTTTAATTTATTCAAGAAATCAATTAAGTAAATTTGCGATGAGTACCAAAATGTTGTTATCCTGCTTTTTATCAGAATATATGCTTTAAATAATCAAAACCCCAAAATTTGCTTTACAAATAAAGCATGTTTCAATAAAGGAATGTGTATATATGCCTCTGTGTAAATTTACACATATAAACATCTTGCTAATATATTTACAATAAAAATTATGTAGTTTATAAAGTTTATAATAACATAATAAGAATTTTTTTTTTTTTTTGAGATGGAGTCTCGCTTTGTCACCCAGGCTGGAGTGCCCAGGCTGGAGTGCAGTGGTGCAATCTCAGTTCACTGCAAGCTCTGTCTCCCGAGTTCACACCATTTTCCTGCCTCAGCCTCCCGAGTAGCTGGGACTACAGGCGCCAGCCACCACGCCTGGCTAATTTTTTGTATTTTTAGGAGAGATGGGGTTTCACCGTGTTAGCCAGGATGGTCTCGACATCCTGACCTCGTGATCCGCCTGCCTTGGCCTCCCAAAGTGCTGGGATTACAGACATGAGCCACCACACCCGGCAAATATTTACAATTAGTAGTCCTAAGCCATAGAAAACATCTTTATTCCTTTCATCTTCTAGGAAAATGGAAAGACTGACAATATCACAAGTGTATCATGCAAAGTTGAAATTCAATTACTCAATTAACATTTATTGGGCGGCTACTATGCACCAGGCAATATGCTAGGAAATGGAGGCATCAGAAAATTTAAGATATCCTCTACCTTTAAGGAACATGGAATATAGCAGTATTATAAGGTGTTCACTTCCACAAACTAGAAAATAATTCTGTACTCAATTTCTAGTCATTTAATCCCAAATGTAATTAGTATTACCATAGAAATCACTAACACTAGTGACACCCACAAATTACACT
Source organism: Nomascus leucogenys (assembly GCF_006542625.1). Classification (NCBI taxonomy): domain Eukaryota; kingdom Metazoa; phylum Chordata; class Mammalia; order Primates; family Hylobatidae; genus Nomascus; species Nomascus leucogenys. Next base: position 75,853,989 of record NC_044390.1, read on the forward strand.
TTCACCTACCTTTATAACTCCATAACCAAACTATATTTACATTTTACTCTAACATATTGTATAAATGCATAACCTATTATCATCACTTTCCACAATCAGGGCCATCTCATCTACCCATTTTACACTATTCTTCCCTAATTACACCAGTTCTGAGTCAGCCCAGTACTATTAGGCACACCCTCAGGCAGGATCTCACTCCCAGTGTCCCACAAACACTGACTCTCCAACGCCTGTCTCCTGAATTCCCACAGAGCTCACAGTCTATACCGCAGAATTCACCATCAAAGAGTCATGTGCTTGAGGGCTGGAGGAGGCTTGTAATGTATTTTTTAAACTTTTACATAATTTAAAAGTAAATCAAAACATTAAGCTTGCCGTAACAGACTTTGTGAATATGAATTTTTTAAATGACACCAGAAAAATTAAGTCCCTAATATATTTTGCATCATAAAATGTTTGAATGAGAAGAGTTCTTTGAAACCAGTAGTTCAAACCCTTCACAGAGGCACTAACAGAATGGAGAGGTCAATAATTTCCCACTGTTTGACGAAAAAAAGTGGCTTTTTGATAAGTTTATAAAAGAATAGAAAAATAGACAGGACCAGTGCCCAGTTCTGGCCATTATAAGATGCCCCAATTTACAATCACTACCATGCCCTGATCAACTTTCCAAAGGTCAGAGAAACCAAGCCACTTTGCCGAAACCTAAGACCCTTTCAAGCTGTTAAGTTCCCAAACGGAAAAGGGAAAAAAAAGATCGTAAGTATTTTGAAAAAAAATTTAGCAGAGTCACTGTTTCGGAATAACAGGAAGAACCTTTCTAAAGCAGGCATGGTTTCTTCCTGATTCCAGGTATCAGGACTAGCCTCCTTACATGGGGTCTGCCTGACTTCACATGCTTCTGCTCAACTTTCCCCGTGAAACCTTGCTGCAATGACTGAATGCAAACATTTCAAAGAGACAATCTGTTTATCAGTAAGGAACCTCCTCTTTAAAAATATTAACATTGTACCCCTCTAAAAGGGTTAAAGAACATGAGTGAAATGACATGAATAAAGCCTGTAGTCATCCCAACCCTGAATAACAGCGGTAGTCTAGCAGGGAAATGAATTTGAACCATGTGCTTTGCTACCATGATTTAAAGAAAGTGAGCTTAACCAGGGGAGTAGAATCTTCAAATTAAGAGAGAGACGAAGGAGGATGAAGAACAAGGAGGGCCAGCACAGACCTGGAGGCCTGCAGTGGCATGAGACCTCTGGACGCCACACAGCCTGCACAGGGAGGCTCTTGGGGCATGGGGCATGAGTCCTTACTTCTCTTTCACATGACTACCAGCTCCCAAGATCCAGAATTCCACTATCACCATAAACAATTTCAAAAACTGCTGTGAATTAAACAGATTCCTTCAGTCTAGGCTGGGAACGTACCCACCACTTACAATGCTGAATCAACACAATAGACAGAAACTACTACTAGTAGATCTGAGTTCCAAATAACTGAGTTAGACTCTGGAACACAACCCAGTCTTGAGCTGGGGACCAAATGTACACACTGCCTGCCTCCAAAACAGAAATTTCACCTGGGCTCTTGCTCATTCACTTTCAGAGAAACACACAGTTCATAACCATCCTTTGAAGGTATGATATGTTATTTGTTCCACTTGATAAAAGTAATTCAGTCCACTGCACTCAAGACATTGTCATAATGCATAAAAAGATCAAACTAGCAGTCTTAGGGAGAAAAAAGAAGACTTCCAACTTATCTTTTCCTACAGTAGCACTGTAAAGCAACAGTGGCCCACAGAAGAGAGAGCCTGAAGGACAGTTACCCTATTTCTAAAACAGACAACGTGCATCTTATTAAATATCACCCCCAAAGAACTGTGGCCAGCCCTCATTGGCTCCAGCCTCTCTTTTGCTTGCCAAGAAAAACCAGGATGACAATGTTAAGCTAAAGATACTACTAACCACAAAATTAATTCACCACCTAGCTTCCAAAGTGACTAGTTTCCTAATAAATCCCCCTGCTTAACAGAGATGACAGCGCACGTTCACGTGTGTTCCTCAGTCCCTACTCCAGCCGCATTTGAGTTCTTATATTAACAAATCAGTCAATTCTTTAAGTTCCTAAGAACGAAAGGAATTAGAATCTTTAACTAGGAAAGAATGCTTGACCATTATGAAAAGGAATTTAAGTATCTTTCCTGTGAAGTAAGCAAATAATGGTGATTAAACATTTGTCTTAAGGAAGGGGTGCTTGTGAACTTTGTCATGCACCCCTATGATATCAAGAGTGGAAGATACAGCCTGACGGCTTCACTCTCCTAACACTTCCTTTCCCATGTGTGTCTACTATGGTCTCTCATGAAAAATCTACAGCTTTGTTCATCCAGAATGAAGGCCTCAGCAGTTGTTGAGACATGGGGACACACACCCAGTTCCACAATGGAGCAAGAAAGACTCTTACACCAAACCACCATGTGACCAGACTTGCAGTCTGTCTTGGTCTCCCAAAGACAGAACAACCACATTGTGAAACAACAATCAACCTTTGCTAATCCTAAGTGGTTTTCATTATGTCTGTCACAATCTATATATTAATAGTTCAGTACTGGGCCTGTGTTGTCCCTGTCTAAACTTGGTGTTTTCAAATACAGACGGCCTACTAATGCCAATTTTTTTTGGCAAGATGCAATGCAAAGGCACCTTTGCAATAATAATTGGTCTTCCAAATACAAAAGCACTGCTTACTAGTGCTCAGATTATAAGATTGAGGAAATTTAAAAGGATCAATAAAATACTGTCAAGGAGCTTTACATTAAAAATAGAAATCAAGTTTACCAAAGGTTTATCCATGTATTTTCAAGTTTCCTAAAAATGCATCTAAAAATCCTCCTAAAAACCTGGACCAAACTTCACAGTTTAATACATGCACAACCTGAATATGTGGGAAAAAGCAACAACAACAACAACAACATAGGTACGTGCTACCAACTGTGGTGATTAACTGAAGAAAACCCTGTGAATAGGCTCGGTTTGCAGATCTGGCAAAAGAGCATGACGAAGGGTTAAGCGAATGGAACTGCTGCACTGGGTCAAAGACTAAGAAGGGAAAGCCATGTCAGGTTCACACTGTTAAATAAAAAATCCACACTATACTATAAATCCACACGACTAACTATAAAAATTAATTCATACTACACATGGAATGAGGTGGAGGTGGGGTGGGGGGGAAGAAAGGAAGGGGCAGTTAAGTTCCTGATCTTGGGTAAATCTGTTAAGCTCCTGCCACCAAAGTCCCCTCATCTGTAAAATGAGGAATAGACCAGCCCACAGTGCTTCCTGTTCTGGCTGTGATTCAGAGTCACCAGGGAACTCACGCCCAGGCAGCTGGATTCATAAAGGTCCACAGATGATCATCAAAGGCAGTCAAGAATGAGGACCTCTGTACCTGAGCAATAATCACCCAAATCTCCCAAAATAATATATCCTTTAAAAGATGGTGAGATACTGGTGCCAAATATAATCTATTATTCATAAATTTTTAAAAAGAAATGTAGATCATTGCCTGACCAAAGGGGAAAAAATATAACTGCCTTCCACATACAATGTATAGGCCTTCCTACTCCCATTTATAGTCTCTCTCACTCTGACCTTTGCATTATATTAATTACTCACTACTGCAGCAAACCAGAGGAACTGTGTTTTTGTTATTAATGTGAGATCCAAATGACAGGCCTAATTTAACATACCATAAAACTGCAGAGGCTCTTTTCCCACACAGGATGTTACACTTTATCACACTGTAACCAGAAGAGTATCTCAAGCACTGCAGTGCAATCTCCTTCAAATCCTAAAAAAAATTCATCTTTTGCCAGGAACTTTCCTTAAAATGGACAGATAGACACACAGAGAGAGAGACTGAATACACAGACCTGAATAGAGAAGACTGTCTGAATAGACATTTCCAATTCAGACAGATGCAAAAACACTGGAGGTGTTTTTAAGACCGCCTTCCCATCCTAAAATTAGACATTTTTTGCCCTCTTCAGTGACTCAACTTTGATTCAAAGTCTAAAATCCTCAGGTGGGAGTAGGAATCCATACCCTTAATAGCTAAATGTCAGATGTAAAATGTATTAAACTTACTCTCTTTACTTCTCTGCAGTTCCATTCATTAATAGACATTTAAGAGCGAAGAGAGGGAACAGGAATGTATTCAGTACCTACTCTGTATTAGGCACTTCATATAATTTTCCTTGCTTAATCTTGCCAATGACCCTGCAAGGTAAGCCTTTTGCATCTCCACACTACAGAGGAGGAAAGTGAAGCTCAGGGAGGTGAAGGAACTGGCAAAGTCACAGCTAGCAAGAAGTGGAGCCAAGAGTGAAGCCCAGCTCTATCTGGCCCTAAAGGCCTGCACCCTCACGGCCTCAGTTCCCCTAAATACGAAACTCTCTTAGAACGAGAACTACGGAAGGTACCCATAGTTCACTGTCCCTAATTAGACAAAAAAGTTGACATTTTTCTTTCTCTTCTGTACTACCTTGCCACAATCCAAGCTTTAACGAACACACAAAAAAGAAAAGGTATCCCAAAATGGCCAACTGGTTTCTCCTAATTCTCAGAAAGGTGCTAAGTGAATTTATTTATTTATTTATTTATTTATTTATTTATTTATTTATTTTTGAGACAGATTCTTTCTCTGTTGCCCAGGCTGGAGTGCAACTCTGTCGCCCAGGCTGGAGTGCGATGGCGCAGTCTAGGCTCACTGCAGCCTCTGCCTCCCAGGTTTCAAGCAATTCTCCTGCTTCAGCCTCCTGAGTAGCTGGAACTACAGGCGCATGCCACCACACCCGGCTAATTTTTGTATTTTTAGTAGAGACAGGTTGGCCATGTTGGCCAGGCTGGTCTCAAACCCCTGACCTTGTGATCTGCCCGCCTCAGCCTCCCAAAGTGCTGGGATTACAGGTGTGAGCCACCACGCCCGGCATGAAATATTTTTAATTAAAGTATTTTAAAAATGAACATAATCTGGGAGGCCAAGGGGGGTGGATTATGAGGTCAGGAGATCGAGACCATCCTGGCTAACAAGTGAAACCCGTCTCTACTAAAAAATACAAAAAAATTAGCTGGGCATAGTCGCGGGCACCTGTACTCCCAGCTACTCGGGAGGCTGAGGCAGGAGAATGGCTTGAACCCGGGAGGCGGAGCTTGCAGTGAGCTGAGATCGTGCCACTGCACTCCAGCACTCTAGCCTGGGTGACAGAGCGAGACTCCGTCTCAAAAAAAAAAAAAAAAAAGAACATAAGAACACAAAATATAACTAAAGAATACTAATTTGAGTCAGACACTCCAAGAGAGGAAAGCATGAACAAAAGAATGAAGAGGCTGGGCATGGTGAATCACACCTATAATCCTAGCACTTTCGGAGGCTAAGGTAGGAGACTTGCTTGAGCCCAGGAGTTCAAGACCAGCCTGTATAACATAGTGAGACCCCATCTCTACAAAACATTAAAAAAAAAAAAAATGAATGAAAAGAAAGTACACACCCTTAAAATCCAATTTACAACCATTCTCATGAGTGTGATGGGGTAGTTCCAGTACTAACTGACCAAATGCTATCAGGGTCGGCCTGTATGCATTTGGTGTGATTACATCGTGTTCGCTGGCCATCTACCCTACTGAGAAGACTGTGCGCCAGTCATTACTGTTCATCGGGGGAAAGAACCTGGACGAGAATGTTCTGCCATTGGGGAAATGTTTTAAACACTCAGTTTAATATTTGAGCACTTTTTGGTAAGAGCTGGACTTGGATGCCAGAAAGGCAAAAGGGAGTTACCCCATTCATGTTATTTTAACATAGGCAATAAAGACATTCATGATAATCAGAGAAACCCACTGACCTCAGGATCTTTCCAGTTAACTTCAATAAATAATCATTCATTCAGCGAATATCCAGTAGGCACTAATGACCAAGCTGTGAACAAGAGAATCTCAGTCTGCCTTCCATGTGAATTGGTCTATTGCATTCTGCCTTGTATGGAAAGGCACCTTTCAGACTATAAGCTCAAATTCAGGTCCAGTTCTTTGTAGCAAACAGTCCTGATGAATGTACAACACATGAGGGCAGGGACAAATGTCTGCCTGTGAGATGAGGGAGTTTTCATGGAGGAAAAACCTCATGACCCATGTCCCAAAGGACAAGTGGGATTCTAGAAGTAGAAAGGGGATGAAGTAATAAGTTCATCACAAGATTTGAAAGCTGGGATGTTTCAGGGAGTGACACTAGAGATGAAGACATGGGAAGCGGAATAGTGAGAAATAAAGCAGGCTGAAATCAGAGCCCACCTTACTCCACACCTCATTAAGAAGTCTGGACTTTATTTTGTGGGTAAAGGTGAGGTCACCAGAGGATGTGAACAGGTGAATGGCATGTTCCCTCATTAATCCTTTTTGATCTATAGCATACCTTAAAATATATTAATTCAAACCTTTCCCCAGTCCTTTCACATCTGGGTTTCAACTTACATAACCAAAATATTGATGAGGGTGTGGTTTAAGGTCTAATTTCTAACTAGTAAGACCCCACTATGCATAAATTGGAACTCATCAAAATTTAAAATGTTTGTTCCTAAAAAGGGGCACCATCAAGAAAATGAAAGCACATGTCAGAATCCAAGAAAATTTTTGCAAATCATACAGCTGATAAGGCACTTGAATCTAGAATACATGAACAACTTTTATAACACCAATAAAAAGACAACCCATTAAAAAACGGGCAGAGCATCTGAATGGACATTTCTCCAAAGATTACACATACAAATGTTCACCAACCACATGAAAAGATGCTCAACATCATTGGCCATTAGGAAAACATAGATGGCTAGACTCAAAAAGTCAGAGAGTAACAAGTGTTGGCAAGAATGTGGAGAATTTAGAACCTTCATATACTCTTGGTGAATATCGTAAAATGGTGCAGCTGCTTTGGAGAAATCTGGCCATTCCTCCAAAAGTTACATATAGAGTTACCATACAACCCATCGATTACATTCCTAGGTAAATACTCAGGAGAAATGAAAACGTATGTTCACAGCATTATTCATAATAGCCAAAAAGGGAAAACACCCAAATGTTCATCAACTGATGAATGGAAAAACAAAATACAGCATATCCAAATGGCATATTATTTGACCATTAAAAAAAAAAGAATGAAGTACTATACAATACTACCACATATATAAACCTTGAAAATATGCTAAATAAGGGCAAGACACAAAAGACCACATAGTGTATGATTCCATTTATATGAAACGGGAGGACTTCTAAGGGGTATGGGGTTTCTTTTTGGGGGGGATGAAAATGTCCTAAAATTGATTGTGGTGACAGCTGCACAACTCCGTGAATATACCAAAAACCACAGAACTGTACACTTTAAATGGGTGAACTGTACAGTATGTCTCCATGAAGCTGTCATAAAACAAAAAAAGTTCCATTCTGCACTCTAGAAATACAAAGTACTCAGAAAGGAGTACAGAATCTTGTTCACTCACTTTAAAGGATCTGAACTAGGGCAAAGAAACCCAGAGAGATTCTATTACTTAACATTCTAGGTACTAGGTCATACTGAAATATTCATGAAGAATTCTATGTTTTAATACAGAAAAGGTATCTTAAGTTTAAAAAGACATACAAGTGTCAGAAAAGAGTTCTCATAATTCAAGGAGACAATAACACAGAGAAGTCATAAACGGAAAACAAGCTTAAGAGGTTTTATCACTTGAAAATGCAAGTAGCTCTCAAATTTATTATTGCCCCACCCCTGGAAAAGAGGTCAAAGGTAAAACAGCCCAATTAATAATATGTTTCTAAAGTACCAGTTTGTGACAAATCAAAATATGAGAAATTAAAATTTTACCATCATAAAGAAGAGATTCGTCGACATACCCACTTATATAACTAAGAATTGATATTTATCCTTTTGAACATTCCATCTCATAGCCGTTAGAGTGAGACTCTTCCTCATGGTTGAAGCGGATCCCAGAAGTGACAGATAAATTAAACATAAAACTTTCATCAAAAAATCTAACAGTGCTTAAAAAAATGCTATTCACTGACACCGAATCTAATCCTATATATAAATAAGCATAAATGCTGATTAGCACAATCTGCAGGCAAAGTAACAAAGGATCATGAAAAAGTCAATATTGTGTGCAGTTATGTTTCATCGGTATGTATCTATTAAAATTCATCAGGCTTTAATGTACCTTCCACAAGTAATCAAAATAAATATGGATAAGATAGGTTCCATATTTGTCAAAAATGTGTGCTCCTGACGTTTATACCAAATCTTTGTCCAATCTTCAGTACACACGACTAACCTCCACCACAAAACACTGCACTTCAGGACCTAAGGTACAACACAATTCTCAGTTTTATTTCACTTTTTTGCCCTACTTATTTATGCGATTTCTCAGATCCAATGTTTACTATTATGCTTCGTAGCCAAACATTATGACTGTTAAACATACCTCCAAACCAAAAATATTAGTTTCCTTAAATCATCTGAAATGTATAGAACCAAACAGATTTTGCACATTTCTTCAGTTTTACAGGGAATGCAGAAAGTGAATTAATATTAAACAGATATCTATTTGCCTTCACAACTGAACAGACGGTACAAAGCAACTGCTTATACTTAATCATGTTTCTGTCTATTCCAGCAGGCCCTGGTGTCAGGAGAACGTTCTGCCAGATAAGGACAATGAGATGCATTATTATATAGAGTAACTAAGAGCCCTACAAGTACTGTTTTAGAATGTAATCCCAGGCAGTAAGGCTGCGGTAAGAGGGCCTAATATTTTGTGATAACTATTTCCAAAAGTAAATATATCCGCCACCCAGGACCAGTTTATTAAACGTACACTACATTCAATTCTTTTTAAATGTCTTATAGGAGGGAAAAGCCTTTGTATCTTACTATGCCGGGGGAAATGAACAACTTGCAATTTGCTTCGCACTCTGAATCCCACGTTTGCAACATGTAGAGCAAGCACTTTAGACACCACAAAACAAGGGCAGCCTACATTACGGCCAAATATAGGATGTGTTTCTAAACCGTGATGCAGTAAAGCCTACGATTCCTTTTCCAGCGTTCAAAATCCTTTGAACACTCCCAAAAAAGGATGGCAGGGCCAGCGCCTCCCTCCAAGAGGAAGCCCCTTTCTTCTCGGCTCTCACCGCAGCCTGCCACTTCCCCCAACACATTCAAATCATTTGAGAGACGGAGAGCTGGGGAGCGTGCGCCGGTGGGGACAGGCGGGAGAGCTCGGTTTCTGCATTCCCACCCTCCACGTCTGACCTCATCCTCAGTCATTTCGGCGCAGCGGGGCCCCACCTGCACCTCGCTCCTTTTTACTGCGTCCCTCTCCAGCTGCCCCGCTATTAGGGGAACACACCTCTGAATCGCCCAGTTCACTCGGACACCCTGGGCCCCCGATCCGACAGCCTTCCTTCTTCGTTCCTCCCCTTCCAACCCCCAGCCAGTCCCAGCCCTCTGCTCCCTTGGCCGGGCTCAGCCTCTTCCTAAGCCGCCCCCACCCACATTACTCCAGCTCCAGCTCTGCCCCGCCCTGCCTGACCCCCAACCGAGATCTACAGGGCCCAGAGCTGGTCTCGCACCCAAAGCCAGGAAACCCGCAGGCCAGGCGGCCGCCCTCGCCCCTCCTGAGGCAGGGCCCAGCTCGCCCCGGCCCCACGTGAGCCCGGCCCCTGCCCGCCCCCACCCACTCGTTCCCTGGGGCAGCCCAAACCCAGTCCCCAGGCCTGGAGCCCCCGGGCTCTGCGCCTCGCCCGAAGCAGCCCTTCCCTCCCAGCACCTCGCCCAAGCAGGCGATCCCTGACCCCTACAAGCCTTCCCTGGGCAGCCTCGTCCCACCTCGGCCCGCGGCTCCGCACCCGGCCAGGAGCGTTCCGGACCTCGAAAGCCTCCTCCCCACAGGGACCCTGCTTCACGCTCCCCACGCCACCTGGTTCGGTCCCCAACTCCCTTTCCCCGAGCCCCCGACAGCCCCCGGCCCTAACCCCTTGCAACCCAGCCCGTGAACCCGCGCCCCGCGCGCCCACCCAGCCCTGTCCCCTCCACCCAGCCCTGCCCCTCGCCCCGCCGGCTCCTGTCAGCCGGCGCAGGCACATGCTCAGAGGACAGGTCCGCCCGCCCGACTCGCTCTCAGGCTGCCCCGCCGGGCGCGCGCCGCTCACCCGGGCCGAGGTGCCTGAGGCGCCGCCGCCGAAGTCCCCGCTGCAAAGCCGGGCGAAGCCTCCAACCGCTGCCGCCTCCCGCCTGGCACTGAGCGCCGTGCGGGGGAGGGGCGCGGGCAGCCGCCACCGCCCCCGCCACCGCGCGTAGGCCCCGCCCCCGCGCCGCGCGGGGCCCAACCAGGGCTGCCGGGCCGCTGTGCGCCACGCCCACTTCCGGAGGGGAAGCCCGCTGCCCACCCCACGTTCCACGCCTCGCTACGCCCCCTCTGGTCGCGCCGAGGGATGCAGGCGGTGCCCAAGCGCACGCCCCGCTCTCCAGTCATCTGAGTGGTAGAGGGCCACGCCCACAGGCGCCACCGAGCCACGCCCACTGCTCAGACCCCAGAGCCGGGTTCTTAGAGCCCCGCCCACTGACCCGCTAGGCTCTGCAAGGCCACGTCCCCTGGCTCCTCAAAGATTCCCCCAGAGCCCCTCAATACAGGAACATTAGCTCCTCTGAGCCCCGCGCGTTGCCTATCCAAGTCCTTAAACCAGCCTCCTGGTTCCCTAAGCCCGGCTCCCCTCCCACTGCTTCAGAACTCGCCCAGCGGCCTCACAAAGCCCCGCCCCGTCTTCCAGAAGGCCCGCCCAAGGACCACAACCCTATTCCTAGCATCTCAAGCCCCGCCCACTACCGCATCTCAACGTTTAAACCTCAAGCCCCGCCCCGAATTCGCGAATCCACGCCTCTGGCTCCCGAGGCTCCGCCCTGGGTCCGTCACACCCTCCCACCACCTCCCCTGAGGACTGCCGACGTTCCAGCCCTCCCTGAACCGTCCATTGTCACATTCCTAGTGCAGAGTGGCCGCCCCTGGGCTGGGCCACACCCACGTAACCCCAAAGAGGGCCCGTGATTGACCCCATTTCGCAGGTGAGGGAATGGAAACTTAAGGGTTCCTCCCTTCCTTTCCTTGGCCAGAGTCCCTTAATAACTCGGCGGCCCAGGCCTGAAAGTCGGAGCACGGGAATTTGAGCCTCAGCTCTGCGGCCGTAAGACTGTGTGACCTGGGACAGTTCTCTTACCTCTCTGGGCCTGAATTCCCTAATCTTTAGCATGAAGACGTTGTCCTGTTAATAGCCAAAGTCCCTTTCTGCAATACCAAGCTCTGAAATACCGCGATTTGAGGAAACAGAGCCTGGGGAACCGAATTGACTGAGGGGTAGGGCTATTTACTTCCCAAAGCAAGGCATCTTTGCCATTCACAGAGGGATTTTTTTTATTTTAAGCGTCAGCCTCAGAAACGTGTGTTATTTAAATCAAGCTCGACCTGAACTAAGACAGCTATCACAGCAAATTACTTATCCTCTCTAAGGGTCAGTTTCTTTATCTGTAAAATGGGGATAATGACAGCCCCTCCCTCACAGGGTTCCATGAGATCATATTAGCAGCCATGATCATGGCATTACTTTTTGCCATTAAAAGGAATGGCAAAAACCGCGATTACTTTTGCACCAGGATAATAGTAATATACTTAGAAGGGTTCCTGGCTTGTGATAAACCCTCGACAGTACCTGTTGCTGCTGCTGCTGGGACTCAACAAAATGAAAGGATGGGTTTTATTTTGCCTTCAAGCAGCCACTCCTAATAGGAGGAATTCAGCACTCTTCCTGCAGTAAGATTTGCCACTCACTTTATTTAAATGAGATAAACGTGATAAAACACCTACTGCAGTGCCTGCCATATGGTGAGGCTCAAAAACAATTCACTTGCTTTTGTTTGTTTGTTTGAGACAGAGTCTTGCTCTGTCGCTCAGGCTGGAGTGCAGTGGGGCAGTCCACGGCTCACTGCAGCATGGACCTCCCGGGCTCAAGCAATCCTCCCACCTCAGCCTCCCACGTAGCTGAGACTACAGGCACGCGCCACCATGCCCAGCTAAATTTTTAACATTTTTTTTGTAGAGATGAAGTCCTGCTGTGTTGCCCAGGCTGACCTCAAACTCCTGAGCTCAAGAGATCCTCCCACCTCAGCCTCCCAAAGTGTTGGGATTACAGGCATGAGCCACTGTGCCCACAACTCAATAGTTTTGAACAATAAAAGTTGATTTTTTAAAATTCACTAGTTAATAAAACAGGGGCATTGATAGCAGTGAGTTCTGAGTGCTTTGGGGAAAATGAAGATTGGTAAAGTGCTTTGAGTTCCTTTTTTTTGAGACAGAGTCTCGCTCAGGCTGGAGTACAGTGGCGCAATCTCAGCTCACTGCAAGCTCTCTCTCCCAGGTTCACGCCATTCTCCTGCCTCAGCCTCCCGAGTAGCTGGGACTACAGGCACCCGCTACCACGCCTGGCTCATTTTTTGTATTTTTAGTAGAGATGGGGTTTCACCGTGTTAACCAGGTCTCGATCTCCTGACCTTGTAATCCACCCGCCTTGGCCTCCCAAAGTGCTGGGATTACAGGCGTGAGCCACCGCGCCTGGCCGAGTTCCAACTGGAAACCACCGAGTAAGCTAGCTTATTCTTTGGAAACAGATTATTGCTAACATTTATCCATCACTTACACATGCTAGGCACTATCTGAGTGCTTTATATGCAGAATCTTCTGAAATTGCTCAACAATCCTATGGCCACAGAAATAATTCTTTTTTTTTTTTCTTTTTGAGACGGGGTCTCACTCTTTTGCCCAGGCTGGAGAGCAGTGGCTCCATCTGGCTCACTGCAGCCTCGAACTGCCGGGCTCAAGCAATCCTTCCACCTCAGCCTTCCGAGTAGCTAAAACTACAGGTGCACACCACTTTGCTCACTAATATTTTTACTTTTTGTACAGATGGGGTCTTGTTTTGTTGCCCAGGCTAGTCTCAAATTCCTGGCCTCCCAAAGTGTTGAAATTACAAGCGTGAGCCACCACACCCAGCCCAGAAGGGATTCCTAATCCCCACCTATAAAGGTGAAGAAACTGAAGACTCAGAGAAGTTAAATTCCTTGTCCAAGTCACATGGCTTGAACCACGTAGAACCCACATCCATCTAAATGCAGAGCCTGCACTCTTAGCCAGTTAGTCATTACACTAAACTGCCTCTGTGGCAGCATGACAGAACAGAAAAACCGTGGACTTTGGATTCTGGCTGGTTTAGGTTTAAATTCAGGCTCCACCTATTACTCATTGTGTGATGTTTAGCAAGTCACTTCCCCTCTGAGCTGAGCCCTGTTCTCCTTGCCTATATATCACTGGGATCATGTAAACGCTTCAGGAAGTGGTTTTGAATATTCAGGAGTTTAGATTCAATGAATTCGGACATGGCAAAGCACCCAACACAGTGTCCAGCACAAAATAGGTGTTTTAAAACATGTTGATGTTTAAAAATCACAGGGTTCCAGCCAGGAGTGGTGGTTCACACCTGTAATCCCAGCGCTTGGGAGGCTGAGGCAGGTGGATTGCTTGAGGTCAGGAGTTCGAGACCAGCCTGGCCAACATGATGAAACCCCATCTCTACTAAAAATACAAAAATTAGCCAGGCATGGTGGCACATGTCTGTAATCCCAGCTACTTGGGAGGCTGAGGCAGAAGAATTGCTTGAACTCGACTTTGGAGGTAGAGGTTGCAGTGAGCCTAGATAGTGCCACTGCACTCCAGCCTGGGCGAGAGTGAGACTCTGAAAAAAAAAAAAGAAATAAATGAAAATAAAAAAATCTTGGAGTTCCGTGAGATCAGAGATAAATTATGAAATTAGAAGTGATGAAATGATAATGATGAAATTAGAATAATTCCCCCAGCCAGATGATACCGCCAGAAAGCAGCCATGGAATATGCTATGAAAGATCCCAAGGCCTTCATCTTCCGACTGCCTCTTTCAGTTCCTAGTTTGAGCCCTGCATTTGAGGAGGTGATTCTTGCACAGGAAGCACCCAATGCCAGAAGCAACGCCACCTCACTGTCACTCCATACCTACCCCAAATGTGGTCAGCTGAGAGCTGCTTACTTCCAGAAACAGGAAAACTGCATAACTCTGCTGGGAGAAAACCCCATCATCTCATTGTTCTTGAACCTACAGCAATTGCTTTGTGGGCCTGAAAGAAACCTTGGCTTCACCTGGATCCAGGTCCAGGTGAGATGTTGGATTTAAGAGTTTTTTCCTGCTCTCAAAAGCTGGTGATTTCTAAAGTGGCCTAAGACAGGAGCTAGATGGAGAGGAATTTAATGATCAGGAAAAATAAGAATGATTCCAGACCCCACATGATATAGATGCCAGCTTATGTACGAAGAGGAAAGAACTGTGGGCCCAGCATCCAGAGGCTCCTTAGCAAATCATTTTTCTATTTTTTCTGAGTACCAAATGGGGACATTTGTTTTAGGTTGCTAGGGAAACCTAGAAGCTCAGTGAATTACCCTGTGGAAACATTAACAAATAATAATATTATTAAATAAATGAGACTGGAAGTCCCTAGAGTAATCTCAGTAGACAAGACCCCTAATTGAGCGATAGAAGACAACAAAATTTGAAGAGCACTAAAACTCACTCTACATTGATAAATCTTCATTTTCACTGCTTTGGGTACTTCTTTCTGCAAAATAGAAACTGGAAAAATACTGAATGATTGACCGGCTACAGACAAATGCCTTTTTTTAAATTAAAATTTTAATTTTGAGATAATTGTAGATTCACATACAAGTGTAAGAAATAATACAAAGAGGCCAGGCGTGGTGGCATGCGCCTGTAATGCCAGCTACTTGGGAGGCTGAGGCACAAGAATTGTTTGAACCTAGGAGGTGGAGGTTGCAGTGAGCCAAGATCACGCCACTGCATTCCAGCCTGGGTGACAGAGCGAGACTCTGTCTCATTAAAAAGAGAGAGAGAGAGAGGAGAGAGAGAGAGAGAGAGATCATGTGTGTGCCAGGTGCAGTGGCTCACGCCTGTAATCCTAGCACTTTGGGAGGCCAAGGCAAGTGGCTCGCTTGAGCTCAGAAGTTTGAGACCACTCTGGGCAACACAGTGAAACCCCATCTCTACAACAAATTTAGTGAAAAATAACAACAAAAAAGAGAGATCACATGTACCCTTTACGCAGTTTCCTCCAATGGTAACATCTTGTAAAACTATAGTACATTATAACCTGGATATTGACATTGATACAGTCAATGTCAATATAGATATTGAAAATATTTCCATCACCACAAGAATACCTCCTGTTACCTTTGATAGCCACACCCACTTCCACCTTCCATTCATCCCCTCCTTAAGCCCTGGCAACCACTCATCTGTTCTACATTTCTATAATTTTGTCATTTCAAGAATGTCATGTAAATGGAATCATATAGTATGTAACCTTTTAGAATTGACTCTTTTCACTCTGCATAAATCTCTGGAGATGCATCCAGGTTGCTGCATGTGTGAGTAGTTTTTTCCTTATTATTACTGAGTAGTGTTCCATGGTACAGATGCACCATGGTTTAAATATTCACCCATTGAAGGACATATTGTTTGACCTATTCACCCATTGAAGGACACAGGTTGGAGCTATTATGAATAAAGCTGGTATAAACGTTATAAACATTCATGTGCAGCTTTTTGTGTGAATGTATGTCTTCATTGCTCTATGAAAAGTTCCCAGGAGTCCAATTGCTGTGTTATGTGGTAGTCGTATGTTCAGTATTTTAAGAAACTGTTCCCCAGAATGGTTGATCCATTTTACATCCCCACCTACCAGCAATCTATAAGTGCCAGCTTCTTTACATCTTTGTCAGCATTTGGTGTTGTCACTATATTTTACTTTAGCCATTCTGATAGATATAGAGTAATACCTCATTGTGGTTTTAATTTACATTTTCCTGTTGGCTAATAATGTTCAAAATCTTTTCATGTTCTTATTTGCTATTTATTTATTTTTTTAATTTAATTTAATTTTTTTTTCTGAGACAGAGTCTCACTCTGTCACCCAGGCTGGAGTGCAGTGACATAATCTCAGCTCACTGCAATCTCTGCCTCTCAGGTTCAAGTGATTCTCCTGCCTAAGCCTCCCGAGCAGCTGAGATTACAAGCACTTGCCACCATGCCCAGCTAATTTTTGTATTTTTAGTACAGATGAAGTTTCACCATGTTGGCCAGGCTGGTCTTGAACTTCTGACCTCAAGCAATACACCCGCCTTGGCCTCCCAAAGTGCTGGGATTACAGGTGTGATCCACCACACCTGGCTCTTATTTGCTATTTATATGTCTCTTCATGTCTTGCTAATTTTCTTTTCTTTCTTTTCTTTTTTTTTTTTTTGACAGGGTCTCACTCTATCACCCAGGCTAAAGTACAGTGGCATGATCATAGCTCACTGCAGCCTTGAACTCCTGGGCTCAAGTGATCCTTCTGCCTCAGCTTCCCCAGTAGCTGGGACTACAGGCACACACCACTACATCAGTTAATTTTTAAATTATATTTTGTGGAGACGGGGGTCTCACTATGTTGCCAAGGCTGATCTCAAACTCTGGGCTAAGCAATCCTCCCACCTTGGCCTTCCAAAGTGCTGGGATTACAGGCATGAGCCACTGCACCCCACCAATAGCACTGTATTTTGTATTACAATGTCAATGAGTTCATGGCTAGTATATTGGAATACAATTAGTTTTTCTATGTTTACCTTATATCCCGGGGCCTTGTTGAACTCACCTTTTAGTTCTACAAACTGTTTTATAGATTCCTTGGGATTTCCTACAGAAACAATCAAGTCACCTGAAAATAGAGATGATTTTAATTTTTTTCTTTCCAATCTGCATGTCGCTTATGCCCATTTCTTGCCTTATTGCACTGGCTAGCAATTTTCTTTCTTTTTTTTTTTTTTAAATGGAGTCTGTCACCCAGGCTGGAGTGCAGTGGCATGATCTTAGCTCACTGCAACCTCTGCCTCCCAGGTTCAAATGATTCTCCTGCCTCAACCTCCCAAGTAGCTGAGATTACAGGCTTGTACCACCATGCCTAGCTAATTTTCGTATTTTTAGTAGAGATGGGGTTTCACCATGTTGGTCAGGTTGGTCTTGAACTCCCAACCTCAGGTGATCCACCCTCCTCAGCCTCCCAAAGTCCTGGGATTACAGGTGTGAGCCACCGCGCCTGGCCTGATGTAGGACTTTTTAAACATATGTATGTAGTGCTGTGAAATCCCCTCTCAGCCCTTGTTTACCTGTGTGCCACAAATTTTGATACGTTATATTGTCACTTTCATTCAGTTTAATGTATTTTTTAATTTCCTTTGAAACTTTCTCTTTGAGACATGGGTTATTTATAAGTGTGTTGTTTAGTTTGCAAGTGTTTGGAGACTATTCTGTTATCTTTCTGTTCTGGGTTTCTAATTTGATTCCTTTGTGGTTGAAGAATACACTGTGTATGATTTTAATTCTTTTAAATTTGTTGACATTTGTTTATGGTCTAGGATATGGTCTATCATGGTATATGTTCTATGGGCACCTGAAAAGACTGTATTCTGCTGCTGTTTAGGGGAACGTCCTGTATATGTTGATCAGATCCCACTGGTTGATGATGTTGAGTTCTTCTATATTCTTGCTGATTTTCTGTCAAGTTGTTCTATCAGTTATTGAGAGAAGAATATTGAAATCTTAAACTATAGGGCCAGGCGCAATGGTGCATGCCTGTAATACCAGCACTTTTGGAGGCTGAAGTGGGTGGATCACTTGAGGTCAGGAGTTCGAGACCAGCATGGCCAACATGATGAAAACCTGTCTCTACTGAAAAAATACAAAAATTAGCCAGGTGTGGTGGCGGGCCCCTGTAATCTCAGCTACTTGGGAGGCTGAGGCAGGAGAACTGCTTGAATCCAGGAGGTGGAGGTTGCAGTGAGCTGAGATCCAGCCTGGGTGACAAAGCAAGGCCATGTCTTAAAAAAAAAAAAAAAAAAAAAAAAGGAGGAAAGAAATCTTAAACTATAATGATGGATCTGTCTATTTCTCTTTTTAATTCTATTAGTTTTTGCCTCACATATTCTGCAGCTCTGTTGTTTGGTGCATATGTGTTTAGGATTGTTAGGACTACTTAGTGGATTGTCCTTTTATCATTATACAATGTCCTTCTCTGTCTCTCAGTTTTCTTTGCTCTGAAGTATACTTTATCTAATACTAACATAGCCATTCCTGCAATCTTTTGATTAATGTTTGCCTGATATTTTTTTCCCATCCTTTTACTTTCTTTTTTTTTTGAGGAGTCTCGCTTTGTTGCCGGGCTGGAGTACAGTGGCGCAATCTTGGCTTACTGCAACCTCCACCTCCTGGGTTCAAGCAATTCTCCTGCCTTAGCCTCCGGAGTATCTGGGACAACAGGCACATGCCACCAGGCCCAGCTAATTTTTGTATTTTTAGTAGAGGTGGGGTTTCACCTTGTTGGCCAGGATGGTCTTGATATCTTGACCTTGTGATCTGCCCACCTTGGCCTCCCAAAGTGCTGGAATTATAGGCGTAAGCCACTGCACCCAGCCACCATCCTTTTACTTTCAACCCACTTGTATATTTGAAATGAGTTTCCTGTGGACAACATGTAGTTGGTTCATGCTTTTTCAGTCTACTCTGCCAAGTTCTTTTTTTTTTTTTTTTTTTTGACAGCATTTCACTCTGTTGCCCAGGCTGAGTGCAGTGTCATGATCTCTGCTCACTGCAATCTCTGCCTCCCGGGTTGAAGCAATTCTCCTGCCTGAGCCTCCACATGCCACCACAGGCACATGCCACCACAACTGGCTAATTTTTTTTGCCATGTTAGCCAGGCTGGTCTCAAACTCCTGACCTCAGGCGATCCACCCACCTCAGCCTCCCAACGTGCCAGGATTACAGGCATGAGCCACCGCACCCAGCCATAAGTTCTGTCTTTAATTAGTGTGTTTAGACCCTTTATATTTAAGGTAATTATTGATATATTAGAGCTTAAGTCTGCTGTTTTATTTTGTGCTTGTGCTTGTTCTATTTTCCATTTCTGTTTCCTTTTTACTGCCTTCCTGTGGGATTTTTAGAGTTTCTTTCGATTTATCTATAGTGTTTTTGAGTGTATCTCTTTGCATAGCACTTTTAGTAGTTGTTCTAGGTACCACATTATAGATGGATGTATAGATAGAGATATACAGGTAGATATCCACAAAAAATAGAAGATATAAGAAAGAACCAAATGGAAATTTTAGAACTGAAAAATATAATAACAAACTAAAACAATCCAATGGGTGGACTCAACAACAGAATAGAGGGGGCAGAGGAAAAAAATCAATGAACTTGAAGACAGAACTATAGGAATTACCCAATCTGAAAACAATAGAGAGAAAATAGACTTCGGTCTCCAAAAAAAAGATAAAATAGACTTCATGTAGTTCTATGAAGTCCTTTCTCAGCCCTTGTTTAGCTGTATGACACAAATTTTGATATGTTGTATTATCACTTTCATTCAGATTAATTTTTTTTTAATTTCCTTTGAAACTTTCTCTTTGAGACATGGGTTATTTATTAGAGTGTTGTTTAGTTTCCAAGCATTTGGAGATTATTCTGTTATCTTTCAAAAAACTACACAAAACCTCAGGGACCTTGGGACTATAACAAAAGACTTAGCATTCATGACATCAGAATTTCAGAAGGACAGGAGAAAGAGGGTGGGGCTGAAAAAGTACTTGAAGAAATAATGGCCAAACACTTCCCAAATTTGGAATAAAGATTCCAAAAATCTATAGAAGCTAAACAAAACTCAAACAGGATAAACCCACAGAAGCTCATGCCAACACACATCATAGTCAAACTTCTGAAAACTAAAGACAAAGAAAAAATCTTGAAAGTAGTGAGAGAGCAACAATACCCTACCTATCATAGAAAATCAATTTGAACGACAGTAGGTTTCTTATCAGAAACCAAGGATCTCAGAAGAAAGTGGCACCGCTTCTTCTTTTTTTTTTTTTAAGATAGGGTCTTGCTCTGTCTCCCAAGCTGGAATGCAGTAACATGATCATAGCTCACTGCAACCTTGACTTCCTGAGTTCAAGCAATCCTTCTGCCTTAGCCTCCCAAGTAGCTGGGACTACAAGCATGCACAATCATGCCCAGCTAATTTTTAAATTTTTTGTAGAGAGGGGGTCTTGCTGTGTTACCTAGGCTGGTCTCAAACTCCTGGCCTCCAGCAATCTTCCAACCTCCACCTTCCAAAGTGCTGGGATAATAGGCATGAGCCACTATGCCCAGCCAGGACAGCATTTTTTAAGTGCTGAAAGAAAGAACTATCAACCCAGAAGACAATATCTAGTGAAAATATTCTTCGCTAGTGAAGAGGAAATCAAGACATTCTCAGATGAAGGAAAAGTAAGAGAATTTGTCACCAGGAGACCTTCCCTAAAAGAATGGAAAGAGAGGCCGGGGGCAGTGGCTCATGCCTGTAATCCTAGCGCTTTGGGAGGCCAAGGTGGGTGGATCACAAAGTCAGGAGTTGGAGACCAGCTTGGCCAATATGGTGAAACCCCATCTCTACTAAAAACATAAAAATTAGCCGGGCGTGGTGGTGCATGCCTGTAATCTCAGCCACTTGGGAGGCTGAGGCAGGAGAATCACTTGAACCTGAGAGGCAGCAGAGGTTGCAGTGAGCCGAGATTGCACCACTGCATTTCAGCCTGGACGACAGAGCAAGATTCTGCCAAAAAAAAAAAAAAAAAAAAGAATGGAAAGAGGAAGTTCTCTAAACAGAAAGGAAATGATAGAAGAAGGAAACTTGGAACATTAGGAGGGAAGAAAGAACATGGTCATCTCAAGTGTGAGTAAATACAGACTTTCCTTCTCTTCCTGAGTTTTCTAAATTATGACCAATGGTTAGAGTAAAAATTATAACACTAATCTGGTTCTAAACGTATGTACAGGAAATATTTAAGACAATTATATTACAAACAGAACAGTATAAGAAAACATAAGGGAGATAAGACTCTATACTTGAACTGGTAAAATGACAACACCAGTAGACTATGAAGATAGATAGATGATAGATAGATAGATAGATAGATAGATAGATAGATAGATAGATAGATTAAACATCAGATCTGATTCTGATGACTTTCAATTTTTTTACATTTGTTTCAGTCATGTTTGCAATTGGTTGCTGAAGCATTTCTATGATGATTGCTTTAAAAACATTGTTGGCTAATTCTAACATCTCTATCATCTTTGCATTGGCACCTATTGATTGTCTTGTTTCATTCAGTTTCAGATCTTCCTGGTTCTTTGTGTGAGTTATTTTCAATCAAAACCTGGACATTTTAGGTATTATGTTATGAAACTCTGGATCTCATTTAAACTTTTTTTTTTTTAGATGCAGTCTTGCTCTGTCACTCAGGCTGGAGTGCAGTGGCATGATCATAGCTCACTGTTATCTTGAAATCCTGGGCTCAAGGGATCCTCCTACAAGCCTCCTGAGTAGCTAGGACTACAGGTACCACCATACCCGGCTTTTAAAAAAACTTTTTTTTTTTTTTTTTTTTTGAGATGGAGTCTTGCTCTGTCACCCAAGCTGGAGTGCAGTGGTGCAATCTCAGCTCACTGCAACCTCCACCTCCCGGGTTCCAGTGATTCTCCTGCCTCAGCCTCCCGAGTAGCCGGGATTACAGGCACGCATCACCATGACCAGCTTATTTTTGTATTTTTAGTAGAGATGGGGTTTCCCCATGTTGGCCAGGCTGGTCTTGAACAACTGACCTCAGGTGATCCACCCGCCTCGGCCTCCCAAAATGCTGGGATTACAGGTGTGAGCCACTGCTTCTGGCCTAAAAAAATTTTTTACAGGGGCAGGGTCTTGCTATGTTGCCCAGGCTGGTCTCGAACTCCTGGCCTCAAGCAATCTTCCCATCTTGGCCTCCCATACATCTTCCATCCATTTTATATGGTGCTACTTGACACCACTACAGTGGAGTGGGGGGCGGGAGTTCCTCCTCATTAATGCCAGGAGGGGTAGAAGTTCTCCGGTCAGCCTCTGATGAAAGCTGATGGGCAGGGTGGGAGACTTCTCTTATTTCTGGGTGAAAGTGGGACTTGTGGTTCCCCACCTGCTCTGCTGATACCTTCCTGGCTGGGAGAGGTAGAAGTGCCTCACTAGTGTTCCCCATGTGTCTTCCTTTGACACCATGGGAAGGTGTTCCCAGGCAGTGGCGACAGTCCCAACACTCCTTGCTGCCTCCCCTGACGGCACCCAGTAGGGGAGAGGGAGGCGGACATCGTTACTGTCAGATGAGAGTAGAAATGCACACTCCTCATGTGATGGCCACTGGAACCACAGAGAGAGGCCTCATGACCACCTGGTGGGAATGGAAGTCCCTACTCCCTACTCCACCTTCTCTGATGCCACCTCATGGCATTGTGGGAGCATCCATGAGGAAATGCAGGTTGCACACTTGGCTCAGGGCCCACCATATGCTGGGGGCTGAGTCCATGCATGGTAGCCATGATGGTTTGAGCTAATGCCAGAAGCCCTGGTGTGATGACCGGTCCTGCCATTTCCTGGCTTTGTGATCTTGGTCAAGTTATGCCACCTCTTTGGGCCTCTGTTTCCTCATCTCTTCAGTGGAGAGAAATGATGCTCATCTGAGATTATGTCTGTGAGAGCACCTGCCACTGATCCTTGATACAGATAAACACTACAGTCGAGCTGGTACTTATTAAGCATTTACCGCCCACCAGGCCAGTGATACCAACTTCCCAGGCATTAACTCAATGAAATGGCTTTTTTAATCCCCATTTTACAGAGGAAGAAACTGAGGCTCAGAGAGGTAAAGCCTCTTGCTCATGGGCCACACTGCACTGAGTCTACTTCTTGATAGAGTGTGCCACCTTCTCCGTGTCTAAGAATAAGAGGAGCCATTAAAAGTTTAAGAAGATCTGATTCACCAGAGAAAACCTCTGGCTCAGGGATCTGCACAGCTCCTACTCTGATTAAATATAAAAAAAATCGGCCAGGTGGCCGGGTGCAGTGGCTCACACCTGTAATCCCAGCACTTTGGGAGGCCTAGGCAGGTGGATCACGAGGTCAAGAGATCAAGACCATCCTGGCCAACATGGTGAAACCCCGTCTCTACTAAAAATACAAAAAAAAAAAAAAATTAGCTGGGCATGGTGGTGCATACCTGAAATCCCAACTACTCGGGAGGCTGAGGCAGGAGAATTGCTTGAACCTGGGAGGTGGAGGTTGCAGTGAGCCGAGATTGCACCACTGCACTCCAGCCTAGAGACAGAGCAAGACTCCATCTCAAAAAAAAAAAAAAAAAAAAAAATCGGCCAGGCGCGGTGGCTCACACCTGTAATCCTAGCACTTTGGGAGGACCAGTTGAGCCCAGGAGTTTGAGACCAGCCTGGGCAACATAGTGAGACCCCATCTCTATGAAAAAATACATAAAATAGAAACATAAGATGTTAATACAGAGGTAACTGGGTGTGGGGTTATATGGAAACTCTGTACTATTTTGCAACTTTTCTGTAAATCAAAGTCTATCCTAAAATAAAAGCTTCCTTAAAAATACAGTGCCTGACAGCTACTCAGGAGGCTGAGGCAAGAGAATTCCTTAAACCTGGGAGGCGGAGGTTGCAGTGAGCCAAGATCACGCCACTGCACTCCAGCCTGGGTGACAAGAGCGAAACTTCATCTCAAAAAAGAAAAGAAAAAGAAAAGAAAAAAAAGAAAACTACAGTGTCTGGGCTGGGTACAGTGGCTCATGCCTGTAATCCCAGCACTTTGGGAGGCGGAGGTGGGAGGATCACTTGAGCGCTTTGCAATATATCTTTGCAGCTCTTTTCATCAAGGGACAAAATCTGTTTCCCACTGCTTGAATCTGGACTGGTCTTCTAAATTGCTTTGGCCAATAGGATGCAACAGAAATAACTGTCCTGGCATTTCCAGGCTTAGGCCTCAAGAGATCTTGAACATTTCCACTAGCTCTCCTGGAATCCTGATTCTGCCATGTGAACAAGCCCAGGCAACCTTACTGGAAGAAGAGAAGCATCAACTCCAACACATGAGTGAGGTTATCCTGGACCAGCCAACCCCCATCAACCACAAACATGAGCAAGCCCTGCGGAGACCCACTGAGCCCAATCCAGATCAACCAAACCTCCCAGCCTGCTTTAAACTTGTGAGTAAATAATAAATACTTATTATTTCAAGTCGCTGAATTTGGGGGAGGTTTGTTACACAGTGAGAGCTACCTGATACAAACCCAAAAGACATCAGAAAAGGTGTTCTACTTAGACCCAATAATTTCACTCCAGAAATGTATCCTAAAGTAATTCTCATGATCACATACACAGAGTCAATTCTCATTATTCATGGACTTATTCTACAAAGTCACCAAGAACACTGCATTAGCAAATACTAAACCATTGCTCCTAGGGGAAATACATGGTTAGGTGCCTGCAAGCTTTTGGTCACAACATTTTAGTCAACCAATCAATATATAACCTTTTTTTATGTGTATTTCTGTTTAAAGACACCCCTCCGCTTATTATTATTTTTTTTTTTTTGACAGGGTCTCACTCTGTCACCCAGGCTGGAGTGCAGTGGAGCAATCACGGATCACTGCAGCCTCAACCTCTTCCAGTTCAGGTGATCCTCCCACCTCAACCTCCTGAGTAGCTTGGACGATAGGCATGTACCACCATGCCCGGCTAGTTCTTCTGTTTTTGGGAGAGACAGGGTTTTGCCACATTGCCCAGGCTGGTCTTAAACTCCTGGGCTCAAGTGATCTTCTCACCTCAACCTCCCAAAGTCCTAGGATTACAGGCATGAGCCATCACACCCGGCCAAAGACACCGTATAAAGTATTGTTGATTAATATATATTGTTGGGCTGGGAGTGATGGCTCATGCCTGTAATCCTAGCACCTTGGGAGGCTGAGACAGGCGCATCACCTGAGGTTGGGAGTTCGAGACCAGCCTGATCAACATGGAGAAACCCCATCTCTACTAAAAATACAAAATTAGCCAGGCGTGGTGATGCATGCCTGTAATCCCAGCTACTTGGGAGGCTGAGACAGGAGAATTGCTTGAACCTGGGAGGCGGAGGTTGCAGTGAGCTGAGATCACGCGATTGCCCTCCAGCCTGGAGAACAAGAGTGAAACTCCATCTCAAAAAATAAATAAATAAATATATATATATATATATATATATATATATATATATATTTGATTCATTCACATCAAACTCACAGCCAATACCGTAATACCTCATGTTTGAATGAAGTGTATCTAACCCATGTATTTACCCCACAAGGCACATCACAACCTTCTTGTGCTTAGGGATACTAGATAGACAATACTTTAGCACTACACTTGGGGATCATTTTAAACAGAAAAGTCATACCAAAAAAGCACACAAACATTAAATATGTGGCAGTAAACATACTGTGAAAATGTACGCTATGGGCCGGGCGCGGTGGCTCACGCTTGTAATCCCAGCACTTTGGGAGGCCGAGGTGGGCAGATCACGAGGTCAGGAGATCGAGACCAAGGTGAAACCCCGTCTCTACTAAAAATACAAAAAATTAGCCAGGCGTGGTGGCGGGCGCCTGTAGTCCCGGCTACTCGGAGAGGCTGAGGCAGGAGAATGGCGTGAACCCGGGAGGCGGAGCTTGCAGTGAGCCAAGACTGCGCCACTGCACTCCAGCCTGGGCGACAGAGCAAGACTCCTTCTCAAAAAAAAAAAAAAAAAAGAAAATGTACGCTATGGTCCGAAAGTTTGTGTCCCACCCAAATTCATACAGTGAAATCCTTAATCAGCCAGGCATGGTGGCTCATGCCTGCAATCCCAGCACTTTGGGAGACCAGGGCAGAAGGATGGCCTGAGCCCAGGAGTTCCAGACCAGCCCTGGCAACATAGCGAGACCTCACCTCTACAAAAAATACAAATATTAGCTAGGCATGAGGGTGTGCAGCTGTAGCCCTAGCTACTTGGGAGGCTGAGGTGAGAGGATTGCTTGAGTCTGGGAGGTTGAGGCTTCAGTGAGTCGTGATTGTGCCACCGTACTCCAGCCTGGGTGACAGATCAAGACCTTGTCTCAAACAAACAAACAAAAAAAACACCACAGACTTTGGGCTTATGCAAATAAGGAGGCTGAGAAGTGCCACAGTCTGCCATCTGCAAACTGGAGACTCAGAGAGGCCAGTGGTGTAGTTTAGAGGCCTGAGAACCAGAGGCCCGATGGTGGAGGTTCCAGTCCAGGTCTGAAGGCCTGAGACTCTGGAGCTCCGAGGGCAGGAGAAGCCTGATGTCCCAGCTCAAACAGGCAGAGGGGGAGCACATCCAACCTTTCTCAGCCTTTTTATTCTCCTCAGGCCCTCAGTGGGTTGGATGATCTATACTGGAGAGGGCCACCTGCTTTACTCAGTCCACCGATTCAAATGTTAATCTCTTCTGAACACACTTTCCCAAGCACACCAGAAATAATGTTTAATTAGATATGTGGACATCCTGTGGCCCAGTTACATTGACACATAAAATTAACAATCACTGGCCTGGTACAGTGGCTCACACCTATAATCCCAGCACTTTGGGAAGCCGAGGTGGGTGGATTACCTGAGGTCAGGAGTTCGAGACCAGCCTGGCCACATGATGAAACCCCATCTCTACTAAAAATACAAAAATCAGCTGGGTGTGGTGGCACCCGTTTATAGTCCCAGTTACTCAGGAGGCTGAGGCAGGAGAATCATTTGAACCCAGGAGATGGAGGTTGCAGTGACCTGAGATTACGCCACCGCACTCTAGTCTGGGTGACAGAGGGAGACTCTGTCTCAAAAAAAAAAAAAAAAAAATTAACCATCACAATGGGTAAGTTTCTTTTTCATATCTTCCGTTCTGTATTTTCTAATTTTTCTGCAAAGTACATTCAGTCATTGGAAATCAGAAAAGCTATTGTCTTTTTTTGTTTTTAAATTTTTTTGTTTGTTTGTTTGAGACAGAGCCTCACTCTGTCACCCAGGCTGGAGTGCAGTGGCATGATCTCAGCTCACTGCAACCTCTGCTTCCCGGGTTCAAGCAATTTTCCTGCCTCAGCCTCCCGAGTAGCTGGGACTACAGGCGTGTGACACCATGGCCAGCTAATTTTTGTATTTCTAGTGAAGATGGAGGGTTTTGCCATGTTGGCCAGGCTGGTCTCAAACTCCTGACCTCCCGCCTCAGCCTCCCAAAGTGCTGGGATTACAGGCATGAGCCACCATGCCTGGCCAAGTTATGTCTTTTTTAAGAGAGGAAGGAATTCTGTAAATTCAAGGTATTGTATCAAGATCCTGAGCCCAATGTCACCCTTTGACAAACTCAGTAGAACTCCAGCTGGAAAAATTTCCAGATAATGCTCTTGTGCAGATTTTTCAAAACTGAAGTATGAATCTTGGCACAAAATGTGCTCGCTCATCCACATAAATCTCATTACTGAGGCAATAAACCTTGCAATTGCTTGTGCTGTCTGCAACGGCAAGAGCTGCAGTATCCAAAGCCCAGCCTGGCCAAACTCCCCTCACAAATCAGATATTCAGCCTCACAGGAAAAGAGAATTACTGCTAATTAATAACAACAAAGGATTAGGCCAGTGGTTCTCAACCCGGGACAACTTTACTCCCCACTTCCCCCCAGGGGACATTTGGCAGTGTCTGGAGACAGTATTTGGTTGTCATTGACTAGGAGGTGCTCCTAGCATCCAGTGAATAGATCCCAGGAATGCTGCTGAACATCTTACAATGCATGGGACAGTCCCCACCCCACCCCACAGCAAAGAAGTATTAGTCCCCAAATGTCAATAGGAGTGAGGTTGAGAAACCCTGGCTGTTCAGACATATGGAGCCTTATTAGATCTTCCTGGGCTAAGAGCTTCACAGGAAAGATCTCATTTAAGCCTCACAGCAATCCTAGGGTATAGGGCCTATTATCATGCCCATTTTACAGAAAGGGAAACTGAGGCTAAGAATCATTTCTAGGCCGGGCACGGTGGCTCACGCCTGTAATCCCAGCACCTTGGGAGGCCAAGGCAGGTGGATCACCTGAGGTCAGGAGTTTGGGACCAGCCTGGCCAACATGGAGAAACCCTGTCTCTACTAAAAATACAAAAATTAGCTGGGCGTGGTGGTGGGCACCTGTAATCCCAACTACTTAGGAGGCTAAGGCAGGAGAATTTCTTGAACCCAGGAGGCAGAGGTTGCAGTAAACTGAGATCGCACCACTGCACTCCAGTCTGGGTGACAGAGCGAGACTCCATCCCAAAAAAAAAAAAAAAAATCATATGGTATGGGCTTGCACTCTGCTCTCCTCCATGCCCAAATTGTTGAGTTATTGCTCTGTTGTTGTTTTGAGATAAGGTCTCAGTCTGTTACCCAGCCTGGAGTGGAGTGCCGTGGTGCAATCAAGGCTCACTGCAGCTTCAAACCAATAGGCTCAAGCAATCCTCTTGCCTCAGCCTCCTGAGTAGCTTGGAGTACACAACCACATGCCACCACACCTGGTGAATTTTTGTATTTTTTGTAGAGACGGAGGTCTACGCTGTGTTGGCCAGGCTGGTCTCAAACTCCTAAGCTCGGCCGGGCGCGGTGGCTCACGCTTGTAATCCCAGCACTTGGGGAGGCCAAGGCGGGCGGATCACGAGGTCAGGAGATCGAGACCACGGTGAAACCCCGTTTCTACTAAAAATACAAAAAATTAGCCGGCGTGGTGGCGGGCGCCTGTAGTCCCAGCTACTTGGAGAGGCTGAGGCAGGAGAATGGCCTGAACCCGGGAGGCGGAGCTTGCAGTGAGCTGAGATCGCGCCACTGCACTCCAGCCTGGGTGACAAAGCGAGACTCTGTCTCAAAAAAAAAAACTCCTAAGCTCAAGCAATCCTCCCACCTCGGCCTCTCAAAGTGCTGGGATTACAGGCATAAGCCACCAGACCTGGCCTGTTGTTTTTAATTATGGAAATTTTCAGGTATAAACAAAAGTAGAGAAACCAATTGAACAAGCCTGCATGGTCCCTCTACCCAGCTTCAGAGCTGCAGGCAGAACCTCAAGCACAACATGCTTCCCTGCAATCAAGAATCCCTGAACAAGCCAAGATGAATCACACCAGGCCTGGGCCCTTGGGAACACATAAGTTCCTCCTTCAGGTGGCTGGAAACGCGTCCCCTCTTCCTTTACAGGTTTTGATCATATCCCCCATCAGCTGTTGCCTTTCCCAGCAGAAAAGTTAGATGTGAGATCATCTGTTCTCTCCCTACGTTAAGTGTCACCTCCTTTTCTGAGAGGTGAGAAAATAGTTTTCTCCCTAAGGAAAGCTGAGATGGGGAGAACATATGCTCAGAAACAGATAGTCTTGCCACCAAAATTGTTAGTAGCGGGGAGGAGCTAGTATTTGCAACGTGGGGTGCAAAGCAGCTCCCTCCATGTCTGCCTGCATACATAAATCCTTATGAGAATAGGTGGCAATTTCTTTTATTCAAACAAATGCTCTCTAGTTTCTGCTTTGTGCGAGCCTCAACTGTGCTCAATCCTGGAATACAGATGACAGGCAAAACAGTCAGCTGGCTTCTTTCAAATGAAGTCAGGCCTTCATGAGGGATGGAGAAACTGGGCTTGCATCCCAGATAGGGGCTTCTATTAATCCCTATTAATGTTGGAACTGAATTGCGTGTGCTGGGAGGCAGCAGAAAGGATTGCTGTGAACATGAACTTTGGAATTAGATAGCTCTGGGTTCCAAGTCCAGCCCTCCCACTAATTAGCTGTGTGACCCTGGGTAAGTCATTCAACCTCTCTGAACCACATTTCCTTGCCTGGAAAGTGAGGACTGTTCATGCAACATGTTGGAGCCCCTATTATGTTCCAATTAATGTTTGCTATTATTTTTATTTTATTTTACTTTTTTAAGATGGAGTCTTGATCTATTGTCCAGGTTGGAGTGCGGTGGCGTGATCTCGGCTCACTGCAACCTCTGCCTCCTGGGTTCAAGTGATTCTCATGCCTCAGCCTCCTGAGTAGCTGGGATTACAGGCATGCCCCACCACACCTGGCTAATTTTTCTTTTTTTTTTTTTTTTGAGACAGTTTCACTCTTGTTGCCCAGGCTGGAATACAATGGCACGATCTTGGCTTACTGCAACCTCCGCCTCCCGGGTTCAAGTGATTCTCCTGACTCAGCCTCCCGAGTAGCTGGATTACAGGTGCCTGCCACCACACCAGGCTAATTTTTGTATTTTTAGTAGAGACAGGGTTTCACCATGTTGGCCAGGCTGGTCTCAAACTCCTGACCCCAGGTGATCCCCCTGCCTGGGCCTCCCAAAGTGCTGGGATCACAGGTGTGAGACACTATGCATGTGCCTGGCTAATTTTTGTATTTTTAGTTGAAATGAGGTTTCACCACGTTGACCAGCTGGTCTAGAACTCTTGACCCTCAAGTGATCCTCCCACCTTGGCCTCCCAAAGTGCTGGGATTACAGGCATGAGCCACCACGCCCAGCCAAATGTTTGCAAATATTTTTATGACTACTCAGAACCCTACCATTTTTCATTTGTTCTTCCCAAAATCTCTGCCTGGGACACTGTGGTCAATTGCAAAAATAGCCACAAATTATTCTCCTGTATGGAGCCCTGTGGTGTTGCCTTCTACCCTGACTCTGGCCTGGACCATGGGCCATACCTTGGCCAAAGAGATATCAGTGAATGTGACACAAACAGGAGCTTAAAAAGAGCTTACATATGGAGCTTGCTATCTCTTGCTACACTTGAATCCCAGCCACTAATTGAAGAAGCTCAGGCTCTTCTGCTGGAGGATGAGAGTCCCAAGGCCCAGGCATACCCCATCACCCCAGCCCGCAGCTGTCAACCACCAGACATGTGAGGGAGGCCCCTAGACCACCCAGACATGAGCTAACATTCCAGCTGACACACTCACAGCCAAGCCAGACGCCAGAATGGTGAGCTACATAAATACTATTGTTTTAAGCCACAAACACCTGGGGATGGTTTGTTAGACAGCAATAGATAACGAATACAAATACGTAATCTTCCCACTTTAGGGATGAAGAAACTGAGGCTCAAAGAGGCTTGGCCAAGACCACAGAGCCAACACTCAATGTCCTTCCCTCTACCAGGCAGTGGGCTCCCCTCTGCCATCTCCAGCCACCTGAAGCAGGGCCCAGCACGAATGAGACAGCTGGCAGAGTGAGAGCTGTGCTCACCACCTCAGCTCAGTGGCCCCCTGGGAGACCCGGGCCGTGACCTTGGCCTCATTACTGCATCGGACCTGTAATCAGATGCTTAGAAGGTCTGCAGAGATCCACCCAGCCTGGATCATGGGGTAGAGACCCGCACGGCAAGCTGGAGGATGGAGCCTCTTTGAAATCACACCATTCACTGGGGGACTCTCAAGGGTTCATCACACTCCACTGGGTTCTGGCCATCTGCTCTGTCCATTTTGATGGCCAGCAAAGGGGGCTAGGGATATATGACCTTTCTAAAATATGTATGAATAAAAAAACACTTTCTTTAGACAAGACAGAATAAGAATAGCAAAAAATACCCAGCAGCTCCCTTTACCGAGCATGCCCTGCATTGGAGACACTTAGGTCACCACTGTACACCCATTGTCCTTTTTATCCTCCCCCAACCCCCACTGGGCGGAATGTAAAGCTGCAGAGACAGCCAGGCACAGTGGCTCACACCTGTAATCCAGCACTTTGGGAGGCTGAGGCGGGCGGATCACCTGAGTTCAGGAGTTTGAGACCAGCCTGCCAACACAGCGAAACCCCATCTCTACTAAAAATAAAAAACAATTAGCTGGGTGTGGTGGTACATGCCTGTAAACCCAGCTACTCTGGAGGGTGAGGCATGAGAATTGCTTGAACCTGGGAGGCGGAGGTTGCAGTGAGCCAAGATCGTGCCACTGCACTCTAGTCTGGGAGACAGAGCAAGACTCTCTCTCTCTCAAAAAAAATAAAAAATAAATAAAGCCTCAGAGTTAAAAGTGAAGAGCACTGATTGAGAACTCAGGCTGCCTGGGTTTAAATCCTGGCTCGGCTATTTACCAGCAAGTGATTTGACTTCCCTGTGTCACATCTTTCTCATCTGTAAAATGGGGATATAACAGTAGCACCTAGTTCATGGGGCGGTTATGAAGAGTAAGGAAGCTAGTGAATGTGAATTACTTCCCGGGTGCAGTGGCTCACGCCTGTAATCCCAGCACTTTGGGAGGCTAAGGTGGGCGGATCACCTGAGGTTGGGAGTTTGAGACCAGCCTGATCAACATGGAGAAACCCCGTCTCTACTAAAAATACAAAATTAGCCAGGTGTGCTGGCGCATGCCTGTAATCCCAGCTAACTGGGAGGCTGAGGCAGGAGAATCGCTTGAACCCGGGAGGCGGAGGTTGCAGTGAGCCCAGATTGTGCCATTGCACTCCAACCTGGGCAACAAGAGCAAAACTCTGTCTCAAAAAAAAAAAAAAAAAAAATAGCGAATTACTTAAGACACGATCTGGCACACAGCTGACCCTCAGTGGATGCTAGCTGTCATCATTAACATGATTTTACAGATGAGGAAGCTGAGGCTCAAAGAGGTGACTTCACTGATAAATTTCACTTAGCTAAGTCAGTGGTAAAGCTGAATTTTGCACTCTGGTCTGACAGATATTTTTTTTTTTTTTAAAGAGATGGGGTCTCGCTATGTTGCC
This sequence comes from Nomascus leucogenys, assembly GCF_006542625.1. Classification (NCBI taxonomy): domain Eukaryota; kingdom Metazoa; phylum Chordata; class Mammalia; order Primates; family Hylobatidae; genus Nomascus; species Nomascus leucogenys. The sequence continues at coordinate 75,886,883 of NC_044390.1, forward strand.
CAGGCTATAGTGCAGTGGCTATTCCCAGGTACAATCACAGCACACTGCAGCCTCAAACTCCTGGGCTCAAGCAACTTTCCTACCTCACCCTCCTCAGTAGCTGGGACTACAGGTGTCTACCACTGCACCTGTCTCATTTGGTCTGACAGGCTTTTTATTTTATTTTGTTTTTATTTTTTAGAGGTGGGATCTCACTGTGCTGCACAGGCTGGTCTCGAACTCCTGGCCCCAAGCAATCCTCCTACCTTGGTCTCCCCAAGTGTTGGGATTACAGGCATGAGCCACTGTTCCTGGCCTGGTCTAATAGACTCTTAATTACAACCCCATGGCTTCTGGAAGTTCCAGGACTATCTGTCCACAGCACAGGATCCTGTCTCTGCAGGCCAGAGTTTCTGCACTAAAGTCAAATGAGGATTTCCTCTTTAAGGTCCTGGCTATACAAATGTATTGCAGTCTGATTTCTCGGAAATCACATCCAGGCTTTAAAACCCATGTAAAGGGCCGGGCATGGTGGCTCATGCCTGTAATACCAGCACTTTGGGAGGCTGAGGCAGGCAGATCACGAGGTCAGGAGATTGAGAACATCCTGGCCAACATGGTGAAACCCTATCTCTACTAAAAATACAAAAATTAGCCAGGCGTGGTGGTGGGTGCCTGTAGTCCCAGCTACTCAGGAGGCTGAGGCAGGAGAATCGCTTGAACTCAGGAGACAGAGGCTGCAGTGAGCCAAGATCACACCACTGCACTCCATCCTGGTGACAGAGAGAGACTCTGTCTCAAAACAAAAAAAAACCCTATGTAAAGACTTTTGCTACAACATTTATCACACTGTGTTGCAATTATTTGCTCTTCTGATTGTCTTTCCTACTAATACAAATGCTACCTGTGTGCTAAGCATCCGTATATATACATTGCCCTGTCTAATCTGCACCAACACCCAGCAAGGTATATTGATTAGACCTATTCTACAGATCAAGAAACTGAGGCTCAGAGTGGTGAAGGCATTTGATCCCCAGAATGCAGCTGAAGTTCAAAGATGGGTCTAATTTTGTCACATGAGCCCATCCAGCACAACACGGGACATTTTCCTGCTAACAATAATAAACTCAGCAGTTGTTAAACACATGCCACGTGCTAGGCCAGGTACTAAGTGTTTCACATGCATAGCTCATGTTTCCTCAAAACATCCCAAATAGAGACAATTATTCTCCCCTTTTAAAAGAGGCTGGGCATGGTGGCTCGTACCTGTAATCCCAGCACTTTGGGAGGCCAAGGCAGGAGGATTGCGTGAGCTCAGGAGTTCAAGACCAGCCTGGGAAACATAGCAAGACCTTGCCTCTATCAAAAATTTTAAAATTAAAGAAAAAAGTTGAGTGTGTTGGTACATGCCTATCGTCTCAGCTGCTTGGGAGGCTGAGGCAGGAGGATCACTTGAACTGGAGAGATGAAGGCTGCAGTGAGCTGTGATTACACTACCGCCCTCCAGCCTAGGCAACAGAATGAGATCCTGTCTCAAAACAACAACAACAACTCCCCCAACATATACAAAAACACACACACACACACACACACACACACACACACACAAAGATAAAATTGGTTAGGCACAGTGGCTCTTGTGTAGTCCCAGCACTTTGGGAGGCCAAGGCAGGCAGATTGCTTGAGCTCTGGAGTTCAAGACTTGCCTGGGTAACATGGCAGGAACTCATCTTTACAAAAAAAAATACAAAAATTAGCCGGGCATGGTGGTGTGAGCCTGTGGTCCCAGCTACATGGAAGGCTGAGGTGGGAGGATCACTGAGCTCGGGAAGTCGAGGCTGCAGTGAGCCGTGATCGCGCCACTACACTCCAGCCTGGATGAAAGATGAGACCCTGTCTCAAAAATAAAAAATAAAGAGAGAGAGAGAAAAAACTAAGGCTCAGAGAGGTCCAGGAACCTATCCAGGGTCACACAGCTTTTAGAAGATGCCGCTGGGATTTTTTTTTTTTTTTTTTTTTTTTTTGAGACGGAGTCTCGCTCTGTCACCCAGGCTGGAGTGCAGTGGTGCAATTTCAGCTCACTGCAACCTCTACCTCTACCTCCCAGGTTCAAGTGATTCTCGTGCCTCAGCCTCCTGAGTAGCTGGGATTACAGGTGCACATCACTATATGCAGCTGGGATTTGAACCTACTTCAAACTACAACATCTGTGGACTTTTTACTCCATTTACTGCCTCTGTAAACAACCTCAAGTGCAGGGACCACCATGATTTCCATTCCATTTGAATTTTCCCAAAGCCCAACAGGGTTCACCAGGTGATGAAATATTTACTGGGCATATTAGTGATGAAAGGAATGGAGCCCTGGATATGTCTCTATGTGCTCATGCAGGTTCCCTGGGTCTGCACATCACATGGGGCATCTGTTCAGTACATGAGCCATGAAAAGGGAAGCTGACTTCCTCATTATAACCCTTATTCTGGTTGTATGGCCTCTGATGAAGTATTACTTCTTTCTTTCTTTCTTTTTTTGAAATGCAGTCTCACTCTGTTGCCCAGGCTGGAGTCCAATAGCATGATCTTGGTTCACTACAGCCTCCGCCTCCCAGGTTCAAGCAATTCTACCACCTCAGCCTCCCCAATAGCTGGGATTACAGTCACACACCACCACACCCAGATAATTTTTGTATTTTTTTTTTTTTTTTTTGAGATGAAGTCTCGCTCTGTTGCCCAGGCTGGAGTGCAGTGGTGCGATCTCAGCTTACTGCAACCTCTGCCTCCCGGGTTCAAGTGATTCTCCTGCCTCAGCCTCCTGAGTAGCTGGGATTACAGGTGTGCACCACCATGCCTGGCTAATTTTTGTATTTTTAGTAGAGACAGGCTTTCACCGTGTTGGTCAGGCTGGTCTCGAACTCCTGACCTCACGATCTGCCCGCCTCAGCCTCCCAAAGTGCTGGGATTACAGGTGTGAGAGCCACTGTGCCCGGCCTTAATTTATGTATTTTTAGTAGAGACAGGATTTCACCATGTTGGCAAGGCTGGTCTCGAACTCCTGACCTCAGGTGATCTGCATGCCTCAGCCTCCCAAAAGTGCTGGGATTACAGGTGTGAGCCACCATGCTCAGCCGAAGTATTATTTTATAAGCCAGCTGTTTGTTTTTTTTTTCAGAGATGGGGTCTCGCTATGTTGCCCAGGATGGTCTCAAATTCCTGGGCTCAAGCGATCCTCCCACCTCAACCTCCCAAAGTGCCTGGATTGCAAGCATGAGCCACCGCCCAGCCCAAGCCAAGTGTTCTTGCTTACACTCCTTTAAAAGCTTTTGAGGATCCAGAGAAACCAAAGAGCAATGAACTTATAACAGGCTGAACTTTCTCTGCTGCCCGGCTTTGGCTATTAGATGGTTTAGCTGGGCGCAAGTAACAAACTGTGAACATCCTGCCCTGGAAGGTTCACAGCCACAAATAAAAAACAAATCTTTCTATGGGAATAGCCAGGAAAGGGCTGTTGGTCACACATGGGGCTTTGAAAACACATCCCACATCCCCAGAGCTGACAGGAGCTGCTATCAGGAGATCACCTTAGATCATGCAGGCCAATTACATGTCAGAATAAGAACGGACAATCTTGCCAGGTGCAGCAGCTTAAGCCTGTAAACCGAATACTTTGGGAGGCCAAGATGGGAGGATCACTTGAGCCCATGAGGTTGAGGCTGCAGTGAGCCGTGATCACGCCACTGCACTCCACCACGGGTGACAGAGCAAGACCCTGCTCAAATACAACAATAACAACACAAAAAGAGAAAACAAAAAAATAAGTGACAATCTGGTGATGTGAAGAGAGAAGTGGCCGGGCGTGGTGGCTCACATTTGTAATCCCAGCACATTGGGAGGTTGAGGCAGGCAGATGGCTTGAGTCCAGGAGTTTGAGACCAGCCTGGGCAACATGGTGAAACCCCGTCTCTACTAAAAATACAAAAAACTAGCCGGGCATGATGGTACATGACTGTAGTCCCAGCTACTCAGGAGGTTAACATGGGAGAATCATCTGAGTCCGGGAGTTAGAGGCTGCAGTGAGCCGAGATCGTACCACTGCACTCCAGCCTGGGCAACCAGAGCGAGATTCTATCTAAAAATAAAAAAAGGAAAATGAAAAGGGAAGAAAAAATGGAATTCTAGATCATGAATCTTAAGAATGCTCTGGTCTTTGATCTAGTATTATTAGCTCCACTGCTATGGGACAAACCGCTCAGAACATATTGGCCTAAAATACCAAAGTCATTGATTACCTCTTATCTCCTGTGGGTTAGGAATTTGGGAGCAGCCTAGCTGTGTGGCTCTGGTTGAAGGTCTCTCGTGAGTCTGCAATCGGATGAAGGCTTGACTGAGATCTCACGTCCACTTCCAAGGCATTTCACCCACATGGCTGACAAACCGGTGCTGGCTGTTGGCAGGAAGCCTCAGCTCCTTGTCAGGTGGGCGTCTCCACAGGCTGTTGGGGTGTCCTCAGCACAGCAGCTGGCTTCTCACAGATTAAGCGATTCAAGAAACTCAAGGGAGAAGCTGCAATGCCTTTAATGACCCAGCCTTGAAAGTCACACGGGGTCACTTCTGCTATATTCTTTTTTTTTTTTTTTTTTTTTTTGAGACAGAGTTTCGCTCTTGTTGCCCAGGCTGGAGTGCAATGGCACGATCTCGGCTCACTGCAACCTCCACCTTCCAGGTTCAAGCAATTCCCCTGCCTCAGCCTCCTGAGTAGCTGGGATTACAGGCACGTGCCACCACGCCCGGCTAATTTTGTATTTTTAGTAGAGATGGGGTTTCTCCATGTTGGTCAGGCTGGTCTGGAACTCCCAACCTCAGGTGATCTGCCCACCTCAGCCTCCCAAAGTGTTGGGATTACAGGCATAAGCCACTGTGCCTGGCCGCTTCTGCCATATTCTATTGTCTACTCGGGCTGTCCTGGTTCAGGGTAGAAGGCGACTGCACGGAGGCAGTGTCTTAGTCGTTTGTAGCTGCCATAACAGAATATTGCAGGCTGAATGGCTTAAACAACAGGAATTTACTGCTCCCAGCTTTGGAACACGGAAGTTTGAGATCAAGGTGCCAGCATGGTTGGGTTCTGGTGAGGGACCTCTTCCTGGTGTAAAGATGGCCGCCTTCTCATTGTGTCCTCACATGGTGGAGAGAGTGAGCTCTGGCCTCTTCAGCCTCTTACAAGGGCACTAATTCCATCATGGGGACTCTATCCTCATGATCTCCTCAAACCCAATTACCTCCAAATCCACCACATTAGGGGTTAGGGCTTCAGTGAGAAGACACAGAAGCATTTGGTGCATAGCAGGCATGAGTACAAGAAGACATGGGTTGTCGGGGCCATCTTGGAGGTACATTGCCAGTTCTGAGAATCCGGCCTAAGGATGGACAGCAGGTGCTACCAATGTTTTAGGCACAAAGATGTTCATTACAGCATTATTTCTAATAGTAAGAAATTTGAGACATCTATATGAGATTGGCTGAGTTAACTCTAGCACAGCCGTGCAATGGAATAATGGATATATCCATGCAGATGTCCAGATAAAGGACCGGGAAGACATCACCACACTTTGAGCAATGATTATTTCTGTGGCTGGGCATGCGATTGAGTAGTATATGTAGAAAACTGAGGCTCACGGAGTCCCAGTGTGGGACCAAATGCAGGAAGGAAAGAAGTAGGTTCTTATTAATAAATCTATTCTGCCAGAGTTGCGTTCTCCTTAACCCCCTAGAGAATGGAAGCTGGGGGCTGGGCGCGGTGGCTCACGCTTGTAATCCCAGCACTTTGGGAGGCCGAGGCGGGTGGATCACGAGGTCAGGAGATCGAGACCACGGTGAAACCCTGTCTCTACTAAAAATACAAAAAAATTAGCCGGGCGTGGTGGCGGGCGCCTGTAGTCCCAGCTACTCGGAGAGGCTGAGGCAGGAGAATGGCGTGAACCCAGGAGGCGGAGCTTGCAGTGAGCCGAGATTGTGCCACTGCACTCCAGCCTGGGCAACAGAGCCAGACTCCGTCTCAAAAAAAAAAAAAAAAAAAGAGAATGGAAGCTGGGGGGCTGGGCGCAGTGGCCCATGCCTATAGTCCCAGCACTTTGGGAGGCTGAGGTGGGCGGATCACTTGATATCAGGAGCTCAAAATCAGCCTGACCAACATGGTAAATCCCCGTTTCCACTAAAAATATGAAAATTAGCTGGACATGGTGGCTCATGTCTATAATCCCAGCTACTCAGGAGGCTGAGGCAGGAGAATTGCTTGAACCCAGGAGGCGGAGGTTGCAGTGAGCCAAGATCACACCACTGCATTCCAGCCTGGGTGACAAAGAAAGACTTCATCTCAAAAAAAAAAAAAAAAAAAAAAAAAAAAGAAAGAAAGAAAATGGAAGCTGGGCATTTAGCTTCTGAATACCCACATAACTAAAACATCCCTTTAACCAAACTGTGTCTTTTCAAATCAGAGGCTTAGCAGCCACCAATGGGGTTTGATTCTAAGCAATAGCCTGTCCAGCTAGATGCCAGGGATTGACTCTCATCCACCTCTCTAATCCTCTCTGTCACCTACACTGATTAGGACACTGAGCACTCCAGACAAGGAAAAACCATGGGAGGCCAGGCACGGTGGCTCACGCCTGCAATCCCAGCACTTTGGGAGCCCGAGGCAAGTGGATCACGAGGTCAGGAGATCGAGACCATCCTGGCCAACATGGTGAAGCCTGTCTCTACTAAAAATACAAAAATTAGCCGGGCATGGTGGCAGGCGCATGTAATCCCAGCTACTCGGGAGGAGGCTGAGGCAGGAGAATTGCTTGAACCTGGGAGGCAGAGGTTACAGTGACCCGAGATCACGCCACTGCACTCCAGCCTGGGCAACAGAGCGTGACAAGGAAGGAAGGAAGGAAGGAAGGAAGGAAGGAAGGAGGAAGGGAGGGAGGAGGGAGGGAGGGAGGGAGGGAGGGCGGGCGGGCGAGCCATGGGCTACCCCTTCTGTTGATGATAAACAGGTGTTCATCCTCTTCCTTCTTCCCCTCCCCCAGTTCAGTGGGAAATCACCAGCCATTTTTCTTGACCTCAGCACATTCGTTATCCAGGGATTGCAAAGAAAAGGAAAGAAAAGGAGACCATTTCTGGAAGAAATATATGGCTCCATCTGTCCCTGTTTCCCTAAGGCTCCTAAGTTTCAAAAAGCTTTTTGCAGATGAAAATACAGGTTTGTCTTTCCTTCCTTCTTGTCTTTTCTTTCTCTCTCTTTCTTTCTTTCCTTTCTTTCTTAGATGGAGTCTCACTCTGTTGCCCAGGCTGGAGTGCAGTGGTAGGATCTTGGCTCACTGCAACCTCTACCTCCCAGGTTCAAGTGATTCTCGTGCCTCAGCCTCCCGAGTACCTGGGATTACAGGTGCCTGACACCACGCCTGGCTAAGTTTTGTATTTTTAGGAGAGACAGGGTTTCACCATGTTGGTCAGGCTGGTCTCAAACTCCTGACCTTCAGTGATTCGCCTGCCTTGGCCTCCCAAAGTGCTGGGATTATAGGCGTGAGCCATTGCAGCTGGCTGAAAATAGAGGTTTCTTCCAGCCAGACTGCTGCAGTCCCTGCAGACCCAATGGCATCCTTTTCTGGGGTTTAGGACAATTACATCCCTAAGGAAGAACAGGCTGATCAGCTGATAGAATGGGATGCTAACTTTACCCCCACTTCAGTCAGCAAGCCGGATGTGACAGAATAACAAGCCTTTCTGCTATGATTTTAACACTAATAAAGTAGTTTGACAGCTGGGCACAAGCTGTGGTGACAAACAGATCCTGCTTTGACTTCCATCTCTGCCAAAGATGTACTGTGTGGCCCTGGGCAAGTCACTTCACCTCTCCGTGCCCCCATTTGCTAACCTTAAAAAGGAAAGAGTAATACGGCCTACCTCTCACGGTTGCTGCAAGAGTTAATGAGATAACATTTAAATGCTTAGTAAGGTATATAACCTAATAAGAGCATTAAAAATAGTTGCCACAATTACTATATTATTGCAAATTCAGAAGACATCCTATTGGGGAAGGAGATGACGGCAGGATGTAAATGTTGTAAATCTGAAAATACCGCAGTACGGTGAGTGGCTTCCCCGGCTCATGCTCTCTGGCTAAATTATTTCCACTTGGGAATTTTGGTGCTTCTTTTTTTATCATATCATGGTTTTGTTTTTGTTTTTATTATTATTATTTTTTTGACATGGAGTCTTGCTCTGTTGCCCAGGCTGGAGTACAGTGGCACGATCTTGGCTCACTGCAACCTCCGCCTCCCGGGTTCAAGCAATTCCCCTGTCTCAGCCTCCCGAGTAGCTGGGATTACAGGCATGTGCCACCATACCCGGCTAATTGTTGTAATTTTGGTAGAGGTGGGGTTTCACCATGTTGGCCAGGCTGATCTCAAACCCCTGACCTCGAGTGATCCACCCGCCTCGGCCTCCTAAAGTGCCGGGATTACAGGCGTGAGCCACTGCACCCAGTCACTTTGTGGTTTGTTTATCCAGAAAGGAGGAAAAAGTCAGGCACAGTGGCTCACACCTGTAATCCCAGCACTTTGGGAGGCCAAGGTGAGCGCATCACTCAAGGTCAGGGGTTCGAGGCCAGCCTGGCCAACATGGCGAAACCCCTGTCTCTATTAAAAATACAAAAAAAGTAGCCAGGCATGGTGGCAAATGCCTGTAATCCCAGCTACTCAAGAGGCTGAGGCAGGAGAATCACTTGAGCCCGGAAGGCAGAGGTTGCAGTGAACAGAGATCTCAGCACTGCACTCCAGCCTGGGCGACAGAGCGAGAGTCTGTCTAAAAACAACAAAACAACAACAACAACAACAAAATAGAAAGGAGGAAAAGCATGGGGACTAACCCGGGAGCAGAGCCTAAGGCACCAGATTCAAAACCAGACCCTGCTGGCCTGGATGAAGTCTTTGTGCACATTAGGAAAAGCTGCTCAGTGTGACTGTGGGGAAACTGCTGAGCCACGCTGGGCCTCAGTTTCTTCATCTCTGAAATGGGGATAAATAAGAAGATTCCACCTCACTGGGATATTCAGAAGATCACTATACGAACTGATGCACACTCTCAAGCATGCTGGGTTTTTGTTAGTTGGTTGGTTGGTTGTTTTTTTTAATTTTTGAGACAGAGTCTCACTCTGTTGCCCAGGCTGCAGTGCAGTGGCACGATCATGGCTCACTGCTGCCTGGACCTTCTGGGTTCAAGTGATCCTCCTGCCTCAGCCTCCTGAGTAGCTGGGACTGCAGGTGTGTGCCACTACGCTTTTGTATTTTTTGTAGAGAAGTGGTTTCACCCTGTTGCTCAGGCTGGTCTCGAATTCCTGGACTCAACTGATCCTCCCACCATGGCCTCCCAAAGTGCTGAGATTACAGGTGTGAGCCACCTCAGCCTACAAGCATGTTACAAATACCATTTATGAGCTGATCTTTCCCTTAGGGCAACATCCCCGACACACACACATTTTCTGTGAACAAGGTCAAATCTTTTCCATCTCAAGGGGAAAATTATCTCCCATAATCTTGCATCAGCCTTCAGTGCCAGTCTCAACCCCTTCACCAGCAAACTCTTCAAGAGTTGTAGCCCACTCGCTGCCTCCTCCTCTTTGCTTCTGCTTTAGCTCTTTCTCTCTCCCCACCCTGAATCTTCTCTTTCCAAGGTCACTGACAAATTCCTAGGGCTGGATCCAGGGCCTCCCAGTCCAGGTTTACAGGCCTGCCTGGTGACCCTGACATGGCACTGTTCTCTGCTGCCTTCACTCTTTCTCCCTCTGGCCACCTCTCCAATGTTCGTGTCCCCAGGGCCCTCCCCCTGCCCCTTCTTCTTGCAGTTTCATTCTCTCCTGGGCAGGCCCATGCATTCCCAAATCTGCTGGGCCCACACCTCCAGGGCTGAGCAGCCAGTGGCCTCCCAGACATCTCCATGTGGCAGTTCCACAGGCCCCTCAGGTGGGAGCTTATCCCCGTCCTGACACCTGACTTCCCTCCTGCGTTCCCATTTCAGGAAAACACCCCACTGTCCACTCAGCTGCCCAAGCCAGACCGAGGTGCTTCCCTCATCCTTCACCAGTCACCAAGGCCCATCAATTTAGGCCAGGCGCGGTGGCTCACGCCTGTAATCCCAGCACTTTGGGAGGCCAAGGTGGGTGGATCACGAGGTCAAGAGATTGAGACCATCCTGGCCAACATGGTGAAACCTCATCTGTACTAAAAATACAAAAATTAGCTGTGCGTGGTGGTGCAAGCCTGTAGTCCTAGCTACTTGGGAGGCTGAGGCAGGAGAATCGCTTGAACCCGGAAGGCAGAGGTTGCAGTGAGCTGAGATCGCGCCACTGCACTCCAGCCTGGCAACAGAGCAAGACTCTGTCCCAAAAAACAAACAACAAGAACAACAACAACAAATTTAGCCTTCTGAAGTTCTCTTGCCATCATCCTCTCACCTCCATCCCACCATCCCACTCTAATCCAGGCCATTCATCCATTCAGTGGTCTTTCATTGTGTACCTACTCTGTTCTAGGGACCATGCAAGGCACTGGGCACGTACATCTCTCCCTGAATCCTTGGAACCCATCCTCACTGGTCTCCTCCACAAAACACTTCCCACCCAGAACCCTGGGTGAACTCTAGCACTGTGCTGTCTATAGAACTTTCTGCAATGCTGGAAATGTCCTCTATCTGTGCTGTCCAATAGGGTAGCCACAAGTAGCCATTGAGCACTTAAAACAGGGCAAGTGTGACAAGGGAACAGAATTTCTCATTTAGTTTTATTTAAATTAATTTATTTAATTAACTGTTTTAATATTTAATTTATTTAAATTATTTTCGTTTTATTTAAATCTATTTAACTAGTGGCTGCCATATGGGACAGTGCAGCTCTAGAGAGAAAAGCTGACCACACCCTTTTGCAGTTTGCAACCCCTCCTTGGCTCCCCAGAGCCCTCAGGGTCAAGTCCAATGACCTACAAGGCCTGGCATGGTCTGCGTCCCGCCCACTGCCCCACCTGGCTCTCCACCTGTGACACTGGCTGCTTAGAGTTTGTGGAAGCCAGGGCGCTCACCTCTACCTCCGGGCCTTTGCACTAGTTCTTTTTTTTTTTTTTTTTGAGACTGAGCCTCGCTCTGTCTCCCAGGCTAGAGTGCAGTGGCACGATCTCAGCTCACTGCAACCTCCACCTCCTGGGTTCAAGCAATTCTCATGTCTCAGCCTCATGAGTAGCTGGGATTACAGACGCCTGCCACCACGCCTGGCTAATTTTTGTACTTTTAGTAGAGATGGGGTTTCCCCATGTTGGCTAGGCTGGTCTCGAACTCCTGAATCTCAAGTGATCCGCCTGCCTCGGCCTCCCAAAGTGCTGGGATACAGGCGTGAGGTGAACCACCACACCTGGCCCACCAGGTCTTCTTTTTTTTTTTTTTTTTGAGATGGAGTCTTGCTCTGTCACCAGGCTGGAGTGCAGTGGTGTGATCTCGGCTCACTGCAACCCCTGCCTCCTGGGTCCAAGTGATTCTCCTGCCTCAGCCTCCCAAGTAGCTAGGACTACAGGCTTGCACCACCACGCCCAGCTAATTTTTTTTTTCCTATTAGTAGAGATGGGTTTCACATTGTGGCCAGGACGGTGTCCATCTCTTGACCTTGTGATCCGCCCACCTCTGCCTCCCAGAGTGCTGGGATTACAGGCATGAGCCACCGTACCTGGCCTCACCCATCAGTTCTTTAGTCTGGTAGGAACACTCCCACACCCAATTCCCCACACAACCCCCATTTCTTCTTGCTCTTTCATGCCCAATTCAGGGGTCCCTGTTGGACTTCTGTGATGGGGGCCCTCCTCCGTTCCATTTGGAAGCTTTGGGTCATGGCATGAGGCTGTACCAGTGATGCCCTGTCCACATTAGCTGAGAGGTGTTCCCCAGGGATCCCCCAAGATCCTTCAGGGCAGTGGCCTCAGAGAGCTGATGGGTGGCACCGACAAGAGCGAGGACCCCTGGCCATTCCTGCTGAGAATCCAGCCTGTGTGGCTTTCATGGAGACCATCTGCATTATTAGTGGAAAAAGCATGGGGCTTTGAAGTCAGACAGGCCTGGAAGGAGGGTGGAGGTTCAAACCCCATTTCTGCAACTTGAACCCACTCACTATAAGCTCAGTGTTTTTTCTTTTCTCTCTCTCTCTCTTTTGTTATTATTTACTTATTTATTTATTTATTTATTTATTTATTTATTTATTTATTTATTTATTTAGACAAGAGTCTTGTTCTGTCTCCCAGGCTGGAGTGCAATGGCGTGATCTCGGCTCACTGCAACTTCCACCTCCTGAGTTCACGCGATTCTCCTGCCTCAGCCTCCAGAGTAGCTGGAATTACAGGTGCCTGCCACCACGCCTGGCTATTGTTTGTATTTTTAGTAGAGATGGGGTTTTACCGTGTTGGCCAGGCTGATCACAAACTCCCAACCTCAAGGGATCCGCCCACCTCGGCTTCCCAAAGTGCTGGGATTACAGGCGTGAGCCATCGTGCCCAGACTGTTTTCATTTCAATAAAATGGGGTAACAGCATTTCCCGGGGTGGATTCTTGTAAGAATTAGATATTGTAACCCTAGAAGTAGCTCCGTAGCTAGTTTTTTTAGGGAAAGGGAAAAGATTTGTATGGCCCAGATGCTGTCCTTATAATCCCACAGGTGGAGCCCTCCTCCCACAGAAATGAGGAGTCTTGTCTTCAGTTTTAAGAGTGAAAAACCAAAGTCCAATCCCTTTATCTCTGGTGGCAGAGATAAAGAAACTGAGGGTCAGAGAGGGCCAGGAGTTTGCCAGAAACCACAGGGCAAGTGGACAGCAATACTGAGAATGCAGACCCACGGATGCCCCCCGGGATAACTGTGCCTAGAATCTGTGGGTCCAATGGAGGGAAGAAAGCCCCCGAAAGGCGCTCACCTTTTCGGGTGGGTTTTTCTGCCTTCTTCCTGTTGGACCTTGGGACTGGCGGGTCCCCTCTAGGGGAATCGGAGGCAGAGGCGCCTCCTGGAGTCCCCTGGGAGGCGCTCTGGAGCCTGTGCACCTGGAGGCCAGCAGACACGCCGGGCCTGCAGCCGGGACCCTCAGAGCTGGAGAGCTCCAGGAGGTGCAGGCAGCGCGCCACCTCCTCCAGATGGTACACGACGGGGCGTCGCGCCTCCAGGGCCAGGCCGGGCGGGTGGAGGGGGTCCCCGGAGCTCGGGGGAAGTGGCGCGGTGGGCGTCTGCATCTGCCCGAAGGCACTGCGCAGAGGTCCAGCAGGCAGCAGAGCACCCTGTGGGCGTGGTCGCGGGAGGCAGCGCCTGGCACCCCCACCTGGCTCAGAGCGTCCCTGCCCTGCCCCTGGGGCTGCGGAGGCCACCTCCAGGCCCATTTGCCAGCCCTGAGCGGCTTCTGCGACCTGTGGGGGTGGGGCGAGGGTGACCAGGCTTTCTCTTCCCCTTTCTTTGGAAGTTGCTATGACATCCCAAGCCCAGGAGCTGCTGGCATTGCGTCCTCCTCTCGCCTGTCATCTGGGGGTTGGGGAGACAGACTGAACTCACCAAACCACAGAGCTCGCTGTGCACCCCTGAATGGGCCACTATCTCTTCCTTCATTCAACAGACAGATCTGGGCCTGGGGTCAAGAGCCTCCCTCTTCCCATTGTGTGCTTAGGCAACTCTCTGAGCCTCAGTTTTCTCATCTGTAAAATGGGAATGTTAAGAATAATACCATTTTAATAGTGTTTTCAGGATTAATAAGAAAACAACCAAAGTGTTTGGCATCCCAGAGGCCTGCTGCAAAGGGGCTGCTTCTGGTTTTGTTTTGAAACAGGGGTTCGCTCTGTCACCCAGGCTGGAGTGCAGTGGCACCATGCAGCGGCACGATCTCGGCTCACTGCAGTCTCTGCCTCCTAAGTTCAAGTGATTCTCCTGCCTCAGCTTCCTGAGTAGCTGGAATTACAGGTGTGCTGCATGCCCAGACATTTTTTGGATTTCTAGTACAGAGGGGGTTTCACCACGTTGGCCAGGCTGGTCTCAAACTCCTGACCTCAAGTGATCTGCCTGCCTTGGCCTTCCAAAGTGCTGGGATTCCAGGCATGAGCCACAGCCCCCGGCTGAGGCTGTTTTTGTTGAACGCTTCCTCCACCCCTACCTTCCTGCCCCTCAGCCCAAGGGAACCCCCTGCCTGGTCCACCCAGGAGCCCATCCCTGCTGAGCTTTGGGCTGAGCAGGCAGAATGGCTAAGGCCGAAGCTGGAACCAGAAAGAGACAGGCTCTGTGACCTTGGACAAGTCACTGCCTCTCTCTGGGCCTCAGCTTCCCCATCTATAGAAGACAGGTGCTATACTGCAACAAGTCAGAGGGGCAGCAATGACTGGTACATTTATGGAGCACTTACTGTATGCTTCACGCTTCACCTGCTTCCTAACAACCCTATGAGGCCACCAGCCCCACGGTACAGGAAGCGAGGCTCAAAGAGGTGGAGCGAGGCGTCTACGGTCATACAGCTGTAAGTAGGGTTGGTAAGCTTGAACCCCAGCTCTCCTTTCTGAGCAGCATGTTCCCCTGGGGGCCTTGGGCTAACTTTGGAGGGGCTTCCACCTCCCCAGCCCTCCCTTCCTTCCCAACCTCCATCAGGAGGCGCTCCCCTGGAGGAGCAGCTGCCGCTGGCCCCCACCAGGCTTGGCACAGAAGGCCAGGGCTGGGCTGCTGCTCTGCCTCCACCTAGCTGGGAAATGAGATGGCCTGTTGGGGGAGGGCGTTCTGGAAACCTGCCCTGGCTCTCCGGGACTGCACCCAGTAGCCACAGAAATGGAGACTCAGTTCCTTCAGCAATCTGTGCCCCTACTATGTGCCTGGCACTGAGCAAGGTTCTGGGGTGGGGTGGAAAAATGGGACACCTGTCTGTCCTCCAGGAGCTCACCCTAAGTCACAGAAGCCCATGTTTATGGAGGATTTACTACGCGGACTGCCTCCTTTAGTTCTTACTACAGCCAAGTAATTGGTGCTAATATTATCCCCAAGTGAAGTATTTGGAAGACGAGGTCCAGAGAGGAAAAGTGATTTGTCCAAGGTCATACAACCCTGTCAGTGTTGGAGCTGAGGTTTGAACCCCAGACAGGCTGACTCCAGGGAGGACCTGAACTGTCTCTCTACAGGGCTGTTCATAGAATACCTACTATGTGCCAGTCATTGTAGGTCCTCTCCAACGCTCCCACAGACTGTACCCCTATTTTGCAGAGAGGGAAACAGAGGCTCAGAGAGGTTAGGTAACTGGGCCAAGACTACACAGCCAGGAAGTGGCAGAGCAAAGATTCAAACTCAGACTTGCCTGATTCCCCAAACTTCTCAGGACCCAAGAGGAGAAAAGAGATCAGCCCTATCATTCATTCATTCATTCAGTCAGTCAGTCATTCAACAAGTATTTATTGAGCACTTATTATATCAGGTATAGGGCAGACAGCAATCAACCTGACCCAGCCTCTGCCCTCAGGGAGCTCACAGTCCTGGGCATATCCATAGGGTGCTCATACTAAATAGTTATCTCTTCAGCATTTAGGGGAGGGGCTGTCAGGAATAGCTTCCTGGAAGAGGCAGCTCTGAAATTCTGTCTGGGCCATCTAGGTAAGACATGTCACTTCTGAGTTTTTTCATCTGAAAAATAGTAATAATAAGGCTCACCTGGTCCAGTGTGGCTCAAGAAATGTCATCCATGCCTGGTGCAGTGGTTCACATCTGTAAATCCTACCACTTTGGGAGGCCAAAGCAGATGGATCACTTGAGCCCAGAAGCTCAAGACCAGCCTGGGCATCATAGGGGACCCTCACCTCTACAAATAATAATAATAATAAAAATGAGCTGTGTGTGGTGACACATGCCTGTGGTTCTAGTTACTCAGGAGGCTGAGGAAGGAGGATTGCTTGAGCCTAGGAGTTCAAGGCTGCAGTAAGCTGTGATCGTGCCACTGCACTCCAGCCTGGGTGACAGAGCAAAACCGTCTGTTAAAAAAGGAAATGGCTGGGCGCGGTGGCTCACGCCTGTAATCTCAGCACTTTGGGAGGTCGAGGCGAGTGGATCACGAGGTGAAAAGTTCAAGACCAGCCTGACCAATATGGTGAAACTCCGTCTCTACTAAAAATACAAAAATTAGCCGAGTGTGGTGGCACGCGTCTGTAGTCCCAGCTACTCGGGAGGCTGAGGCAGGAGAATCGCTTGAACCCGGGAGGTGGAGGTTGCAGTGAGCCAAGATTGCACCACTGCACCCCACCCTGGGCGACAGAGCAAGACTCCATCTCAAAAAAAAAAAAAAAAAAATTCTGTCATTCATGATCACTGTTATAATCCCAGTGAGCCCCTACCACAGGGCACAGAAAGTGGGCAGGGAGAGAAGAGGGGTGATATCCCAAAGTCCATGCTTTGGGAGAGGACAGGCAGAGAGTTCCCAAGACTCTCAGAGCCCAGGAATACAGGACAAACTAGTGAAAAGAATCCCCAGTGGCTTCAGACAGGGTGTCGCCTCTGTGGATCTGTGGCCAAAACTGTGACCACACCCAGGCCCCTGGGGCCTTCAGCAGGAATGAGGTCAGGGCTGTGGCTGGGGGAGAGAAAGGAGCAACCGGTGTTCAAGAACTAAGGACAGCCGCATAAAGGGTGGGGGAGGGGGGAGATTCTGAGCTTAGAGCTTTAGCATTGGTGTAACCTGAGTTCAAATCCAGGTAGGACACTCATCATGTGACCTTAGGCAGGTGATGTCACCTCTCCAAGCCTCACTTCCTCTTTTAGATATTGTGTTATTAATACCTGTATCACTACCTTGTCATAGAAAATCAGATCATTCTGAAAATTACTTTATTGATTAATTGATTGATTGATTGAGACAGGGTCTCTCACTGTATCACCCAGGCTGGAGTGCAGTGGCACAATCATGGCTCATTGTGGCTTCAATGTCCTGGGCCCAAGTGATCCTCCCACCTGAGCCTCCTGAGTAGCTGGGACTACAGGTGCTCACCACCGCACCTGGCTAATTTTTGTATTTTTTGTAGATACAGGGTTTCACCATGTTGCCCAGACTGGTCACGAACTTTTGAGCTCGAGCAATCCGCCTGCCCGACCTCCCAAAGTGCTGGGATTACAGGTGCAGTGTGGAGCACTTACCAGGGCCAGGGGCTGTTCTAAACACTTTCTACGTATATTTTGTTAATGAGAGGTATGTGGCACAGCAGCTGGCTCATGCCACATAAGCACAGCTGTTATCACTCCTCTGCATCATGTGATTCTGTTACAATCACTGTTTTACTAATCAGGAAAAACACCAGCAATAACAACAACAGGGAAAGCGAATTCCATTTTGGGAGCAGGATAGGGCCTTGGGCAATTCTGTGGGCCTGGCTGGGACCTAGATGAGGGCAAGAATTTCGGAGGGCCCAGTCCCTCTAGGGCTATGCACTTGAGGTCTTCTCTCAGGAACTTCAGGAAAAAAAATGCAGAATTAGAAACCTTTCCTAGGAAGAATTAGGAACTCTTGTCCTAGAAGTCCAACTTGCCTCCTAAATAGAGCATGTGTGCATGTCTGTGTATGCATGTGTGCATGTATGCGTGTGTGTGCATGTGTGTATGCGTGTGTGTGCATGTGTGTTGCGTGTGTATATGCGCATGTGCGTGTGTGTGTATGTGTATGCGCATGTGTGTTTGGCATGTGCATGTGTGTGTATGTGTATGCGACGTGCATGTGTGTTGTGTATGCGATGATGTGTGTGTATGTGTATGCGCATGTGCATGTGTGTTGTGTATGCCAGTGTGTGTTATGCGCACGTGCATGTGTGTGTATGTGTATGCCGTGCATGTGTTGTATGTGTATGCGCACGTGCATGTGTGTATATGCGACGTGCATGTGTGTGTATGTGTATGCGCACGTGCATGTGTATGTGTATGCGCACGTGCATTGTGTGTATTGTATGCGCACGTGCATGTGTGTATATGCGCATGTGCATGTGTGTGTATGTGTATGCGCACGTGCATGTGTGTGTATGTGTATGCGCACGTGCATGTGTGTGTATGTGTATGCGCACGTGCATGTGTGTGTGTGCACGTGCATGTGTATGTGTATGCGCACGTGCATGTGTGTATGTGTGTGGTGTATGTGTATGCGCACGTGCATGTGTGTGTATGGCATGTGCATGTGTGTGTATGTGTATGCGCACGTGCATGTGTGTATATGCGCATGTGCATGTGTGTGTATATGTGTGCGTGTATGTGTATGTGCCACGTGCATATGTGTGTATGCATGTATGTGAACGTGTGTATGTGTGTATGTGTATGCGCACGTGCATGTGTGTATGTGTGTGTATGCGTATGTGTACGTGCATGTTTGTGTGTGTCTGTGTGTGTATGTGTATGCGCACGTGCGCGTGTGTGTATGCATGTGTATGTATGTGCACGTGCGTGTGTGCGTGTGTGTATGTGTATGCGCACGTGTGTGTGTGCGTGTGTGTGTATGCGTGTGTTTGGGGGTATCGGGGTGTTTTCCCAGATCACTGCCCAGCTCCTGGCCTTGCTCAGTCTTGCACCCTTTCCAGCCCGGCCTCTGGTGCCCAGCCCATCCAAGCCCTGCTGCCAGCCGCCAGTCCCAGCTGTCTGTTGTGGCAGATGTTTTTGGCTGTGCCATAGCAACGCCAGAACAGGATGTAACTTGGATCACAGCAGGGACAAGCCCACGCGCACAGGCTGCCCATGCCTTTCCCCTCCCTGAAGGCTTGTTGGGAAAGACTGGTCAGGTCCAGGTCGAGGACAAATGGTGTTTGTTGTCTGGAAAGAGGCAGACCTCATGTCCTCTTGGGGTCAGTGGCAGGGGAGTGAGAGGACACAGTGCAAATCCTAGCTGAGCGCCTCCTTCAATGAGCTCGGGTTTGCATCCATTGGCTCTTCCAGGAGATGCTAAGGGAGTTGCCAGGTAGGACGAGAAGCCACCTGTCAGCAAGGCCTGGCCTGTGGGGGCCGGCCTGTCTTCCCCACGATTATAGCAGCTACTCATTGAGGGATTACTTTGTGCTACTTATGCTAAATACTTTCTATAAACAAAGAATATAAAGATTCGGGGCATTTACTTTGTGTTAATTACACAGTGCTACCCTGTTTTTTTAAGGAGCGAAGGTTTAATAGGCAAAAGAAAAAGAAAGAGAAAGGCAAACAGCTCTGTCTCTCTAGTGAGAGAGAGGAAACTTCTAAGAGGAAAAGAGCCACCAGCGGAGGATGCACTGGATTTTATAGTCAGGTTTGAGGAGGCGGTGTCTGATTTACATAGAGAACAAGATTACTTCCCTGAACTGTAAACTTCCCGCACATTGCATACACAGAGAGGATAGGAGATCCTTGCTCTGTCGCACAGGCTGGAGTGCAGAGGCATGATCTCAGCTCACTGCAGCCTCCACCTCCCGGGTTCAAGCAATTCTGTCTCAAACAAACAAACAAACAAAATGCAAAGTTGGAGATCCTGTTGCCAAAACCCCATTGGGCAGTTGGAGGCCTGGGTCAGTCTAGAAGCCTTTGGATAACACCAAGGGGTAGCCCCAGCCAGAAATCCTCAGTTGCTCCAGAACCTCCCCCAGCCCCACGTGACGGCTAAGTTCTCCATGAAAGGAAGCTGGTTCAAACATGTCCAGCAAACCATGGGTGCTGGAGGATTCTCCATGTTCTCCCCAGTAAGACTGACGTCCGAGTCTTTAAGAATGGCAGCTAACTAACCGTGTTTTTAACTGGCTGATGGACGCCCATTATTGATTTGACTTGGTTCTAAAATGGAGGCTGAAGAGCCCTGAGATGAAAGGTCAGAGGTGGAGTCCGCTCCTCTACTCACCATTCTGATGAATGTTGTATCTTGGTATCCGGACAAGGTCCCCATTATGAAGCAGCTACGTTGTCTGGGGTAAATACCTAGGGTTTGTCATCTCGCATCAGGAAAATTTAGGACATGGACACACGTGAACAGTTTGGGAGCAGAGGTTTAAATAGGCAAAAGAAAGAGAAAGGAAAACAGCTCTCTCTCTAGTGAGAGAGACGGGACTTCGAGAGGAAAAGACCAACAGTGCTAGTCTTTATAATACCACTAGGAGGTTATTCCTGTTTTCCAAATGGGGAAACTGAGGTGGAGAGAGATTCAGTCACTTGTCTCAAGTAGATGAGTGTGTAAATTAAGGAGCTGAGACTGGGACCCAGGGCTGTCTTGCTCCAAAACCCTTGATGGAATGGTAATGCTGCCAGGACCGGCTACATAATTAACTAGACCCAGTGCAAAACAAAAAGGCCAGGCTCTTGTTTAAGAATGATGAGAAATTTCAAGATGGTGACAGCAGAACATGAAAACCAAGTGCAAGGTCTTCACAAATTTAGAGTCCTATGCAACTGCCCTGAAGCCAGCCCTGGACACTGTACTTCCATTGTCACACCACGCAGTTCCCTTGCCACCCTCAGACACTCAGAAGGGTGGGCACAAGCAACCTGGAGCAGCTGACAGCCCAGGACAGTAAGCCCCTGCCTGGCACCCGAAAGCTACAGCGATCCAAAAGTACTCTGTTCCTGGGGACCAATGCAACCCCATCAAAGGGAGGGAAGGAAAGAGCCTTCCACAAAAATGCTCTACTGAGTGTCCTAGAGCCATGGGCCTGGGATCTTAGAGAGCAAATTCTAGCTCAATTAAAAAAAAAATTCTTGGCCGGGCGCGGTGGCTCACACCTGTAATCCCAGCACTTTGGGAGGCCAAGGCGGGTGGATCCCGAGGTCAGGAGATCGAGACCATCCTGGTTAACATGATGAAACCCCGTCTCTACTAAAAATACAAAAAATTAGCTGGGCGAGGTGGCAGGCGCCTGTAGTCCCAGCTACTCGGGAGGCTGAATGGCCTGAACCCTGGGGGCGGAGCCTGCAGTGAGCCGAGATCGCGCCACTGCACTCCAGCCTGGGTGACAGTGAGACTCTGTCTCAAAAAAAAAAAAAAAAAAAAAAATTCTTTTATTAAATCTTTACTTTTTTTTTTTTTTTCCCAAGACGGAGTCTTGCTCTGTCACCCAGGCTGCAGTGCAGTGGAACAATCTCAGCTCACTGCAACCTCCACCTCCTGGGTTCAAGCAGTTCTCCTGCCTCAGCCTCCTGAGTAGCTGGGATTACAGGTGCCCATCCCCACACCTGGCTGATATTTGTATTTTTAATAGAAGCAGGGTTTCATCATGTTGGCCAAGCTAGTCTCGAACTCCTGACCTCATGATCCACCCACCTCGGCCTCCCAAAGTGCTGGGATTACAGGCATGAGCCACCTTGCCCAGCCACATTTTTTATAAGCTTTTGTTTTGTTTTGTTTTTTGTTTGAGACGGAGTCTCGCTCTGTCGCCCAGGCTGGAGTGCAGTGGTGCGATCTCGGCTCACTGCAAGCTCTGCCTCCCAGGTTCACGCCATTCTCCTGCCTCAGCCTCCCGAGTAGCTGGGACTGCAGGTGCCTGCCACCACGCCCAGATAGTTTTTTGTATTTTTAGTAGAGACGGGGTTTCACCATGTTGGCCAGGATGGTCTCGATCTCCTGACCTCGTGATCCACCTGCCTCGGCCTCCCAAAGTGCTGGGATTACAGGCGTGAGCCACCATGCCTGGCCACATTTTTTTACATTATAAAAGTAACATAATCCTGAGGCCGACACGGGCAGATCACTTGAGGTCAGGAGTTCGAGACCAGCCTGGCCAACATGGTGAAACCCCATCTCTACTGAAAATACGAAAAGTTAGCCAGGCATGGTGGCATGTGCCTGTAGTCCCAGCTACTCGGGAAGCTAAAGCAGGAGAATCACTTGAGCTCAGGAGGCAGAGGTTGCAGTGAGCCAAGATTGAGCTACTGTACTACAGCCTAGGCGACAGAGAGAGACTCTGTCTAAAAAAAAAAAAAAAGCCAGATGTGGTGGCTCACACCTGTAATCCCAGCACTTTGGGAGGCCAAGGCAGGTGGATCACCTGAGGTCAGGAGTTTGAGACTAGCATGGCCAACATGGTGAAACCCTGTCTCTACTAAAAATACAAAAATTAGCCAGGCATGGTGGCATGCACCTATAGTCCCAGCTACTTAGAAGGCTGCAGCAGGAGAATCACTTCAGCCCAGGAAGTGGAGGTTGCAGTGAGCCTAGATCGTGCCACTGCACTCTGGCCTGGGCGACAGAGTGAGACTCTGTATCAAAAAAAAAAAAGGAACCACACGGTGGCTCACGCCTGTAATCCCAGCACTTTGGGAGGCCAAGACGGGTGGATCACCTGAGGTCAGGAGTTCAAGACCAGCCTGGCCAACGTGACAAAACCCCATCTCTACTAAAAATACAAAAATTAGCCAGGCGTGGTAGTGCATGCCTGTAATTCCAGCTACTTGGGAGGCTGAGGCAGGAGAATTGCCTGAACCTGGGAGGCGGAGGTTGCAGTGAGCTGAGATCACACCATTGCACTCCAGCCTGGGCAACAGAGAGAGACTCCATCTCAAAAAAAAAAGTAACATAATTCTGTTGCAGAGATTTTGGCAGACAGACAAAAGAAGGAAGAAAATAAGCCTTGAATCCTCCCTGTCTAACCCATTGCTGTTAGCAGGTGGTGAGTTTTCTTTCTTTCACAGAGGGCTTTCTGTCAGGATCCCCGGGATGACACAGACTGCCTCTTCTCTTCCCCAGTGCCTGGCCACAGCAGGGGCTCCATGAAGCAGAGAAGAATGCCAGAATGGGTGGATGTTATAAAGGGGCTTGGCTTGGTTGACCTTTCAGATTCTTCTGGACTCTGAAAAACTCAGTATTCTTTGATTCACAGCAAAAGCCTGGCATCGACCTGGGGTTCAGTCCCAATATGCCAGGCCCTTGACAGTCTCAGAAGTGACTGAGACATGGCCCCAGCCCCAGTGGAACTTGGTTTAGGCAGTCATGGGTGTCCCTAAACGTTCCAAGCTTTGGCAAATGAAGCAGGGGCTCCTTTTTAAAAAAGGTCTTTATAAAAAATCAAGTCAACATGAAATTGGAATACTAAATTAATATAACTGAGGTTTTCCCTCAAATCCTATGCTTTTAAGCTAATGATTCTACAGTCCTAGAACCTTTTTTTTTTTTTTTTTTTTTAATTAAGAGACAGGTTTTACTTTGTTGACTAGACTGGAGTACAGTGGTGCCGTCAAAGCTCACTGCAGCCTCCAACTCCTGGGCTCAAGCGATCCTCCTGCCTCAGCCTCCCCTTTAGAGTAGCTACAACTATAGACACGTGCCCCCACACCCGGCTAATTTTTAAAGTTTTGTGGAGATGGGGGTGTTGCTTTCTTGCCCAGGCTGGTCTTGAACTCCTGGCTTCAAGCAATCCTCCCACCTCAGCCTCCCAAAGTGAGGGGACTGCAGGCATGAGCCACTGTGCCCAGCCTGCAACTAACACTTATGGTTATCAATATTCCCTCCCTTAGTTAACTGTCTCAGGTGTCATAATAGCCTTTCTTATATGTATCAAAACTCATACTGAACAAGTTCTTGGTTGCAAAAGGAGATTTATTGTTTGCACCTGTCTATAAGTACTTGTCCACAAGTTAAACAAACGCACATGTAAGTCCATAGGGGCTCCTTTTCATGGCATATCTCATTTCTCTCAGCATCTGTTGAGCGTCTACTGCCCTCTAAGCATTGCACACATGCATTAAGGACTATTTTCCTTGGGGAGAAGATGGTGGGGTAGAAATTGCATGAATTTGGAGTCAGGCACTCCCAGCCTCTGCCACTTCCTGGCTGTGTGTCCCTGACCCACATTACCTAACCTCTCTGAGCATCCACCGCTTCCTTTGTAAAACAGAATCATATCTGCTATGAGGATTAACTTGGTAATACATGTGAAACCCTTGCAACTAGGAGATGCTCAATATATCCTCCAATTCCAACAATAATAACCACCATTTATTTATTAGGTAGTGTGCCAGGCAGAAGGGGATTTGCATGCATTATCAGTGAATTCTCCAATGGCCCCATGAAGTAGGTAGCATTGTCAGTTTGTTTTGATCCAATTTCAAGAACCAGAGGGAGGTCTACCACCACCACCACCACCACAATGTACCATTTGTGGGATAATTTGTCTTTTTAAAATCTTTTATTTTTATTTGTTTTTGAGACAGGGTCTTGCTCTATTGCCTAGGCTGGAGTGCAGTGGTTCGATCTCGGCTCACTGCAACCTCTGCCTTCCAGCCTCAGGGGATCCTTCACCTCAGCCACTCAAGTAGCTGGGACCACTGGCACACCACCATGACTGGCTAATTTTTGTATTATTGGTAGAGATGGGGGTTCACCATGTTACCCAGGCTGGTCTTGAACTCCTGGGCTTAAGCAATCTGCCTGCCTCGGCCTCTCAAGGTGTTGGGATAACAGGCGTGATCCACCGTGCCCAGACAAATTTGTCTTTTAGAGTCGGATGCTGGAACATCCTCTCCTAGGCTGGGAGGTTGCTAATGTAAATGCCAACACTTTATTTGCTGAAGTGGTTTACAAAAAAACGGAATTTCAGGCTGAAATTGGACCCTTAACAAGGTACTTCAGGATGCACAATTTCCATTTAAAGGCAAAATATGGTGAATATGATCTACGGAGAGAAACACACCTTGTGTCACCCCAATAGCCTTTGGAGCAAGAAGTGGGTCCAGTTTCCCAGGGGCTGGGGGCTTCATCTCCAACTCATCTGCTTTCTTGCTGAAACCATAAGGGAGATCAAGATGCATCTTCGTCTGGCTTCTTTCTACTTCTGGGGTGGGAGAGACAGCTCTGGGAAGGGTTTCAGATGATAAGGGAGCAGTTCCTCTCTGGCTTCATCAATTTTTAGATGTACCTGTAGGCAAATTACTTCCACTCTGTGGGCCCGTTTTTTCATAAACTGAGAATAATGCCAACAAGGCAGTAAATAGAAGGATCCCAAGGTAGTCCAAAGAGTTGAAGAAAGTTAGAAGGAAAAGGACTCTCTTCTACCTCTCTTTTTTTTTTTTTTTTTTTTTTTTGAGACAGAGTCTCACTCTGTCACCCAGGCTGGAGTGCAGTGGTGCAATCTTGGCTCACAGCAACCTCCACCTCCCGGGTTCAAGCGATTCTCCTGCCTCAGCCTCCCGAGTAGCTGGGATTACAGGCGCCTGCCATCATGTCCGGCTAATTTTTGTATTTTTAGTTGAGACGGCGTTTCACCATGTGAGCCAGGCTGGTCTTGAGCTTCTGGCCTCAAGTGATCCACCCGCCTCGGCCTCCCAAAGTGCTGGGATTACAGGCGTGAGCCACTGTGCCCAACCCTCTCACCTCTTTTGAGATACGCATCACAGACCACAGTGCCCAGTTTGGAGGATTCCGGGGGATTCTTCATGTAAAGCACATAGAAGGTATGTGATAAACATAACCTGGTTTTAGGAGGCAAGGATGCGTGGGTGGGTGGTGTTTCCTGGGTAGGGCTCACTTTGTGCACTATCAGTGGAGCTCTCCTTTAGAAAGGGCTTCTTTACCATAAAGTGAATCCCCCTAAGTTCCAAGTCATCTTCCATGCTGCCTTTGGAGCCTCTCCCAAACATCTTGCCAAGAGGGGGCTCCCCAGGCATAAACACAAACAAGCATGCAGATCCTCCCCAGCAAAACCACCTCCACTGTAGGTGTGATCTGGGATCGCGCCCAACTGCGAGACAGTTACTCTGAGGAGGAAATCAGGCAAAAGCAGCCAATTACAGGAATATTGTCCTAGGGCCCTGAACAAATAAGTATCGGATGAGTTTTATGAACACACATTGTTAGGGTGGTGTGGGTGTTGTCTCCAAAAAGCATGTGTGCAATGTGATTGTAACTAGCAAAGCGTGAGCCTACTCAGTTGCATCACATTCTTATTTTGAAGGTTTCTAAACTTGGCCATCAGAATTCCCAGGGAATCTCAGAAACATACAGATTGCTGGGGCCCATCCCACTCCATTCATGGCTGGAACCCAAAGAGAATTTGTTAGCTATCTTCAACCTTGCCAGGGAACAGTGTCTTGAACCATGACCCTCAGTGATTTGTTTTTAAAACATTTTACAGAGAGGGCTCCATTATAGCTTGATAACACTATTAGAAGCATCCCGTGGCTTGGCGCAGTGGCTCATGCCTATAATCCCAGCATTTTGGGAGGCCGAGGCGGGTGGATTACCTGAGGTTGGGAGTTTGAGGACAGCCTGACCAACATGGAGAAACCCCATTTCTATTAAAAATACAAAATTAGCCAGGCGTGGTGGCACATGCCTGTAGTCCCAGCTACTCAGGAGGCTGAGGCAGGAGAATCACTTGAACCCAGGAGGCGGAGGTTGCGGTGAGCTGAGATCACGCCATTGCACTCCAGTCTGGGTAACAAGAGCTAAACTCCGTCTGAAAAGAAATTAAAAAAAAAAAAAGCATCCCACTAAACTTTTAATATTCAATAAGCAATTCTTAACCAAAATTTGACACCTCATATAGATTTACCTAGAAGGGGCTGGGCACAGCGGCTCATGCCTATAATCTCAACACTTTGGGAGGCTGAGGCAGGAGGATCATCAGAAACCAGGAGTTCAAGACTAGCCTGGGCAACATAGTGAGACCCCATCTTTTAAATAAATAAATAAATAAATTTAGCTGGGTGCAGCAGTGTGTGGCTCTGGTCCCAGGTACTTGGGAGGCTGAGGCAGGATTGCTGGAGCCCAGGAGATCAACGCTTCAGTGAGCCATGACTGCCATTGCACTCCAGCCTGTCTCAGAAAAAGAAAGACTTACCTAGCAGGACTAAATGGCTAATCAGCGTGTGAGTAATCTGGTCTGCTTGACGATTATAATTCTTTTGGTAAAGTAATAAACTTGCATTCTGGTTTATTCATCAGTCTTTTGAGTCCAGTTGAGAGACAGAGCAAGTCCAGATGAACTGAACAAAATACTTCCTGGCTCTGCAGGCACTGGAATTTAGGGGTCACGCCCAGGTACTTGTGGCAGTCAGTGCTCACCAAATACATGTGCCCCATACATTTCCCAATTTCCCTGGCTGTTGCATTGGGACCCCGTGACTGGGCCTTGCCCACTGGAAAGCAAGTAGAAATGATGTATCACATCCAGACAGAGGAGACTGAGTGAATGTGATTCCTCCCTGACTACACAGAAGAAAGCAAAGAACTCTAAGGTGGCAGAATTTTAAGATGGAAGTTGAGGTGGCTCACACCTGTAATCCCAGCACTTTGGGAGGCCAAGGTGGGAGGATCACTTGAAGACAGGAGTTAAAGACCAGCCTGGGCGGCAAAGTGAGACTTCATCTCTATAATAAATTTTAAAAATTAACGGGGCAAGGTGGTGCATGCCTGTAGTCCCAGCTACTGGGGAGGCTGAGGTGGGAGGATTGCTTGAGGCAGGAGGATCGCTTTAGCCTAGGAAGTTGAGGTTGCAGTGAGCTATGATGGCACCACTGAACTCCAGCCTGAGCAAGAAAGCCAGACCCAGTCTCGAAAAAAAAAAAAAAAAAAATGGAAGCAGCTCTGCTTCCTAATTGTCCAAGGGAGGAGAGCCATCAAAAGCTGCCTGGTGTGCAGTGAACTGGGACATGAGCATGTACCCTGGAAATCAGCAGTACTTAGCTTCCAGAGTCCTCCCTCTCCCACTGGGCTGGTGGGAGCGCACACCTCTGGCTTTACGTTTCCTATTTGTACGGGAAGAGAACCCACCCAAAGTCCAAACCCTTTCCTGGTGGGTAACTTTTTTTTTTTTTGGTACACAAAGGACCACCCACAAGTGGGCCTGCTCTTGCTTACTGACAAAATTAGAAAGAAAACAGACTAGTTCCGGGAGGAGCTAACATTTCTTCCCGTGATCCTTTCTTTGGTGTAACTTGTCTAGGTTTTCTAGCAAAGAACTTAGCACATAATAGATGCTCAATAAAGACTGGCCATGTCAATGATGATGATGATGACGATGTATCAGACTGTTTTGGCAGGGGTTGAGTTTTATATAAACTCAGTCATCAGGAATTTATAAAGAAAAAGTTTATTTTCATCACAAGAAGCACACACACTATGTACAATACACACCAACAGAAGTAAAAAAAAAAGTGCATTCTGCATCTTCTACTGCAAATTCACAGTACAAAAGATACTGCCTTTAAATATATTATTTAAAAAAACAAGAAAAAAATATATAATAAAAAAATCATCGATATTGTAACGCAATTCACGGGAACCCACTGGCAGCTTCTGGAAAACCAAACAACTCATGGTGTGGAGCTCCTGATTGGGGGAGGGACAGGGATTGGTCTGTACCTACATTTTGTTGCAAAAGAGCTCAGGACACTAACAGAGAGGAAAACTAGGGTGGCCTAGGTGGTAATAAAATCTCTATGAAAGAAGAGTATGATTGTATGACTGGGGAATGGGCAGGTGCTGGACTCTGGTGCAGAGGCCGCTTGGCCTGCGCCATTCCACGGCTGGCTAGCAGACCAAGCTACGTTCTTTCATTGCCTCCTATGGGACACAGCATGGGCCAATGCCTGCCTGGCCTGCAGGAACTACCAGTGTTGTTTCTAGCAAGGCTCCTTGGAACAGATGTGAACACACAATGTAAAACTGCATAGCAGAATAAACACATATGGAGTAGGACAAGCTCACATCCCAATACCGACCACTACTAACAAGACCAAGTATTCAATCACAACAGATGAGAGTTTAACAGTTCTGCATAAATACATAGTATTTGTAAACTATTATTAAGGCACTCAATTGTAAAACAATAATTACAGTGTAGGAAAAGAGGGAGGAAGCAGCTATCTTCTCATGCAGCAAGGCCGACAGGAAGGACAGTGGAGGACTGGTGATCTGCTTATCGGGACTCCTGTCTGAGACAGTGACTGAAGCCAGGGCCCCAGCACCTACGGCCAAACAAGAAGACGGCAGTCTCTCCAGAACCACCCAGGGCGGCACTGGTCACAGTTTCATTCCAGATCGTTAAGGTGATTTGCTCTGTGGCTCAAGTGACACTGTGTCTGGATGCACATGATCACTTGACTCGGTTTCTATACTCAAATCTATAGATGCAGAGTGAACTCAAACACATAGGCATTCCATTGCAGAGCAGATAATAACAAAACAAGTGGCTGGGGACAGGGGTCATTCAACAACCTTCATTTGGCCTGCAATGTCTGCAGGAATCTGGGTAGTGGGACCAAGACGAGTGAGCCTGCTCCGTGCTAGCCAGGCGTCACCAAGTTTCTGATTTACCCAGCTCTCTTGCCAGAGGTGAAGGGGGTCCCCTCGCTGAGTTGTGTGTTCAGAGGAGCCCTGCTAGGTGGCCAGCCAATGAGAAGAGTTTTGGGCAAAATGTATTCTGGCACCAACAATTTCCCACCAATGGAAGGCAACTCCCTCTCCACTGCCTCAGGTGAGGTGACTTAATAGGATCTTGACTAAATTATGTAGCATTTGTTCCCACTAGGGAGAAAAGGTCCCCAGGAGAGTGGTGGGGAAATTTATCAACCTTTTAGAATGGACTGCCCTGAGATAACAGTGCATTAGTCCAGGGCCGTGCTGAGGGTCTGTTCTGTTCAAGCTCAGCTCCATACTGCTGCATCCTCTGGACTTCTCCAGGGGGAAAGGGCTTTATATTACTGGAATGCTCTTTAGCTGAAGAGGACAGGGTGGAGCAGAATGGGCTTGGACCGTACAGCTGTCTGTGTGCACCTGGTGAGCAATCTGTATGCTTAAGCAACAGGGTGCCAAGGAGAAGGGCTTGCCACCCAGCAGAGAGCTATTCAACAGCCCAGAGGTTGGCTGGGGTCCCTGCACGGACAGCAAGGAAGCAGGGAATGGAAAGAGAAATAAACTCTGCTCTTAGGAAATACGTGCAACAAGGGACCTTGCTAGAAGACTCGGAAGTAGCCATAAGACAAAGAAATGGAAATCGGCATTGTCAATTACCATCCGAGAGCAGCCTGGTTCTCCTCTTCCCGTGACCACTATCCCCCTTATACTTAACAAGACTTAAAGAGAAGACCTTCCTGTATCAATGCAAGGTGAAGATGTAGAAAAGTTCAGTCTAACTTTTGGCATGCCACATGAATTAATGTGAGGCAGAAGGTAAGATTCAGCTGTTTATACAGAGTATCAAGCTGATTTAGAAAATGTTCCTTTTGTCCCAATTCAACAAATGCATTCAGTGAAAATGATAGTCATAAAAAACCAGTGACTTGCACAGCACAGACCCCTGCCTCCACCGCCTGCCTCTTTCCTGTGCCACTTAGGTTTGGAATTTTCCCCATCAGCTAAGGTTGCATACAAAGCAAGGGCCAAGCTATGGCATATGTTACAGTGCAAACTTTCTTTTCAGAGACAGTATGAATTTGTCTTTGCCCAGGTGTCCCGACGCCTGACGGAATGCTCATGTTGTTCATACAGCATTTTATTTTTTTGAGACAGAGTTTCACTCCCAGTTTCACTACACCCAGGCTGGAGTGCAGTGGTGCGATCTCGGCTCATTGCAACCTCCGCCACCCAGGTTCAAGCGATTCTCCTGCCTCAGCCTCCTTAGTAGCTAGGATTACAGGCACACGCTACCACACCCAGCTAAGTTTTTGTATTTTTAGTAGAGATGGGGTTTCACCATGTTGGCCAGGCTGGTCTAGAACTCCTGACCTCAGATGATCCACCTGCCTCGGCTTCACAAAGTGCTGGGATTACAGGCGTGAGCCACCACACCCAGCCCCATCATATAGCATTTTAAATAGCCATGTGCCATCTGCTTACATGCAACTGATCTGGGTTTCCAAAAAAAAAAAAAAAAAAAATCTTATCCTTTTCTCCAGGCCAGAGTATTAAGCATGAAGTCAAGAATGCTTCACTTTGCTCTGATGACGGGACCAGCGCTCTTGTCTGGATGTTGATATGCTAGTTGTGCTTCCGAAAATGAATGGGTAAGTTTGCCAGAAGCCAAAGACCAACTTGTATTCTCCAGATTCCACACCCCACCTCCCAACTCTTTAGATAAGAAAAATTATGGCTTTCAAAATTAAAGTTTTCAAAAATATATCATTCTCATACATAGATGTGGTTAAAAAACCAACGAAAGCCTGTCATCACTAAATTTAAAAGATTATTTTGACACAAAAATTGATCTACCACATGAAATTTGATTTGGCAAAACATACTGAACTTGATATTTTTTGACGCTATGCTTTTGTTGGCTGAGGGAAGAGGGGGAACAACCCACAGGGTTTCAGGAATAAGTGGATAATCACCTTTTAAGGTGATTTTAGTTGACACTAGTGGGAAAACAGCTTCCTATAATGTATGTATTTTTAAAAATCACTCCAAGGAAACAAAGTCCTGGAGGGAGGATTTTTGCAAAAACTCTGCCCACTAGGTAAAATATGAACTAGCCTTGTTCCTGCAGACCCCGCCTGGGGTGCTTTCTAGAATAGCTTTGGGGAGCACGGTTCTGACCAATGTAAGATGATGGCTCACTCACCCACTTTCAGAATTCAGCTGGCCCTTGAAGGCTTTCTGGTTTCGCTGAGTTAATCTGGAAGACCCAGCTGACGGCAAGATGCAATTGTGGAAGAGCTTCAACTGTGTTCACCTGCCTTCCCCCACGTACGCAACCTACTCCATCCTGCACAGGTGAGGCTAGTGCGGGGCTGGCAAAGCTTGTGGTTGGGAGGAGGGAAGGGTCTGGCCTTAGGTGTCAGAGAGGCAGAGGGCTTCAAATTTACCCAGTTTCTTCCTACAGGGCCATGGGCAGCCCTGTCTGGCAAATCAAACCAGGAGTCAGCAACTTTTTCTATAAAGGGCCTGACAGTAAGTATCTCAGGCTTTGTGGGCCACGTGAATTCTGTCACATATTATTTCTTTTGTTTTACAACTCCTTAAAAAGGTAAAAGCCATTGCTTGAGCCAGGGAGGTTGATGCTGCAGAGTCAAGACTGCACTACTGTACTCCAGCCTGGGTGGACAGAGCCAGGCTCTGTCTCAAAGGAAAAAGGAAAAACCATTCCTAGCTCACGGGGCCACATGCCATAGTTTGCTGACCCCTGAATTCAACCTTTCTGCTTTTCTACAAGCTGCCTCTCTCTCAAAATGTTTTGACATCTAGCTTGCTGACACCTTTGATTCAAGCCTGGCGCAGCGGGACTGGCTGAGCTCACCTGAGTCTTAAAGGGGCCGCCCACAGAGCCAGGCAGCGACTACAGATCCCTCTTATACTCCATCACTGCTGTTGGGAAGAGCTGGAGGGAAACAGGAAGCAGTAATCTCACTGCAGGAAGGGGCAACTGTAGACATCTGGGAAGCGTCCCGACAGTCCTGTTCCTTTCAGGGAAGCTGCTGAAATCTCCTTTCCCTTCCCTGGATGGGCCCTAGTGGAGCTAAGCAATCTGGGCTCTCAGCAGGACGATGTGTCTCAGAACCACCACCTGAGCCAGACACTTAAGCAATTTCAAACCTAAACACAACCATGTGTTTCAGCAGCAGACGCTCAACAATGCGGGTGGGCCCTTCCCCTTGAGATTTAAACTTCAGCATTAGCAACAACTGAGAACAACCCATACATTCTCCCCACCGGACCCCTGTGCTAGTCAAACACGTAACAACACAACCAGGACAGAGCGCCTGCACCACGAATTGGGCACAGAGTCAGCTCAACAACAGCGTGGGACTACTCATCTGATGACTTTACCCAGCAGTGCTTGGGGCTGTCGGGTTAAAAGTCTTGACGTGTCTGGGGTCCCAATCAAAACACAAAACGAAAAATTCTTTTTTTTGGAAAAACGCTTTCAGACAGAGCATTATTCCCTGGAACGAGCCTTGGTCATTCTTGTGTTTTAAAAATAAAAAGCACAGCGAGAACAGAGGTAGGACTTAATGTTGCCATCCGAGAGTTTTCTGCGAGGCCCAGAATGAGCTAGAGCGTGTGCCGCGGTGAGGCTGCCACCACCAGGACTCTTCTGCAGGATGTGAAGGGAACAGTCTGGATGTGTGCACCTATGTGTGCACATTCTTCCTAAAACACGGTTTTTCTTGAAGACACGGTGGGAGCGGAGTTTTGTGTCTCCTGGCCAGCGGCTCCTGGTTCTCCCAGGCCACACGACTGATAGCTCCCCTTCTTGTGCTGCATGTTGTTTAGTTTCTTCTCCTCCTCTCTATAGCAAGAGTAGGGGAAAAGTTAGGATGACTTCAATCGTTTAAGGGAAATCAAGATGTAAGGGGTCGATCCAAATCCACAGTGAAAGTGAGGGAGGGATCATATGAAAATATCCGCCCAGCCTGACACAGCAAAAGACGGGTCAGCTTTTGCTCATCCACAAAGGGCTCTTTAAGTTTTCTGGGGCGGGTTTCCCTGATGGTTTGGAGGCTGCAGCTGGGTCCCTCGGGGTTGCCTGGGGCTCATGCAAGAAGGAAGATTCGCTCAATGTGGTGTCCTGGGAGTCAGCGACGGTGGACGGGTCAGCCTCACTGGACAGGTCTTCCGTTGAGAAGTTGAGACTTCCGAGCTTGGCAAGAGAGTGTGAGCGCTTCAGTGGGGAAGAGACGGTGAGGCCCGCCAGCCGGAGCCGGGTCTCAATCTCCTGCGTCCGCTGCTTCACCAGCCCGGGCTTCCCACGGACGCTGTGGATGCTATCGCTGCTGGAGCTCCGGGTCAGGTTGGAGCTCATGGAAGAGGAGGTGGGGGTGTAGCAGATGGTCTTCAGAAAGTCTTTTGAGAAACTACTGGTGTGGTCCAGGCGGTAGAGGAAAGGAGGGGGGCTCTTCAGTGAGCCTCCTTCCAATGAAGCTGGGGAGGCCTCTGACTTCTCATTACTCCCAGCCTGGCCGGGCATAACCAGGGGGCCCAGCTCGTGGAGCGCGGCTAGATCCTGGCTCTCCTCAGGGATGCTGGCCTCCAGCCTGCCGGCGGGGCCATCCCTGGAGGGAGGTGCTGGGTCTGCAGGTGCGCTCTTCAGCCGCTCCAGCTCTTTGGTGTGCTTGCGGACCAAGCCTGCCTTCTGCAGCTGAATGATGGACTCCTGGTGCTGCATCAAGTAGCTGTTGGTTGTCGGCTTCTCAGATTCATTACTGAACAGAAGCCTCAGGTCCTTGGCTGGCTTCATATCTTTCTTGGGTGACAATTCTTCCTTTATTACCACTTCTGTGCTGGGAGGGTTCTTATCACAGTGAGCATTCTTCAAAAGGAGGGACTTTGGCAGAACTTTTGGGGTCTCTCTGGAAGGTTCCAAAAGGCTGGCTGGTGGCTCTAGGGCAGCTCCAGCCCCAGGGCCACTGGTGTCTGGCCTCCTGGAGCCTGCTGGTGGTAGGAACAGGGGAGGTTCGGTTGGGCCAGAGGCTGGCTTCTCCGGAACACGGGACCTGCTGGCCAAGTGGGCCACAGGGGAGGACGTGATGTGGGGTAGGAAGGCTGGCTGGGTGCAGATGGCAGAAGCATTGGGGTCCTCACATCGCTCCCTGGAGGCCTCAGGAGCCCTGCTGGCTGTAGGGTACATGCAGTCGGCACAGGATTTATAGGAAGGCTTCACTTTGTTAAGGATCCCAAATATAGCATCATGCTGCAAGGAAGGGGACAAGAGCATGGTGAAACGGTGCAGTCATGAGCCAAAGACCAAAAACGTGGGGTGGGCAGGGAAAGGGGTGCGAGGCGGGATTGGGGTGCGAGGCGGGACTGGGGGCCGGGCCTGTAGGGGAGGCTCTCATTTCACTTAGTACTGAGAGACAGACCTCCCGGAGCCCACTTGATCGTGAATAACCACCGTGCCTGGCCTGAGGTGGATTTTATACCCCAACAGAAAACAAGTTTACATTGTATCCTAAGGAAACCCCCCTGCCTTTTGGTCAGTGAGGATCTAAGTGAACGTGATACACGCCTCTATGTCCCCACCCTTCACTTCCTTACAGGCCAACTGACAGGTACCCAGTGGTCCTGGGAATGGACTAGAAAGGTGTGTGAAGAGTCCCAGGGGAGAGAGGGACAAGTTCAAAGTCTCCGTGGAGGGAAGGCTGCCCAGAGGAACTGACACTTCAGCTGAGGCTTCTGGGACAAGCAGGTGTTGACCAGCCAGAGAGAGCAGCATGCAGGTCCAGAAGCAAAGCGGGAGGAAGGAGGAGGGCACCCCCCCACCCCACCCCGCCTGCACAGGACTATAGGCTGGAGAGCAGGACAAGGCAGGAGGGCAACAGGGCTCTGTCTCTCTCTCTTTCAAACAGATAGAGACACGGTCCTACTATGTTGCCCAGGCTGGTCTCAAACTCCTGGGCTCAACTGATCCTCCTGCCTCGGCCTCCCAAAGTGCTGGGATTACAGGCGTGAGCCACTACACCCCGCCAGCTCTGTCTCAACACCTCCTTACGTCCTTGCCCCATCCTCTGAGCCACTTTGATCCCAGCCTCCCAACTTCCCCTGTTACCCCACCAGCCTGCCTGTAGACCACAGCCAGAGGGGGCTCATCACCCGCCTGCTTAACGGCCCTGCCATGACTTCCAGGGTTTTTTTGTTTTTTTTTTTAAATGGAGTTTCGCTCTTGTTGCCCAGGGTGGAGTGCAACTGCGTGATCTCGGCTCACTGTAACCTCCGCCTCCCAGGTTCAAGCAATTCTCCTGCCTCAGCCTCCTGAGTAGCTGGGATTACAGGCATGCACCACCACGCCCAGCTAATTTTATATTTTTAGTAGAGATGGGGTTTCACCATGTTGGTCAGGCTGGTCTCGAACTCCTGACCTCAGATGATCTGTCCACCTCAGCCTCTCAAAGTGCTGGGATTACAGGCGTGTGGCACCATGCCCAGCTAATTTTGTATTTTTAGTAGAGACAGGGTTTCACCATGTTGGTCATGCTGGTCTCAAACTCCTGACCTCAGATGATCTGCCCACCTTGGCCTCCGAAAGTGCTGGGATTATAAGCGTGAGCCACCGCACCCGGCCCAGGGTTTTATCTCATCTGTCTTTATGGGTATTTGCTTTGTGGTAAGTAGGGAAGTGGGGGAAATCCATAATTAGTATTTGATTTGGAATGCTTTATGGAGGTCGACAGATGCAACTGCCCAGTTTTGTTTGCATTATAACATGCTGTTAATAATAATAAACTGGCTGTATACTTGAATGCATCTGTCAGGACCCCAAGTGCCCCCACTTGAGAACCACGGCTGTCCTGTGAGATGGGCAGGTGAAGCCAGAGGGAACGAAGTCAGCAGCAGGGCAAGGGTGGAAGTGGAGACCAGCCTGCATGGCCACCCTTCCACTGAACCAGACTCTGCTCCTGCATCACTTCCCCCATGGAGGAAGGAAAAGGTTGGCTGGAATTAACCAATTTCTCAGTAAGCACCAGGTTGAAGCTCAAACCTTGTGGCAGATAATCCACTAAAAATGGCAACTCCAAGAGACTAATGGAGTTAAGTATTAGAGTCTAAGTTGGAAGGCTGGATACTTGACAATGTTGGGAAATTACTATATATATATATCTAGATATAGATATCTAGATATATTTGTTTTTTTAAGACGGAGTCTCGCTCTGTCACCCAGGCTGGAGTACAGTGGCACAAACTTGACTCACTGCAACCTCTGCCTTCTGGGTTCAAGCAATTCTTGTGCCTCAGCCTCCTGAGTAGCTGGGATTACAGGCACGCACCATCACACCCAGCTAATTTTTATATTTTTAGTAGAGACAGGCTTTCACCATGTTGGCCAGGATAGTCTCAATCTCCTGACCTCCTGATCCGCCTGCCTCAGCTTCCCAAAGTGCTGGGATTACAGATGTGAGCTACCGTGTCTGGCCCTATCAGTTTTTTAAAAGGTGACAATGGTATTGTGGCTATGTTAACATACTGGAGCATTTATGAATAAAATGATATATCTGAGGCCAAGCGTGGTGACTCAAACCTGTAATTCCAGCACTTTGGGAGGCCAAGGTGGGCAGATGGCTTGAGACCAGACTGGGCAACAGTGAGACCTCATCTCTACAAAAAAACGGAAAAAATTAACCGGGTGTGGTGGCATGTGCCTGTGGTCCCAGCTACTCAGGAGGCTGAGGTGGGAGGATCACTTGGGCCTGGTAGGTCATGGCTGCAGTGAACCGTGATCATGCCACTGTACTCCAGCATGGGCAACAGAGTGAGAACTTGTCTATAGTATGTATCTATCTATAGCTATAGTATATACCTATAATAAATATTTTTTAGATATAGGTATCTATATCTAAATCTGGGATTGGTTCCAGAATCATCAGGGGTGTGGGGAAGTGGGTAGGGGTGAGATGAAAAAGAATAGTCATATATTGATAAAGGCTGAAGTTGGCTGATAAATTGTATGTTTTAATTTTACATACACAAAAAGAAATTGAATTGGAAGCCCTGCCCAGGGTATGAATAAACATGGCGTGCAGATATATGTGTTATTCCCAACAGATTCTCAATTTGCTATATAAGGTACGCACTACATACCCACCAGCAGAATCACCCCCTGAAAGAACCCTCAGGTCCCTGGAGATGGGAGCTGGGGGCCCAGGAGAGGCAATAGAAAAAAATCAGCTGGGTGTGGTGGTGGGTGCCTATAGTCCCTGCTACAGAGGCCAAGGTAGGCCAATCAGAGTGGGATGGAAGGGATGGGGTATGCCACCCTGCAGGCCAGGCTCTGCCTACCTCCATGCCATCGGGACAGCTCCTCTTGCTGTTGTTGTTGTTTAGGTTCTCGGAGTTAAGCAGGTTTTGATCGAGCTGGGTTGGAAGCTGCCCCCACCTCCCTGCTCCCAGGCCCTCCTCCCTTTCCATCTCCTCCACCTGCAGCAAGGAGCCACTCTGGCCTTTGGGACTCCCAAACTCTAGTTTCTTCTTCACATCCTTCTCACAGAGTCCGGAACCTTGCTGGGGCTGTCTGGCCAGCCTGTACACCTCTGCAGGTGGAGCAGCTTCCTCCAACAGAGCCTCCCTCTCTGGATCCTCCGGGTGGACCAAGCTGCCAGTTTCATCCTCGGGGGAAGGCAGAAGGGGGTCTGAGAGTCGCCGGAAACAGCAGGGGAGGGGGGGTCCTAAGCCAGGCTGGGCGGCATCATCCAAGAAGGGCAGCCGGCTTTCCGGGGTGCCATCTGGGGTCTCTGGCAAGAAGTCGCCGGGTCCTGCAGGGTCATCCACAGGCTGCTGGAGGCTGCTGTCTGTCTGCTGACGCCATAGCTTGTTGTGCCGCTGTTTGCTGCGGAGGGAGAGGGTAGAGGAAGGTGAGGGGAGGAGGAGGGTGCCTGGGGGTGCTGGGAAGAGTATGTGGTGAGCCAGTGAGGGGCTGCCCAAGGTCAGGGCGCCAGGGACGATCCATGGCTCATTCAGGTAGAGCCTCTCTCTATTCATTTGTTCCCAAGAAACACAAGGATGAGAAACAGCACTGGCTCTTAAGTTGTCCAGGCTCGCACAGGAAGCCTGATGTGACTTTCTGCCCGATGACAATGGGGAAGGAACGCGGGGGCGTCTAGACTTCAATCTGTGTATCTGTGTTTAGTGCTGCCTCATTTAATGAACTTTGTCACGTCAGTTACGCTCCATCTCTCATTTCTCTGTCAAATAAGAATAACAATGCTCTCCTACCTATATTGTAGGGAAATGAAGGGAATCAAAGTGGAGTATGTACAGATCTATACACGATAATACAACTATACACACACATAATGCACTGGAATGCATTTGGGAAGATCCTGGAAAACTAGAAAGTGTTTGTTTCGGTCAGTTTTAAAATAATTTCTTCTACTATGATGATGACATTGTTTTTATAATCCTTTTTTTTTTTTTTTTTTTTTTGAGATGAGGGCCCAGGCAGTGCAGTGTTGTGATCACGGTTCACAGCAGCCTCAAACTCCCGGGCTCAAGCGATCCTCCCGCTTCACCCTCCCAAGTAGCTAGGGTTACAGGCATGTGACACCATCCCTGGCTAATTTTTACATTGTTTTTTTTTTTTTTGTAGAAACAGAGTCTTGCTATGTTGCCCAAGCTGGTCTTGTACTCCTGGTCTCAAGCGATCCTCCTACCTCAGCCTCCCAAAGTGTTGGGATTACCGGCGTGAGCCACTGCACCAAGCCCTATAATACATTTTTAAAATGTAAGGCATAAAAAAAGAAGTTTACGGTGAAATAAGGTAACTAAGTCACCCTCAAGGACCTTAAAGTAATACCAGTATCACAGGCTTGCGAGGGTTAAAAAGAGAGAGGTAAATGTAAGAGCACAGTGTGAGAGCGCCTCTCTGCTCAGTGTGCACATCCCAGCCAGCAGCTACTCAAGTTCACCGCCACGCTGCTATGAACCCGGCCTGGAGCGCCCGGCTTAGGCTGCAACGGGCACTGAGTGCCTGGCAGGCTCAGGGGGAGGACAGTGAGATGGTCGCTCTTCCTCCTCCTCCTCTGGGCCTTGCCTGGGGACCTGTCCAGCCCTTCTGACAGTGAAGGAGTCCACAGTTGGCCGGCGCTATTCTCTGGACCCTGTTTAACTCTGCCAGGGCACCCTGCATTCCCAAACTTGGCCAAGAAGCTGGTGGACTTCGCCTGTGGCTTCCTTCCAACACCGGCCTGATATCACCCAGGGAGGCCTGCTTCTCGTACAGACTGACTAGAAAAGGAACCGGGAGAAAGTGACGCCCAGGCTCTGGGCTTCCAACTTGAGAGCCTGGGGTACTGGAACTATAGCGAGGACCTCCCCCACCACCCCGTGTGGGCAAGAGAACCGCAGGGCTTTTTGCACACAGCACCCTGACTCAGAGGCCGAGTGAGGGGCCGCGGTGTCCCTCTCCCTCCTGCCGCCCACTGGCTGTGTGACGGGGGACAGGCCAACCTCTCAGCGTCAGCTCCTTATCCCTGCACTGATCCTCGCAAAAGGGGGATAACCTGTACAGAACTTTTTAGGGTGGGAGTTCAGGGACTTTAAGCTACATTTATTATTTACTACAAGCCAGATGTGGAAGTATCTGTAAAGGTAAACTTGTTTAGCACTGCAAAAGGAAAACAAATCTTGGGACCCCAAACTCACTAGGCCAAAGGGAAAAGTCAAGCTGGGAAGTGGGTCACGCAAATCTGCCTCCCATTTTGGTTCCTAAATAAGATGGCTACAAAGATGAAAAGCTACACACCTCCCTCATATCTTGCCCACAAGGAAATTCCTTGCGGTCCCCAAGATCTTTACCCTAAAGCTTTTCTGTTAAAATTCACCATGGCAATGTAAATTGCCCACTATCTTCACAGGTGGGGGGATGGGTGGGAAGGAAGACACAGGACAGAACTCAAAGTCATCCCTCTACCCACCTGACACAAATACATATCTGATTGTTTCCTCTGCCCTATTGTCTATGTTACGCAAAAACGCAGATTCACTGAGCCAGACGAAGGCATGCATGACTCTTTTCCCCCTATCCTGCTTCACATGAAAATTGTGCATTTCTCAATATCCCATCCTTTCCCCTTAAAATTTGAAGCCCTCAAAATTATCTGAGGAGAAAGGCATAGACCTGTCTCCCGGGTGCGCATCCTTAACATTGGCAAATAAACCTCCTAAAATGATTGAGACTTGCCTCGGTCATTTTGCTTGATTGACAGACAGCACTCATGCAAACCTCACAGCAGCCCTATTGGGTGGGTATTCTTTAAAAAAAAAATTTTTTTTTTTGAGGTGAAGTCTCACTCTGTCACCCAGGCTGGGGTGCAGTGGTATGATCTCAGAACCTCTGCCTCCCGGGTTCAAGCGATCCTCGTGCCTCAGCCTCCTGAGTAGCTGAGATTACAGGCACGTGCCACCACACCTGGCTAATTTTTTTTGTATATTTTTAGAAGAGATGGGGTTTCACTATGTTGGCCAGGCTGGTCTCAAACTCCTGACCTCAGCTGATCCGCCTGCATCGGCCTCCCAAAGTGCTGGGATTACAGTGCCTGACCCTCAATTTTTTTTTTTACAGCTAAAATACATATAACATAAAATGTGGGCCAGGTGTGGTGGTCTAGCACTTTGGAAGGCTGAGGTGGAAGGATCGATTGAGCCCAGGAGTTTGAGACCAGCCTGGGCAACATACCGAAACCTTGTCTCTACAGAAAAAATATAAAAAATTAACCGGGTATTGTGGTGTGCACCTGTAGTCCCAGCTGCTTGGGGGGCTGAGGTGGGAGAACCATTTAAGCCTGGGAGGTTGAGGTGTTATGACCATACCCTGCACTCCGGCCTGGGTGACAGAGTGA
The DNA here is from genome assembly GCF_006542625.1 of Nomascus leucogenys. Lineage (NCBI taxonomy): Eukaryota > Metazoa > Chordata > Mammalia > Primates > Hylobatidae > Nomascus > Nomascus leucogenys. Next base: position 75,928,100 of record NC_044390.1, read on the forward strand.
GACCCTGTCTCAAAAAAATAAATAAAATTTGCCACCCTGACCACTTTTTATTTATATATTTAAAAAATTTTTAAGTATTTCTTTTTGAGAAAAAGTCTTGCTCTGTTGCTCAGGCTGGAGTGCAGTGATGCAATCATGGCTCACTGCAGTCTTGAACTCCTGGTCTCCCAGGTTCAAGCCATTCTCCCGCCTCAGCCTTCCAAGTAGCTGGGATTATAGGTGCACGTCACCACACCCAGCTAATTCTTGTATTTTTAGTAGAGACGGGTTTAACCTTGTTGGTCAGACTGGTCTCGAACTCCTGACCTCAAGTGATCCACCTGCCTCGGCCTCTTAAGGTGCTGGGATTACGGGCATGAGCCACCGCACCCGGCCTCATCTTGACCACTTCTAAGTGTACATTAAATACATTCATAATGTTATGCAACCATCACCACCATCCAGAGAGCCTCTAGACTAGAGTCTCCAGAATGCTCTGTCTCTGGCAAAGCTGAAATTCGGTACCCGTTGAACAGTAACTCCCCATTCCCTTCTTTTTTTTTTTTGAGACGGAGTCTCGCTCTGTCGCCCAGGCGGGAGTGCAGTGGCGCAATCTCGGCTCACCGCAAGCTCCGCCTCCTGGGTTCACACCATTCTCCTGCCTCAGCCTCCTGCGTAGCTGGGACTACAGGCGCCCGCCATCACACCCGGCTAATTTTTTTTGTATTTTTAGTAGAGACGGGGTTTCACTGTGTTAGCCAGAATGGTCTCGATCTCCTGACCTTGTGATCCGCCCGCCTTGGCCTCCCAAAGTGCTGGGATTACAGGCGTGAGCCACTGCGCCCGGCCCCCATTCCCTTCTTCCAGTCCCTGGCAACCACCATTCTACTCTCTGTCTCTGTGACTTTGACTTCTCTAAGTATCTCATATGCATGGAAACATACAGTAGTTCTCTTTTTGTGATTTGCTTATTTCACTTAGCACAATGTCATGAAGGTTCATGACTGTTGTAGCCTGTGTCAGTCTTTCCTTCCTTTTTAAGGCTGTGTAATATCCCATTGTATGAATATATCACGTTTTATTTGTTCATTCATCCATCAATGAACACGTGGGTTGCTTCCACTTTTTGGCTATCATGGATAATGTTGCTATAAGCACTAATGTACAAATATCTCTCCGAGGCTCTGCTTTCAATTGTTTTGGATATATTTCCACAAGTGGAATTGCGGGATGATATAATAATTTTATTTATTTATTTATTTTTTAGACCAAGTTTTGCTCTTGTTGCCCAGGCTGGAGTGCAATGGCGTGATCTCGGCTCACTGTAACCTCCACCTCCTGGGTTCAAGCGATTCTCCTGCCTCAGCCTCCTGAGTAGCTGGGATTACAGGTGCATGCCACCACACCCAGTTAATTTTGTATTTTTAGTAGAGATGGGGTTTCTCCATGTTGGTTAGGCTGGCCTTGAACTCCTGACCTCAGGTGATCCACCTGCCTGGCTCTCCCAAAGTACTGGGATTATAGGCATGAGCCACCATGCCTGGCCCCTAATTTTCTGAAGAACCACCATACTGTATTTCCACAGCACCTGTACCATTAACATCCACATTAAGGTAAGCATTCATTGTTTTTTTTGTTTGTTTTCTTTTTCAGACAGGGTCTGGTTCTGTCACCCAGGCTGGAGTGCAGTGGCACAATCTCAGCTTACTGCAACCTCTGCCCCCTGGGCTCAAGCAACCCTCTGATCTCAGCATCCCAAGCAGCTAGGACCACTGGCGCACGCCACCACACTTGAATTTTTTTTTGTACTTCCAGTAGAAACAGGGTCTCAGCATGTTGCCAATGACAGCAATAGGAGGCAGAGAAATTCTAGGCAGACAGGGATGGGTCCCTGGCAAAACCCCATCTTCAAGCCGAAAAGCCTGAAACCTGTGTCCCAGAGTAAGAGCACCCATCCCTGTGTGCCTGCTGTCTCCCAACTGGCTCTTTCTGAATAATGTCTTTTTACCAATTGAATGTTGCCTTTTCCAAAACTACCTATAGCCCACTCCACCCCCATCCTGTGCCTATAAAGACCCCAGACTCAGCTGGCAGAGAGAAGCAGCAGCTGGATGTCAGGAAGAAGTGCCTGGATGTCAGAGAGAGGCAGCTTGATTTTAGAAGATGGAAGCTGGACGAGGCAGAGAGGTGGCTTGACCTCAGGGGAGGGCGACCTTCCCTTCCTATCCCCTTTCCAGCTCCCCTCTCTGAGGGCTGCTTTCATCACTCAATAAAATTTTCTCCACATTCACTATTCTTCAATTCGCCCATGTGACCTCATTCCTCTTGAGCACTGGACAAGAATTCAGGACACACCAGGTGTGAGTACCCAAAAATGCTGTCACATTGGCCCTTTGCCCTCACTGGCAGAAGGCAGCTGCCTCACACGATGAAGCAAAGGGCCCACTGAGCTGGTAATACACTGCTATCTGTGGATGGCAGAGCTAAAGGAGTATTATAACACACCCTCTGAGGCCTTAGGGTCACAGGCACCCCCACCTGGATGCTGCCATGGGGCCTGCACAGAGTTCACTCCTGCCAGTGCCAAAGAGGCTGGTTCCTCCACTTGCTCACTCCAGTTCCTGCACTAGTTCGCTTGTATGCTCCCTCCCATGAGGGGTTGAGTGGGGCAGGCTGAGTAAATGAGGCACCTCTGTCACGTGTCCCAAAAAGGGGTCAAGAAAATATACTGCATCAGCAAGGCTGGTCTCGAACTCCTGAGCTCAAGCGATCCACCCTCCTTGGCCTCCCAAAGTGTTGGGATTACAGGTGTGAGCCACCACACCTGACCTCAGTGTTTTAAAAAGCATTTTTGTTTAAGAGATGGGGTCTTGCTCTGTCATGCAGGCTGGAGTCCAGTAGCACGATCACATTCATTGCAGCCTCAAACTGCTGGGCTCAAGCAATCCTCCCATCTCAGTTTTCTGAGCAGCTGGGACTACAAGTGCATGTCCCAGGCCCGGCTAAGGTGGGCATTAATTCTTAACTCAGAAGAGGGAACTGAGGCTCGGGAAGACTGATGGGCTTGCCCTGACTTGCCCTGCTCATCAGTGGTGGAACCTGGTTGCTGTGCCTCTCCAAGTCCTTGGCTTTTCCTGCAGCAAAGCTGGTGCACAGGGCTTGGCACAAAGCAGATGCCCAGGAAGCAAGATGCACACGTGCTTACGCCACACACACGAGGCCAGGCCTTGGCTTAGAACCTAGGCACCATTCCCTCCAGCAGCAAAACCAGCTTTATGTGTGTGCCAAGAAAATCAAAACGGATCCCTCCTGGAAACTACTCATCAAAGCCCAAACAATAGTTGTTTTTCTCAAACTGACTCCCCCTGAGAGGCAAGATTTTGGCTGCGGAAGTGGCTGCTGGGCCGAATGGGAGCATGCTCTGCTGCCGACAGAGGCCTGGCTGGCTTGGCCGCATGGCCGCTCCAGCTCCGCCTGCCAACCCTTCTCTCCAGGCAGGCACCCACCTTGCATCCAAGATGCCTTCATACTCAGACAGCTGCCTCATAAAGCCCGCGTTGGGGCGCGTGATGCTGCGCTTCTGCTTCACATAGTTATATGCTTTTTCCAGAGGCCAGCCGAATTCTTTCATTGCATAGGCTATGACAGTGGAGGCCGAGCGACTCACGCCCATTTTGCAATGCACCAGGCACTTGGAATGGTTCCTCCTGCAGGGGTGGGAGCAGTTGGGGAGGAGGGATGGGGGAGAAGCAGTGGGGAAGGAGTTAAAAAGCTCCAACAACTTCATTCTCTCAGCTTTTACCCGAATCATTTTTTTAAACCCTGTAGTTATCTTACTGCCGAAATCCTCCTACGTCTTAATGTTTACGGAACAGATGTCCAGACACTCTCTAAAGGAAATACCACCACTGTAGAATCAATTAGCACACAATGGGATATCAAAAGAAATCTGTTCTGGCCTGGCCATGTTTTGTTTGCAGGGAGAGCTTCAATATTTGGCTGCCTTCAGGGACCAAGTGAGAATCTTCTCACATGGCTGGGATGGGCTAGGGGACCGAAAGCCCTTTCCTGGGATGACAGTGAGCAGCTAACGGGATTTCTGCAAGAGCTACTCAGCTGCTACAGCAGATGGAGACGGTGGATGAGTTACTGCAGAAAAATGGGGTCAGCAAACTGAAAGCTGCAAGGCCCTGGGGAGAACGAGATGCTCTTCAGACAGGAGGGCCAGGGAGCAGGAGTAAGGGCGGCCGCAAGGAAAAGCCAGGAGTGGGAGATGGGGCTGGCCCGTTATTTGTAAGGAGGCAGTGCTGGCCCAGACCTGGCTGATTTACCAGATATGGCCCAGGGGACAGTGTTTCTTTAAGTATCACTTGCTCAAGAATGTGAGGGAGGGCCAGGCCAGTAAGGGCAGCACCTGCAAAACTTTATTTGTACAGAAGGCAGACCCACCAGGTGGGAGCCGGCTCTGGTTTCCTATACCCCAAGCTTGAAATTCTCCTGCAAATCTCAGTGGGGTTTTCTCCCCCTAACTGCTGGTCTGAAGTCTCCATCAAGGGAGTCTTGAGTTTGTCTCCTGGGAATATAAGGGAACTAAGATTTGGTTAAGGACACATCATGTGGCTTTGACCCAGAGGGAGACAAAGCAGAAGAGGGTGATTGTCTTGACAGCATCTCAAAGGGTTCTTTCTGTTCTTGACTTAAAAAGGCAGAGCTGTTTCGCAGGGGAATAAAATGAGCACCAGAGACAGGTGAAACCACTGACGGGCTCAGGGGCAGTGGGGGCTGGCCATGACCTCCGATGTGCTGTCCTGTTCCATGCGACAGTAACTCAGGGAGGGAAGATGGGCCGTATTCTTAGGGAAACAGTCCCAAAGAAGCTCTAAGCCCGTGTCCGTGCATGTCATCCCCTAGCTCTCCTTTGGCTCAGTGACTTCCTAGGGGTGGGGCCCCTGAGTGTCCACTTGGTATCTGGGGCTTGCCTGGAATCAGAGCTGATGATGACAACTGGGGTCAAGTGTCGCAATCAAAGATAGGTGGGAGAGACTAAGCTCAATAGGAACTCTACCTGGAGAGGACCAACCACTTTTCTCCTTTGGTGCTTGGCGTCCTGCGACTAAAAGCAAAGGTCCATCCCACATCAAGTCCCCTCCCACCAGCCGACTCCTGCATCTGTAGTCCCGTTCATTCCCACTCTCCCAGCCTCAGCAGGTTGGTTTCATACTCAGCCCCGCCTCTCTGCCCACTTACTTCGCTTTGTTTATAAAATGATACGCTTCGTTCCAGTGGGCGAGGAGGTCTGTGGTCTCTTCATCGTAGACTCGGATGTTATGATACGCAAATAAGCCAGGAAAAAAATTATCAATTTCTCTGGTAACATTTAAAATGTAATCAACCCTGCAATGAGAAAAAAGTAAGAAACAAATTTGGAGAATCTGAATGAGAAAGAAAAGCAAGGTAATAAAAACTGGCAGAGAAAAGAAAAGGAAACACACATTAACCAAGGGTCATATGTTTGTGGCGGGACTTTGGTTTTTCCCTTAATAGCTATGTTTTTTGGTATTTTATAAATGCCCTCTCGATGGTGAGAATGTGTTATATTTATACTAAGAAACCAAATTATTTTAAAGACCTTATAAAAAGAAAACTCAGTTTAAAGCATTCTGGAAAATTAAATATATGTGTTACTTAAATTTATAACTATTCATGACTATTATGAATATACAGAGGCTTAAAAAAATCCCAGCGTCTTCACTCTTAGAGAGCTAAAAAGCAAATTATATCCATCCATTATCTATATCCTTGGGAATTGCCTTAAATCCTTTTTTGAAAAAAGGCAAGATAGATAAGTATTTGACAGGGTCTGCTAACCCAGGTTCTGTAGTTCTCTAAACTTAATCAATACTTTTACTTCTGGAAGAAAATAATGTCAGGAGTTAGAAAACATCTCAAATAGGTTTCATAATATTTAGACATGCTTAAAAAAATACCTAAGAAAATCATTAATTTATTCCCAGCAAGACGAAAGCACAGAAGAGTATATGCCCTTATGTTTTAAGAATACTTTCTGTTGAAAGAATGCATCTTAACCGGTAGTTCTAAAGACGTATTTTAAGATTTGTTTAGTCTTGATTTTTAAACGTGGTAATTCTAGAATGTCATCATGTCAGGCCCACAGAACGGTGATTTTGTGGCTGTGTTGTTTAAAAAAAAAAAAAAAAAGTCCAGACATCTGTTCTTGAAGGTCTAGATTGAAACATTTTTCATCCCTGCTGAGTGTCAGACTACGACAGGCATATGCTTCTGGCCGACACTGAGCATAACGTTGCAAGATTCCCACCAGGCCCCAAAGCATTAGCTCAGATAGAGCCCAAAGTGGCCCAGGGATCAGGGTTGCTGACTACCGAAACAGCCAGCAGACCTCTGCGTCCACACTAGGGTTTGCAGCAACTGTGCAGGGCAGGGAGGCGGGGTGTGGGGGAGGCAGCACAGAGCCTAATCAATATCCAGGCGGTCCTACAGCAATTAGAGTGTAATTTTAAGTTTTCCTCAACCCACACAATCACGCGAGACTTCAGCACAATCTAAACTCCATGAATTATTCAGGGCGTGGTGTTTGGAAGCACATCTGTTTAGCTATGCACATCAACCCCTGGCAGCCACTTCAGAGACCAGGGTGCAGGCAATTACAGGCAGGCAGCCCCAAGGTCTCCCCCTCCATGGCAGAGTGGAGGGTTTCTAAGCTGCCTGGAAGGACAGGGAAAGACAAGGGGAGGAGACTCACCCTGAGCCCTGCAGTTCCTCCAGATTGGATGCATTCCATTCAGAGCCCTGGGAGACAGATCACACAAACTCCTGTGAGTGTCACATGTCAGCCTCAGAGCTGCTCAGGGGATGCATGGTTTGCCCTAGCTCTGGCGGTGAAGTCTTATTTCATGGCCCCATTGGCCTCAGAGAACAGAGAGAACCAGCGGCTGATATTCAAGGAGGTTCCTGAGTGAGTACTCACAGCATGAGAGGAAAGGAGGGAGGGACGGAGGGAGGGAAGGGTCCCGGCCCTCACTGGCCCCTTGGCCTTAGGGAAACAGCAAGTCCAGGAAAACCTGCTCTCCATCTCCCCACTTCCTTTCCTAAGAGTCCAGTGGGGTCCTGTAAGCAGAGGCAATGACCTGCGACCTCCTACCCAGGGAAGGGCACGTTCACAAGCCACTAATTACAGCAGGAATCGTTCTACCTTCTGGGAAGTATTTTGGCAATACTGAAAAAGTTCCCACCCTCTGACCCAGTAATTCCACTTACAAAAAGCTATCCTGAGGAAATTATCAGAACTCACACAGTGATTTAGGTAGGAGGATATTTATAATTATTTGTAATAAACCAGTGGAAACCACCCAAACGTCCAATGGGAAAAAATGAGTAAAATAAATGAGCCTGGATCTTCATGATGGAGTCTTTAAAACAAATAAATTTTGCAGAGTATTATATGACACAGGCAAATACCATGTAAGGAAAAAAAATTTTAAAAGAGAGGAGGATACAGGACTATATAAACATAAACAGTATGATCCTTTCCTTCTCTGTTTCTTTTTAAAGAAGCTATATATGCATTTAAAAAACCCAAAAAAACAGAAGATGGGAAAATAAATATGCCAAAATGTTAACAGGGACTACCTCTGGATTTGTGAGATTGTGAATCTTTTTTCTTCTTTAGATTTATTTCTATTTTCAGACTTTCTGCAACATGTTTTAATTTAGTACTTTTAAAAAATGGTATCATTGAAAAACCTTCCACTCCCAAGCATTCAAAGGACATGGAATGGGGGAAAAAAAAGAAAACAAAAAATGATCACTTTCCTCTTACGAAATGCAAACAACATAGTGTCATAAAGAGCAAAAGAATCCAGCTTTGTCTTCCTTGAAACTTCCTTTCCCAAGTTCCCAAGAGGGCAGACCCCTCAGGACCAGGGGTGGCAGGGCCCTGAGCAAGCTGGCAATGCGCGACACTAGCTGAATTTTCATATTTGAGGGAGAGGCCCAAACATAAAAATTCCTTTAGTATCTCTCATGGAAAAAGTGACATAAAGCACCGAACCACACCAAAAAAATTACGCGAGTGCCGCTGAAGCTGTGAGCGTCCTCTTGCTGTGACTGCCACCTAGTGGAGAAAGATAGGACGAAGGTGTCTTCCGTTCCCTTCTCACCAGGGAAATCAACAGACTTCCGGGGAGAGCAGTGCCCAGGACTGCCCACAGCTTTCAAATCCACACATGTACATACATTTTAATCAATAACTATGAAATCTATGTAGATCTGTACACATAAATATATTAAAAATATACATATCTACATAGATATGACATATACATAACTCTTAATTACTTCCTACAGAAAACAAAGTCATTCTTGTCTCTAGCAGTAAATTTACTTCATTAGCTTTCCCAGGAAGCACTTTCTCCTCTAACAATGGTTACCATTAGTTAGCACCTACAAAAACTGCACTCGGTGCTTTAAATATGTATTTTTTATTTTATTTTATTAAAAAAATATTTTTTAGAGACAAGGTCTCACTATGTTGCCCAGGCTGGCTTCAAACTCCTAGGCTAAAGCTATCCTCCCACCTCAGCCTCATGAGTAGCTGGGACTACAGGCATAAGCCACTGTGCCCAGTTTGTATTTTACTTAATTCTTATAGTCATCCCTTGGGGTATAGGATGAAGAAAAAAAGAGGGAAAGTGACTTCTTCCAAGTCACATAGCCGCTGAGGCTGAGGAGTGCGAACCCGGGCCCTGGTGGGCCCTGATTTTCGTTACACCACTAGGCCTCTCTAATTTTAGTAACGTGCCTTCCTCTATAGCCTCTCTGACTTTGCAAACTTGCCAGTTGCCTTCTATGGAGATTCACAGCATTAAGACAATCTGAGCTAGCCGTGGAGGTGCACAGAAATCAGTACAACCCACCCAGAACTATAGGACCAGGGTGAGGGCTTCCAGCGGCCCTGGAGCCGTGCATGGAAAAGCTGTCTGGCCAAGCTCAGCGGGAGCTCTGTGTCAGCTGTGTGATCTCTCCTCCCTGTTGTTTCTCATGTCTCAGGGTGCCTAGGCATAATTCTGGGGTTTGGTGAGGACACTTCCTTTAGTAACTGGGGTTTTTTAGCCCACAAACCACTTGGAAGTAACTGGATGGGGCCTATGTGTTAGTGGCTGAAGAAGACAAAGGATTTGCGAGAGTCTGAAACACATGCCAGTTGACTACGCCAAATAGCTCCCAAACAACTCCCCGCAGCTCAGCTAGGAGCCACGTCTCAAACAGCTGGTTCAGGAGCAGATGAGCAGGCTGCAGGCCAGAGAGGGGGCCAAAGAGGGGAGCTCCTGCCAGCCAGGATGGAGGCTCTGGCAACTCAAGTTTTTTGCCTGCTTTTTCTCCCGGACTTGCTACAAACTCCAAACAACCAGGGTCTGATTTATGTCCCCCAAACCAGATACTGCCAGGGCCACGCCTCTTACGAGATAAAGATGATCGAAGATAAGGGAGGGCTTGTCCATCTGTCCCAAGATAAGTAGCATCTCATTGTCTATGAATTCCTTGAATTCCTTCAAGTTACAATTCATCTGTTTCTCTAACTCATTACGAATCTGTGGAGTAGAAAATATTAGGAAAAGTGATTTGTTAAAGAAAACAATCATCCACCTCAAAAGAATTAAAGTTACAATGCAAACTGTGCCTATTTCCAAAAAAGGTGGGTGTTTTTTCTCTTTCAGAGTAATACATTTAGATACACGCAACATACATGCGTCGGTGGCAGGAATGCAGGCTACTCAGCTTAGAAGTAAACTCAACTGGGTAAAGTTTATTATTTCAAATAAGGAATTTGATTTCCATGAGATCTCTTCTACCAAGTTTAAAGCGCTTTTACTTTTATAATTAAATGTCAAATACATCAAATAATCTAAAATCGGTTCTATCTTTCTTGGAAAGATATCACGATATGATTTTTTTAAAATGTATTCATTAATTAAAAGACAGGGCTGGATGGAGTGGCTCACGCCTGTAATCCCGGCACTTTGGGAGGCCTTGGTGGGAGGATTGCTTGAGGCCAGGAGTTCAAGACCAGCCTGGTCAACACAGGAAGACCAAGTCTCTTAAAAAAAAAAAGATTATAAATGAACTTTTAAAATGTCAATTTTAACTTCTTAGATCCACCCAGTTTAATCTCTCATTATAATTCATTGCATGCTTTGAATAAAAAGCAATGGAAAAAAAAGTGATCCAGGAAAAAACATGAAAAAGTAAAAAAGTAGAGAGAAATTATTCTAGAATTTGATACTTGCAGGTCAAGCTGTCATCCTGTGGAGAAATAAGTCTGCTGTCTCTTCCATAAAACCCAAGGTAATAGGGAGCAGAAGAGAGAACAAGGGGGTGTTATTAAAACAGGTCAATGCTTCTCAGTGCAGTCTGTGGACCTCATGGACTTCTCCCCAAAGGCTATATAGGTGAGGCTCACAAAGGTCAAGCAATTTGCTCAATGTCTCATAGCTGATAAGTGGCAGATCTGGACTCAAACAGGAGTCTGACTCCGAGGCCTGCTACGATTGTAGAACGAGGCAGAAAAAAGCCTCCGGGGGCTGATACCAGAGGACAGGTAAAGACAACAAGGTGTTGGGCCTGCTTTTGCTGCACTTTCGGGAGCAGGACACATGGAGGCTGCATGACCTCTGACCTGCAATGAAGGGAGGAGTTGTCTTACCTCTTTGGAAGTCACATTTTCTAGATCCTGGCTCATCATGATGCTTCGGAGCTTGGCTTTGATGAGGCGCTCGGTCCTTTCCCCTTCAGTGGGCCTGGAAAGAAACGACACTTAGGAGAGCAAGGAGCTGTAGAAAGCTTGTGGTCGGAGGTTACAGGAATGCCAAATGCTCCTGGGTCTCAACAGAACACGGCTTGGCACACTTCTTGGTGTGCACGTTCTCAGGCAGTAGGGAGAGGTGCACAGAAACACGCTGCAGCTCTAGAACTCCCACGGGAGTCAACAGAGCAGGGAGCAGGTCAAGTGGGGAGAGGACAGTGTGGAAACTCACTCCTTGCTCAGATGCTCTTAGGGCAGGATGCTGGGATGCCCAGCGCAACATCCCCAGGCCCCTGGGCCCTTGAGTCTCTGCTCGAACACATCTGGGCATGAGCACCTCACTGTCTCAAGGCAGCCCGGCCCAGCTGCAGCAGATCTCATTATCCCCTTCTTCCTTAGAATCAAAATCTGGGTATTTCCCTGCTCTGGTTTTAACTCTAGGGGACACACAGACCAGGATAATCCTTCTTCCCCGTGGGGAATCTTCAACTATTCAAAGGCAACTATCCTTCCTCCGTGATTTCAAGGCCCTCTCCTAATGTGGCTTCCCGTACTTCAGGTCTCTGCCCTCTGAACACGCTGTGGTTTATCCAGTCTTCCCAAAATGCAGTGTCCTGGAGGAACACCACACTGTGGGAGCAGGGTCCTGACCCCGAGGGGAGGGGCGACCAGCATTCTCCCTAACTAGACTTCAGCGAGTGTGGCCTCTCCACATCAGCATTGTTGTAGGTCACACGACACAGGTCATGTGGCTCACCATGGCTGCTGCTAAGGCAGGCTGCCCTCAGCAGTTGTGTTTTTGGATCCAAGGAAGCAGAGGACACATTCCTAACTCTCCTCAGAGCAGAGCGGGAGGATCTGGGAATTAAGTCTCTGGTAATCTGAAGAGAAAAGGCCAGACCACACAGCTCTGCAAAGAGTTGGGGACACAAAGGGCCACACATGCCTTTGAGAGTCTAATGGGAGTTATGGACCCCGTCCCCAGAAATGCATTCACCAAATTCATCAGTAATTTTTTTTTTTTTTTTTTTTTTTTTGCATGGGACAGGGGCCTGTGTCACAGATCTCTGCTTTAAACGCTGGTTCTGAGAAAGCTAGGGCTCTCACTCAAGGAACTCCAGGGGCGGTGTGGCCCAGTGCAGGTTCAGGCTCAGGCACAGGGCAGGTGGGGGAGAGGCAGGTGCCTGTGGGCTTGGGTGTGCTCACACCGGAGGCACCGCACTTACTTGTCCACAAACAGCGCGGGGGAGTCGGGCCGTGTGGACTCCAGGTCCTGCATGGCATTCCACTCGTTGATGCAGCTCTGTTCGGAGCTGATGCAGCTCTCATAGTAGGTAGCCCAGATGAGAGCTACGCCCCCGGGGAAGTAGTTGTGCCTCCGGGCCACTTCGCAGGCCTTGTGAAGCACCTGCAGGGCAGACCTGGGGCGAGGAGAAGACAGGGTCAGCCCTGGGAAGGCACAAGAGATGCAGGGTTTTCTCCTCTGACGAAGGGGTTCAAAAACGGGAAGGGAAGGGCAATGATTGATTTGTTGATTATTTCTTTTTGGGACAGAGTATCGCTCTGTCACCCAGGCTAGAGTGCAGTGGCACGTTCTCGGCCCAATGCAATCTCCGCCTCCTAGGTTCAAGTAATTCTCCTGCCTCAGCCTCCCGAGCAGCTGGGACCACAGGCACCCACCACCAAGCCCAGCTAATTTTTGTATTTTTAGGAGAGACAGAGTTTCACAATGTTGGCCAGGCTGGTCTTGAATTCCTAGCGTCAAGTGATGCACCCGCCTCGGCCTCCCGAAGTACTGGGATTACAGGCATGAGCCACCGTGCCTGGCTGAGAAGTGCAGTTTGTAAAGGGCTCACTCTTAGAGTCACACTTACATGTACGGGCGCTGGGGAAAGCATATAGCCTGAAACATTCAGCCTGCCAGGGCACGGAGCTAGTCCCTGGGACATACTTACTGATTGAATCTAAGAGTGGCCAGAACACCCCACATCATTTCCAAAAAGCAGCAGAAACAAACAACAAACTACTTCATAACTCTTCCAATCAGGTGGTTCACGGGTTATTTTACAACCCAACAATTAACTCCAGAGAATGAAGAACTGCTCCTGAAGCGTGGTAACCCTGAACATATGTTCATATGACCCACATTGAACATAAGACCCACAATTAAGCTTAGCAGCTGGAAGAAAAAGTCTTTAATATGCAACAGAGACATCTGCCTGCATTCTAAATAATTACATTTCCACCCATTCCCCCATCAATGTTCTAATAGCTTAGATGCTTAGATTTCTTAAGGAAACAAGTTCTAGAAAGTCATTTTGATACAGAAACTAACTGAAGAGGTTTGGGGAGCAGACTGGGAAACAATATTAAGAATCTATGTTTTATTTAGTCACCCTCTTTTATTCTTCTTTTTTTTTTTTTGAGACAGAGTCTCGCTCCATCACCCAGGCTAGAGTGCAGGGGTGTGATCTCGGCTCACGGCAACCTCCATGTCCTGGGTTCAAGTAATTCTCCTGCCTCAGCCTCCTGAGTAGCTGGGACTACAGGTGTGTACCATCACACCTGGCTATTTTTTGTATTTTTAGTAGAGACAGGGTTTTGCCATGTTGGCAAGGCTGGTCTCAAACTCCTGACCTCAGGTCATCCACCCACCGTGGCCTCCCAAAGTGCTGGGATTACAGGTGTGAGCCACCACGCCTAGCCCATTTTACTTCTTTTTACAAAAATATAGGCTGAGGCCAGGTACGATGGCTCATGCCTGGAATCCCAGCACTTTGGGAGGCTGAGGTGGGAGGACTGCTTGAGGCCAGGAGTTTGAGACTAGACTGGGCAACATAGTGAGACCCCATCTCTAAAAAAAAAAAAAAAAAAAAAAAAATAGAAAAGTTAGCCGGGTGTGGTGGCGCATGCCTGTAGTCCCAGCTACTTGGGAGGCTGAGGCAGGAGGATCACCTGAGCCTGGGAGGTCAAGGCTGCAGTGAACCATGATCACACCACTGCACCCCAGCCTGGGTGACAGAGAAAAAGACCTTGTCTCAAAAAAAAAAAACAAGAAACCCCAAACCCCCCACACATTGTGAATATACTTAATGCCGCTAAAAATTGTGCCTTTAAATATGGTGAAAATGGTAAATTTTATGTTACATATATTTTGCGCCTCCCTCAACATGCACATACGTAACGAGCTTCTTGGTAGAAGGGGTTTTTCTATTCATGCTATCGGCTAAGAAAATATTTCTAGGGAGTTAAATGTCCCTAAAACCACACTTACCACATGGCCTGGACAGACACAGGCTTAAATATGTGCATCCTTCCTGCTGTGCTCACGCTGAACCCACTGAGAATAAAAAACAGAGAGAAAGGTATCTGTGGTGAGAAATCAGCGCCTTGAGTGAAATCACTCTGGCAGGAGGGAGCCAGCCCACCGCACACGCTGGGAACAAGCACATCTCAGGCCACATGATGAGGGATTTTACGGAACCCACTTCGGCAGAGACGTGGGCAAGGGCAGCAAAGAGACACATTCTCAGATGAGGAGGGCTTGTTTTTAACCCAGCACTGCGAGTTCCACCAAAAACTGAAAGCCTGGCAAAGGGTGCCAGGTGAAGACCTCCAAGAGCGTCTATGTTCCCATGTGGTTCCTGCCTCCACTGCCACCTCCTGTCCCGTAGGCCCGGCCATTCCTTTTTGTAATTGCATAGAAACTATATTCACAGGATTGCACAGAAAATAATCAATATATAAAAATATCTATTAATACATTAATATAAATATGTTAATATAAAAATACTAATATAAAATATAAAAAATTAACACAGGCCGGGGTGGTGGCTCACGCCTGTAATCCCAGTACTTTGGGAGGCCGAGGAGGGTGGATCACCTGAGGTCAAGAGTTTGAGACCAGCCTGGCCAACATGGTGAAACCCCGTTTTTATTAAAAATACAAAAATTAGCCAGGCGTGGTGGCAGGTGCCTGTAATCCCAGCTATTTGGGAGGCTGAGGCAGGAGAATCACTTGAACCCAGGAAATGGAGGTTGCAGTGAGCCAAGATCGTACCACTGCACTCCACCCAGGGTGAGAGAGTGAGACTCCATTGAAAAAAAGAGAAAAAAAAATTAATACAAAGATATTAAAATTAAAAAGGAAAAATATCCCCATAACCCCATCACTTAAACAACAAATCGAATTATTTTTCTCTTCCCATCCTACTAGGCAACATAACTCTGACCTGCTTAGAATCCCCGTGTCAGGCCACTTTCCTGTTCTGTTTCTCCCCACTCCTCACCGTGCCCACGCACCTCCTTGGGAGTGAACGCATACGGACGCTAGACAGCCTCTCATCCCCTGACTGCCTGCCCGGGTGGAACTGGTTCATTCCTCCTTTGTGGCCACCAGGGCGGCACTTGAAACCTTGTTGTGCCTGTCAGTTGTATGTCTCTCCTTGTACCCCAAAGCTGGTGAGTTCCTGCTGCACCACATTCATCCGTGAACTTTCAGGGCAAGCCCCATGGAGGGCGTGTGGTGAGAGTTCACTTAACCCATCGAGGTGGCGGATGGATATCGGTTTACCGCTGTCTTGAACTTCACACAGCAGCATATCTCCTGTAATCGCTCCCACTGATACTTCATGAGCTAAACTCCCTAATCGGACATCCAAAACATACCCTCCCTCGTGCAGCTCACTCGAGGGCAATATGATTTCTCCCGCTGTGACACTCCCGCCACACGTGCCGTTCAGTGCTAATGATCATCCAAGGATGCCCGAACCCGCTCGTGTTTCAATGCCTACACACGGTGAGCGAAATCTTTTAAAGAGACCTCCTTACCCATCTCCATCAAGGTGGATTTTCGTGTCGCTCCACAGTCGGAGAACCATCCCAATGGTGCAGCTTTTACTGCGAGGGGGGAAGAGAAGACGTGTGGAGTCAGCGTCTACCCACGTACATGCACAGCCTTTCCAGCTCACCACCTGGTCCAGGACGGGCTGTTGGACGTACGTGTGGGAGTAGGCTGTCTGCACAGGAACTGCTCACTGATGAATTCTAGAAGACACGGGTCTGGGATGGCCCTGTGGACACAACTCCGTAAGTGCTCAGCTGAGGCTCTTGGGTGCAGTGTGGGCTGACCGCACGCCCACTCTACAGCAGGGAGGCAGCCGCCCAGGGCCGGTGCTCTGCTGGCGGAGGCCACATGTGTACTTGGGGGTACACAGGCAAGCACCGGCGGCCAAGCCCGGCCTGGCCTGTCCTGGGTGGCGGGGAGGGGAGCATGCTCACACCGTTCCCGGAGCTCACTTTCGGACCTGTGCACCTGCGCCTTTAGCGTGGCTGCGGTTTTACAACCTCGCTTAACCTGGTTTTGTTTTGCCCATCATACCAGTGAAATGAGACTGAATGACTGCAGAGACTGGCGCCATTGAAAAACAGAGGGAAAGTAAGGGCTTATCGGAGAGTCCTCAGATTATGATGAAAATTCTTCAGGCATTTAGAAGTCGACTTGTGAGAAGCCGCTGTAACCCTGCCAAGGGCCAGCTCCGCAGACCTCAGGAATCTCATGCTTCCATCTCTGCTGCTGCCAACACCACGGTCATGTTTTATGTGTGCCCATGTGAATGGGGCTTCTGGGGATCACAGACCCAGCTCCCCTCCCAGGTAGCGCCCTGCCCCATGCGGGACTCTTCTCAACTCCATGCTTCTACATCTGTGGGGAAGGTTGTTCCAAGCCCTTCTGGCCAATGACACTCAGGCTTTTGGGTTGGGCAAATTCTCAGGTCTCTCCGTGCCATCCTACCCACTCCGGAGGGACTAACTAGTGTTTCTCTTGTAGCACTGCAAAATAAAATTTATGTTGGGCCTCACAGAGCTCTAGGGACCACGTGGCTGTGTCAGCACCAGGAGGAGGCAAGGAAAGGGTCCCTATGGAGCCCAAATCTGATAGGCAGAAGCCAGGTCAGATGGTGCCCTGAGAACGTGTGGTCTAGAAGACCCGACCTGAGCCCTGACGACCCTCGCCAGGGACTGATAAGGAGGCAGGTACAGCACAGAGAGCTGCAGACAGCACAGGACAGGGGGGTGGTGGGGTGGCAAGGCCAGGCCTAGGCCAGGGGCGGGGCCTTCCAGGGCAGGCAGAGGTCAAGGGGGCAGGGACAAGACTGCCCATAGGAAATAAGGGGCACATGAAACCATGTGGAACCTAAGCCCCTAGACCAGCCTCCCTTGGACATGGATGCGCAAGAGGCTCAGCCCACGGGGGACCTCTGCTCACAGCCTTCAACTAGAGCCAGGAGCATGGAACAGGGACCCTGCAGGACTGCAACAACTGCACACATCTCCTATCATCCCCTAGCTGTTACTTTTGTGAGTTTCCAGCAGTCCTACAATGATTAACAGTAAGATTCCTACAAGGAAGGAGGACCCATGGGAAGCATACTTTTCTTTCTTTCTTTTTTTTTTTTGAGTCAGGGTCTTGCTCCATTGCCCAGGCTGGAGTACAGTGGTGTAATCACAGCTCACTGCAGCCTCGACCTCCTGGGCCTAATCAATCCTCCTACCTCAGCCTCCTGAGTAGCTAGGACCACTGGCACATGCCACCATGCCCAGCTTTTTAAAAAAACACTTTTTTTGTAGAGATAAGGCCCCACTATATTGCCCAGGCTGGTCTTAAACTCCTGGGCTCAAGCAGTCCTCTTGTCTCCACCTGGGGGGCATATATGGGAAGCAGGAAAGGGATACATAGTAAGGGAAGCTGAATCTTTTTAGAGGAAGAGTGACCCCAAGGCTAAAGTGGGTGGGAGCAATTGCAGAAGAAGAAAGCAGGCTCCAAGTTCCTAGGGCCTGTATGACAGGAACAGAGAAGCCAGATGGGTCTGGAGGTCCAGGCAGGAGACCAACCTGTTCTAAGACCCCATCGTGGAGTCCTTCACTGACGGCAAAACACTGATGCGTGGATGGTGGTGTATGCTCATGGCATTCAAAATGTTCCCAATCCGAATCGAAAACATAATCCTGCTCGGGTGTGGTGGCTCATATCTGTAATCCCAGCACTTTGGGAGGTGGAGACAAGAGGACTGCTTGAGCCCAGGAATTTGAGACCAGCTCGGGCAATAGTGATTTTTTTAAAAAATTATATATATATATATATACAAAAATTAGCTGGGAATGGTGGCATGTGCCTGTGGTCTCAGTTACTCAGGAGGCTAAGGTAGGAGAAATGATCGAGCCTGGGAGGTCAAGGCTGCAATGAGCCATGATTTCACCACTCCAGCCTGGGTGACAGAGTGAGATCCTGTCTCCACATAAAAAAAAAAAAAAAAAAAAAAAAGGAAGGAAAGGGAAAGAGGAAGGGGAAGGGGAAGGGGAAGAGGAAGAGAAGGGGAAGGGAAGGGGAAGGCGAGGGAAGGGAAAGAAAAGAAAAGAAAAGAAAAAAGAGTGGAGAAGAGAAAAGAATCCAAGAGTGAACTCTAAAGGTGGCGTGGCTGCTCTGGTCTTCCAGGATGCACATGCAGATATAAGACTCTGAGTGAGGCCGGGTGCAGTGGCTCACGCCTGTAATCCCAGCACTCTGGGAGGCCGAGGAGGGTGGATCACTTGAGGTCAGTAGTTTGAGACTAGCTTGGCTAACATGGTGAAACCCTGTCTCTACTAAAAATACAAAAATTATCCAGGTATGGTGGTGCATGCCTGTAATCCCAGCTACTCAGGAGACTGAGGCAGGAGAATCGCTTGAACCCAGGAGGCAGAGGTTGCAGTGAGCCAAGATCGTGCCACTACACTCCAGCCTGGGTGATAGAGTGAGACCCCATCTTAAAAATAAAAACAAAAACAAAAACTTTGAGTGAGAGCGCGCGAGCCTGCTGCAGGAGCCGCCATTCCAATGCTGCCTTCTGGAGAGCGTTTGGACTCTTACGAAGATGCCCTTTGGGGGCAATGCTTGTCTATTCCTTTTTTCTTTTTTTTTTTTTTTTGTCAGGGGGAATAAAAAAACAAAATCCCAAGGAAGGAATTTAGAAAAAACAAGTATATTGCTCCCTCAGCAGGCTAAAGGCTTCTGGTGGGGACCTGGACTCTTTTTTTCAAGCCGGGAAGGAAGACAACAGCCTGGTGCTTGGGCAATGTGGGAGCTGCAGGAGAAGGCCCAGTTCCCAGCCCCCGGGATTCCCTGGGCACAGAAGGCAGCTGCATCAGGCCCAGCGACAGGAAGTTCCCCTCAGGCCCCTGATCATCTTGGGTGGCCTCTCGACCGCCCTCTCCAACCACAGAGACCTTCCCTGGCCTTAGGGTCGGTGCCCACAGGTGGGCTGTGGCTCCTGCTCAGAGGGCACAGAGACCTCTGAGCAGAGGGCGCAGAGACCTGAGGGAAGAGCGTGCAGGAGAGGCGAGGGAACCACAGGGAGAGGAACCTGCGAGAACCGAAGTCGGGGTGCTGAGGGGAGGCAAAGGGAGGAGAGGATGGGAGGGAAGAGCACTGCGGGGGCAGTGCGGACGAGCACACAGGCCAGTCTCCTCCAGCCGGGCAGCAGCGGAGTGGGAGTGCACGTGTGTGCATCTAAGGCATGCCCATGACTGCTGGCCTGTGAGCGCTGTGAGACTGCAGGTGTGTCTGCCATGCTCCCTGATGTAGCCCCAGCACCTGGCGGGGCGCCCAGCACAGGAAAAGAGCTAACAAGTCCATACACAATAAACCTAGGAGTGAATGAACGAGCAAGGCGGTGTACAGGAAGAGAGCTGCAGCCCACTGGGAAAGAATGAGTGGCATCTACTCATTCAGCAGGTCGACAGGAAAAGCCTGCCTCCGAATCCCAGCCCGGCCACTTACTGGGATGACCCTGAGGTAATCACTGCAGCCTTGTGAGCTTCTGACTGTCGTGTAAAATCTGAGGTAGGACTACCCACCCCAGGGGGATGAAGGGGTTAAATGAGATGTTCACGGAGGCATTTTGTAGTTGTGCTGTACTCTACAGTCAGGAGGACTGGGCTTCCACACCACTCCCATGGTTAGGATCAAGACAATGGGCACAGGCCATGGGAGGCCAATTTCCGTTTGGGATCAGAAAGCATTATTGGAACAGGCCACACTTGTGAGGGAAGTCCCTGCCTCAGAAAGATTCAGAAAAGCTGGACAGTCATTGGAAGAACAATTACAACCACAAGACGGTCAAACACCAAACACCGCTATGCCTCACAACCGTACAGATAATGGCCAAGTAGATGGGGCTCTGGGCATTTCTGAGATCACCTGCCTGGTGGCACCCCATCCTAACAGACCACGCCCTCCAGTCTCCAAGTGGCTCTTCAGAGCTCAGATCCAAACACCTCCTATGCTACAGGTTCTTCTAGCCCCAGGTTCCCAACCAGCCCAAGGCCACAGATGCCAGCCCCAACTCCATCTGCTACATGTGTCACAGGAAACTTTCTCATAGTGCTATTTATTATGTACTGCGGGGGTGGGGGCCATGTCATAAAAGAAATGTCCTCCCTTTCTTATTCATTTCCTTCAAACAAGCATCAAAGTCTCAGTCGCTAGCATGTGACTTACAGAAGCTCTCATAGGAAGAAGACAAGACCGTACTGTTATCATGACACTCACGGCCTCCCTGACTGGTTTCTGCTGTTGATTCTGCCTGAAATGCTCTTCAAATGCACCTTGCTGCTCCGCCTCCACCCTAGAGCTCGCCTGACTGCCCACTTGCCCGTTAAGAGTCGGCTTAGGCTTCACTCCTGCCAGATAGGTCCTGCCAGGTGCTCTCAACAGTCACCCCCTCCTGTGGTCTCACAAAACCCCAGCACCTCTCGGTCACTCTCTCCCTCCTACCTGGTTGTGACTGTCTTCCATGCTCGCTCAGAGGCTCTCTGAGGCCAAGAACTGTGTGTACTGTCGCTTCTTTGTTTACCTGGGCCTAGCCCATTGCCTCACACACAGGTGAACGCAAATAAATCATATGCTTAATGAATGAGTCGATGAATGAATGATGAATAAAGGGAGTCTAATCTAGTTTTAACAAACCCAGGTTTTGCAATGATCTCACAGGCATTCATTTATCCAAGATGTCAGGGGAGTGATTCCACCCTCATTTCACACACAACTTGGGGTCAGTGCTCTAACTTACCTGGCCTCCAGTTAGTGGGAAATT
This sequence comes from Nomascus leucogenys, assembly GCF_006542625.1. Classification (NCBI taxonomy): domain Eukaryota; kingdom Metazoa; phylum Chordata; class Mammalia; order Primates; family Hylobatidae; genus Nomascus; species Nomascus leucogenys. Next base: position 75,949,052 of record NC_044390.1, read on the forward strand.
ATAAGCTACTCTTCAAGCCTCTCACTAGGACCTGCCATGAAGTACTTGGGAATCTATGGAGTATCACTATGGGGTCAGGCGTCTGAGGCAAGGCCCACCAATCTCCACACTTCTCCACGGGCCCCTCTGCCTGGGAGGGTCTCCCTGCTTCCCTTGGCAGACTCTGGCTTGGCCTTCTGGGTTTGGCGTTGTTGTCACCTCCTTCAGGAAGCATTTCTGGCTAAGGTGCCCCACTCTATAGCAGCTGGCATGAAACCTCTCTAAGCAAACAGCATAACTTTCTGTCCTCTCAATTGACTCTGAGTTCCGAGAGCACAGCCTGGAGCTGGCACGATGCCTGGCACACAGAGCTGAAATGGCACACCCTAGTGTTCCCAGTGGCTCGACTCCCCAGGCTCTCCATCAGGACACAGCCCTCTCCCGCCTCTGACGGATATGGGACCACGGAATCCTTTGTCCAGCAGCAACTCTTGCCTCCCTCCCAGAAGGGAACACCTAGCCCATCAGACTCACCTTTCCTTACTGGAAAAGTCCACTCCCAGCAAGATATTCTCCTCGGTGTCCTGGCGCCCGCTGCTGTACACCACCACCATGTACCGGACCCGGTCCGCCCAGGCGCTCTCCAGGCGCACGGCCTGGAACAGGGCAGACAGGCTCTCACTGGCCTGCCTTTGCAGGTGGTGCCTCCCTCCCATCTCCAATGCAAGATCAACACTTTCAGTGTTCTGCCTTTCCCTCGGGGAGTTAAAAATGAAGAGAAAATTCTTGGCTGGGCATGGTGGCTCAGGCCTGTAATCCCAGCACTTTGGGAGGCCAAGGTAGGCAGATCACTTGAGGTCTGGAGTTTGAGACCAGCCTGGCCAACATGGCAAAACCCCATCTCTACTAAAAATACAAAAATTAGCTGGGCGTGGTGGCGTGCGCCTGTAATCCCAGCTACTCAGGGGACTGAGGCACGAGAATCTCTTGAACCCGGGAGACGGAGGTTGCAGTGAGCTGAGATCACGCCACCACATGCCAGCCAGAGTGACAGAGTGAGATTCCGTCTCAAACAACAAAACACAAAGAGGACGTTCTTGACAGCAGGAACCAGGCCTCATTTCTCTCTGTAGCAGCAGGGACGCCGCCTGGCTCAGAGGAATCACCCAAAATGCAAGAAATCAGTGAACACATGAAATCCAAAGAAAGTTCTTATTTAGCTTATTTAACTGCCATGGAGACCTGTTTCATCCCTCCTCCCGCCCCTCTGGGGAACTGAGGAGTCAACCTGGCTTTGGCTTTAGTGCACAATTTGAGGAGAATTTGTTTGTGGTAACCTAAAAGCTTTTCCCCCTATCATTCATGAATGGTTCCCCACCAAGTTTCACAATTAAAAATTAAAACTTGCTGGCTGGGCACGGTGGCTTACACCTATAACCCCAGGTCTTTGGGAGGCAGAGGAAGGAGAATCGTTTGAGGCCAGGAGTTCAAGACCAGCCTGGGCAAAACAGCAAGACGCCATATCCACAAAATTTTTAAAAAAATTACACAGGGTGGTACACACTTGTAGTCCCAACTATCCAGGAGGCTGAGGTGGGAGGATTGCTTGAACCCAGGAGTTTGAGGCTGCAGTGAGCTAGGATCATGCCACTGCACTCCAGCCTGGGCAACAGAGCAAGACCCTCATCTCACAAAAATTAAAAAAAATTTTTTTCTAACTTGACATTCTCACTGCTTCTTACCAGCTTGATTCTGTCTTCGCAACGCAGAAGGTTGATCATCACCTGAAGATGTTGAGGCAGGTCACCTGTTGAACCAATAAAGAAAGGTTTAAAAGGTCTCTTACCTACTTTCTAGGAAAAAAACCTCTGAAAGGCTGACTTTGAGGGCTTGGAAAAAGATTGAGAAGTTAAAATTTGTCTACCTACACCACAGGAGAATCACCACAAAAACTTCAAGTCTCAATTTCTCTTACACCACTCTGAATACTGTGCAATGTGGATGGGTGACATGGAGCTTACTGTCATGTTGTTAAAAGTTGCTCTTGGCCGGGCGCGGTGGCTCATGCTTGTAATCACAGCACTTTGGGAGGCCGAGGCGGGCGGATCACGAGGTCAGGAGATCGAGACCACGGTGAAACCCCGTCTCTACTAAAAATACAAAAAAATTAGCCGGGCATGGTGGCGGGCGCCTGTAGTCCCAGCTACTCGGAGAGGCTGAGGCGGGAGAATGGCGTGAACCTGGGAGGCGGAGCTTGCAGTGAGCCGAGATTGCGCCACTGCACTCCAGCCTGGGCGACAGAGCGAGACTCCGTCTCAAAAAAAAAAAAAAAAAAAAAAAAAAAAAGTTGCTCTTATTTCCTGAAATACATACAGTATAGGTTTCCGAATACAAAATGTGGAAAATACAGGCAAGCCTAGAGAAAAATGTTATTTCATTCAAGCCAATGTTACTCGGCAGGTTGGGGTGCCTAGAAATGACAGCTGTGGCTGGAAGTAAGGCATTTGCTAAGAGTTAATCATTAGAGAAAAAGGACAGAGCACCATCCTTCCTCTTCAAACAACTTCTTCTTCTTCTTTTTTTTTTTTGATACAGAGTCTCAAACTGTCACCCAGGCTAGAGTGCAGTGGTGCGATCTCAGCTCACTGCAACCTCCGCCTCCTGGATTCAAGGGATTCTTCTGTCTCAGCCTCCTAAGTAGCTGGGATTACAGGTGCCCATCACCATACCCGGCTAATTTTTGTATTAACTGTAGAGACGGAGTTTCACCATGTTGGCCAGGCTGGTCTCGAACTCCTGACCTCAAGTGATCTGCATGCCTCAGCCTCCCAAAGTGCTGGGATTACAGGCATGAGCTACCCCACCCAGGCCCCACTTCAAACTTCTGCATTTTCCACTGGAGGCAGACATTATTTCCATAACCGGGGGGGAAAATGTTTAAGTGACTCTACAGATAGCAGCTGTATGCTGGTTGCCCAGAGAAATAATTTGAATAGAAACCAATCTGTCATTTTCTCTTTTCTTGCTAAAAATTATGTACTCTTTTTTCTTCACTATGTAAAACAGGCAGTAGCCAGGGACGGCTTCTGAACTTCTCTGAGCTGCCCCAGGGTTCAGGAGGTGTCCCTGGAGTGCAGTGAGGAAAGTCTTTTACTGGCCATGAGTCTCACGCGAAGCAGGAGACCCTGTTAGAAGAAGGGCACACTTTCAAGGGGGGGAAAGTTGTAAGGGAGGTGCATAATTAATAAGTAGCAGGTGTGACTCCAAGTTTGCTTTTTTCTCTAGCTTATACATTTTTCTTTATATCTGCAAGGCTTTCTTTCTGAAGAAAGGTTCATCTGTAAAGATGCTAATATCAGCCTGGTGTGGTGGCTCACACCTGTAATTCCAGTGCTTTGGGAGGCCGAGGCAGGAGAGTCACTTGAGGCCAGGCATTCAAGACCAGCCTGGGCAACATGGCAAGACCCCATCTCTACAGAAAAGTAAAAAATTAGCTGGGCTTTCTGGTTCACATCTGTAGTCCCAGCTACTTGGGAGGCCAAGGCAGGAGGATCGCTGAAGCCCAGGAGTTTGAGACCACCCTGGGTAACATGATGAGACCCTGTCTCTACAAAGGAAAAAAAAATATACATCACAATTACAACCCCAAAAGGATCAATAATGCTTACACACTCAAATGCTCCAAAAGAAAACATTGTGTTTGTTCCTTTTGCAAAAGCTTCTTTTTCATTTTAAGGGAGAATGACAGATGATGTCCAAATTGCACTTCCTGCCTCAGAGAGGAATTGAGTCATTAGAAATTTGTGCCTCTAGTCAGGAGGGTAGATCTCATGTTAAGTGTTCTTTCTTTTTCTTTTTTTTTCAATAGAGATAGGGTTTTGCCATGTTGCCCAGGCTGGTCTCGAACTCCTGGACTCAAATGATCCTCCCACCTCAGCCTCCCAAAGTGCTGGGATTATAGGCATGAGCCACCAAACCCAGCCCAATTAAGCATTCTTTCCACAATAAGTAAAATTTAAAAAAGAAAAGAACCATGCCCCTCTTATCTGTCCTCTCCAGTTATACAATTCCACAGTGTATATCACCCTATGTTGACCCTGCTTCCTACGATGAGCGATTTGGAGATAAGGGTTCACATTAAAGAAAGCCATAGACCTCCCCACCCCCTTCCTCCACCCATCATGTCACCAATACAACACAACGACCATGGGCTGGTTCTTCACCCGCCTGGGCCCTCCCACCATCTACCCAAGTCATAGAACTGCATTGGGGAAAGCAAAAACAAACGCCTGTCTGATAAATGCCTAAATGAAAGGGACATTTTCCACACAGATAAACTTCTTTCAGTGGGATTGTTTGCTGAGATATGGAACTGCTGACAGACAGAAATCCAAACCCCAGTCTGACATCCACACACAAAAAAATCAGAGAATATAAGCCCTAGAAAGGGTCTCAAATTGACTGGACTGGCTGAAACAAACTGAACTACTTTTCCAAGGACAGAATTAACCCTCAATTGTACTCAGCTCTGCACGGTGGTTACTGGGGGGCCTCTGGTACATTCAGGAGACTTGATGGTGATTCTAGGGAAAAAAAAGGAACTAACGTAAGTCTAGTCTGCGCCTGTCCCAAGGTCATTTACAGACCAACTGTGGACAGCTGGCGGCCCCTCTGCCTTCTGACCTCATCGTCCACTCCAGATCTCAGGGCACAAGAGTCAGCCAGCTGGTGGCTTGCATCCTACCCTTCTAGTCTTTGGATTAGAGGAAGGAGGTATCTGACACTTAGTGAGCAGAGCTTGAGCATTTGCTTTGTTGTATGTGTTACAGTTAAAACATGAACAACAGCTACATTTCTAAGAGGGCAGAATAATTAGCAAATTCAAGAATGAAGAATCTGGCTGAGTATGCTGCCTCAAACCTATAATCCCAATGCCTTGAAAGGCTGAGGTGGGGGGATGGCTTGAGGCCAGGAGTTGGAGACCAGCCTGAGCAACATAGTGAGACCTCATCTATACACACACACACACACACACACACACACACACACACACACACAACTAGCTGGGTGTGGTGACACGCATCTATGGTCCCAGCTACTCAGGAAGCTGAGGCTGGACGATCACTTGAGCCCAGGAGGTCGAGGCTGCAGTGAGCTATGATCAGGCCACTGCATGCCAGCCTGGGCAAGGAAATGAGATCCGTCTCTAAAAAAACTTTTCATATAATTAAAAAAAAAAAAAGAATGAAGGGTCTGTTTATAGCTGTATTGTACTAGAAGTCATCGTAATAATAATGATAGTTACCCATCTATCTATACATATATATGTATGTATATATATATATATATATATACACACAGCACCTACTAAAGGTAGGTATGTTACACGCATAACTCTAAATTTCCATATTGTCTGAGGCACCAGTATTTGATGCCCATTGTAAAGACTAGGAAACTGAGGCTTAGAAGTCGACCTGTGACGGCTTAGTAAGTTGGAGAACTAGGATCAGAAGACAGGTCTGCCTGGCTTCAAAACAAATACTATTTCTACAAACCACACTGCCTCCTTGTACAGGACAGTTATTTTCTTTGCTTAAAACAGACCTAAATATTATCAACATCAGTATGTGAAAATACTGACTGAGCCTTGGTGTTTGCTATAAATTGTATGGTGCAGAATTCTAACCTGAGCACCCAGATCTAAAATGAAGCTGAATGACTTGAGGTTAAACAAACAAAATGTTCACAAGAAAACTGGCCACAATGGCTGGTTGGTTTCACCTGCTGCTGTTCTGAAAAGTAAAGGCCTTCTCAGCTCATATTCAATTATGCACTGCCTCTCCAAGAAATGCCCTGAGACGCTGTCCATCTACAACAAAGATCCACTTACATGCAAGCATTTTTTTCTTTCTTTCTTTTTGAGCTAGGGTCTATTTTTTTGTCACCCAGGCTGGAGTGCAGTGGCGCAATCATGGCTCACTGAGCAACACAGTGAGCAACACAGTGAGACCTCCTTTACACACACACACACAAAACTAGCTGGGTGTGGTGACGCGTCAGCCTCGACCTCCTGGGCTCAAGCAATCCTCCCGCCTCAGCCCCCCACTCTGCTGGGATTACAGGCATGCGCCACCATGCCCAGCTAATTTTTGTATTTTTTGCAGAGATAGGGTTTCACTGTGTTGTTCAGGTTAGTCTGGAACTCCTGGGTTCAAGCGAGATCTGCCCACCTTGGCCTCCCAAATGCTGGAATTACAGGCAAGAGCCACCGTGCCTGGCCATAAGTGTGTTTTGTTGTTATTGTTTTTAAGAAACAGAGTCTCTCTCTGTCACTCAGGCTGGAGTGCAGTGGCGTGATCCTAGCTCGTTGCAGCCTCAAACTCCTGGGCTCAAGTGATCCTCCCACCTCAGCCTCCCAAAGCACTGGGATTACAGGTATGAGACACCATGCAGGGCCACGCAAGCATTTCTTGAATTCCTCTTTCTAACTGCCTTCAGTTCTGAGTCAAGTCTCCTAAGAAAACCAGTCTTATTACTTAGTAGGCATTTCTTATTTAAACTCAGTTTGAGCCTCACCCTATTACTTCTGTCCACTTCCTAAAAACAAACTATTACAGAATCAAGACTTCCTACTATAGTGTCTATCTCAGAGTTGGAGCCAAAGGCCCTTCAAGAAATTCTCCAAATGAGTGTTTTTCAAATGCTTGGAGAAATCCATCCCAAGATTAGGTATACAGCACTCCAGATGGTTATTTTCAAGTGGACAACATCTGGCTATAATTCATTTTGGTGCATTTGTTAAAAAGTCAGGCTGTAACTTACAGCCTGCAATTAACTGATAAACTACAGAGAGGAAATCTTTGCATCCCAGCAGGATGCTGCTGACCTTACTCCTGACGCAGACAGACATGACATAAAAGGTTGGAAAATGTGCGTGGCCTGCTCAAGAGAGAGCATCTGAGCCTCTGCCTGCACTTGTCATTGCAAACCTGCGTCCACTATGTCTAAGGCCTTCAAACTCAGCAACATCACCAACAATGGAAGTTTCCTCTGCTGTCCAGAAAAGCAGCTCCAATATAAGAGTATCAACTTAGAGCCCTCACCTGCATGCTTGTGGGGGTGCTGAAGACTCCGCTGGCCTTGAGGGCTGCTTCCCTGTTGTAAGAAGAGGGCTGCGCCTTTCACCATGAAAAAGCTCTCGCTTAAGCTGGGAAGGATAAGACCAAAGCACAGTTAGACTGGAATTCAGACAGGAAAATGGACAAAGAATTACTGCAGGGGAAAAAGCTTTAGCGTGGACAAATGGCATGTAAAATGCAAATAGGATGAAACTGCTTTTATAATAATTCCACGTAGTACTTTTCTCAAACCTTGCTTTTGCTAAAAGCTTGCTGCTGGAGAATTTTCGTGACAAAATAATGCTTCTGTGACAACACCCAAAGTTCTACGTAGGCTCTCCAGGGCCCCTTTCTGCAGAATACTGGACAGGGATCTCACTGTCATATAACATTTTCTTCTTTCTTTTTTTTTTTGAGATACAGTTTCACTCTGTCATCCAGGCTGCAGTACAGTGGTGTGATCTCAACTCACTGCAACCTCTGCCTACTGGGTTCAAGTGATTCTCATGTCTCAGCCTCCCCAGCAGCTGAGATTACAGGCATGTGCCACCATGCCCAGCTAATTATTGTATTATTAGTAGAGACATGGTTTCACCATGTTAGCCAGGCTGGTCTCAAACTCCTGACCTCAAGCGATCTGCCTGCTTCGGCCTCCTGGAGTGCTGCGATTACAGGCATGACCGCGCCCGGCCATAACGTTTTCTAAGAATAGAGAACAACTCCCTGATTAGGAGAGGGCGGTCTACTTTGTGAATTCTCATGCTCTTGCTGTTGATCTCTGCTTCTAACTCTCTGGCTTTTAACAACTCCATTGTTTCTTGGTGACTTCCCTTGATGGAATACAAGATGAAATTACACTTTCACTAGTTGTTTGCATTTTAAGAAAAGTGGGGACGGGCCAGGTGGCTCAAGCCTGTAATCTCAGCATTTTGGGAGGCCAAGGCAGGTGGATCACTTGAAGTCAGGAGTTCGAGACCAGTCTGGCCAACATGGTGAAACCCTGTCTCTACTAAAAATGCAAAAATTAGCCAGGCATGGTGGCACATGCCTGTAATTCCAGCTACTCAGAAGGCTGAGGCACAAGAATCACTTACTTGAGCCCCAGGGACAGAGGCTGGAGTGAGCCAAGATCGCACCACTGCACTCCAGCCTTGGCGACAGAGCAAGACCGTGCCTCAAAAAAAAGGAAAGAAAGAAAGAAAAAAAAAAGTGGGTGGATACTGACCTGTGATTTAACTTAGTCAAGGTTGTCCTGTCCACTATTCTTGCAGAAAACCTGAAGTTGGCCCAATGAATTTCTCAGCAGAATGAATCTTTGGATTTTGTTATTTTAGCTAGCAATAACACTTATATCTACCTATAACTTTAAAAATTACAATTAAGGCTGGGCGTGGTGGCTCACGCTTGTAATCCCAGCACTTTGGGAGGCCGAGGCGGGCGGATCATGAGGTCAGGAGATAGAGACCACGGTGAAACCCCGTCTCTACTAAAAATACAAAAAAAATTAGCCGGGCGTGGTGGCGGGCGCCTGTAGTCCCAGCTACTCGGAGAGGCTGAGGCAGGAGAATGGCGTGAGCCTGGGAGGCGGAGCTTGCAGTGAGCCGAGATTGCACCACTGCACTCCAGCCTGGGCGACAGAGCGAGACTCCGTCTCAAAAAAAAAAAAAAAAAAAAAATTACAATTAAAAAATGTTTATTTGGGAGGCTGGGGTGGAAGGATCATTTGAGCCCAGGAGTTTGAGACCAGCCTGGGATACGTTGTGAGACCCTGTCGTACATCAAAAGTTTTTATTTTTAATTTCACTTTCATGACTTGGCTATCAAGTCTGGCTTCTGCAAAAATTAAGACATAAGAAAAGAATGCTTCAGCTATGAATTACTATCAATTGTTCAAAAATACCATCAACTCTCAAAATTATGCATAAAATACACCAAAATTATTAACGGCTTTGCAGGAGGTGGGGGAGGAGGAGGAATAGATTATCTTCTAGTATTTTTTAAATGTTCTATATTAAACTTATATTAACCTTTAAAACATCTACTTTTGTTTGATTCTCAAAATAATATAAAACACATACTATACTTTATAATTTAAAAAGAACATCCTAATCTTTTTTTTTTTTTTGAGATGGAGTCTCGCTCTGTCACCCAGGCACCCAGGCTGAAGTGCAGTGGCACGATCTGGCTCACTGCAAGCTCTGCCTCCCGGGGTCACGCCATTCTCCTGCCTCAGCCTCTCCGAGCAGCTGGGACTACAGGCGCCCGCCACCACGCCTGGCTGATTTTTTGTATTTTCAGTAGAGACGGGGTTTCACTGTGGTCTCGATCTCCTGACCTCGTGATCCACCTGCCTCGGCCTCCCAAAGTGCTGGGATTACAAGCGTGAGCCACCGCGCCCGGCCAGAACATCCTCATCTTAATAATTTCATAAAAGGAGGTCACAGTTCAAATTGTAGGCAACTATAAAAATTTCTCTCTTGAAAAACCAATGGACATATACGTGATTTGAAGGAAAAATCCCTAAGAAAAAGCAGTCTTCTAATTAAAGAGAACCTTGAAATTAAGTAAATCAACTCCTGACAGAAAGACGAAGATGTTTTCTGTAATATAAGAAAGCAAGATCACCTTTGCCCCAGACATCTAATGTTAGTAGTTAAATGTTCGAATTCTGGAATAAAAAACTCAGCACTAAGTCTAAAGTATGACTCTGGGTGCCAAGAAAATGCCACATGAACTAGCATTTCCAATCAGCAGCTCCTGAAATCAGGAAGACTGTTATGTTCTATGATATAAAGTCCACAATAAAATCTGTTAGTTTTTCTGGTTAAATGCTCATGCTAAAAATAGTGACTGCTCAAATATTAAGTAAGAAGACTTAGTTCTGCCTTCTTGTTCAGTCCTTTGAATTCCAGGCAATTGGTTTTCGATATCTTGTGACACCAATACTTGACATCTGACAGCATTTCGTCTGCTACTGCAGATGCACTGCCGAGTCATCCTTTCCACCCTCTCACAGTCATATATTTGTGCTGCAAGGTTCAAGTGTTGAGGAGCTCAGGATTATAAATAATGAAAGAAACGAGAAGCAGCCTTTCTTTGCTGTCTCACCCTCACTCATAGGAAGTAAAAAGCTCTTTAGCATCCATCTGGCCGATCTCATTTCACAGGGTGCAGAATCACCTAACCCTTTCCACCCACAAAGCTTGTCACTCTCTCCTTCCTTAGAATCTCACAGCTGAGTATGTTTTCAGAACTGTTCTTAGACACAGATCACTTACTATTTATTCTCATCAAAATCTGAAAGAGCTATGCGAGAGGTTCCAAACTCATGAAACCTAAAACAACCATCAGTTCATCGAAGCAGCTGGGAAAATCTTTTCGAGACAACATCAACTGCTTTTGTTCACGAGATTAAAAAAAACAAAAACAAAAACAAAACAATTCATACTGACCAGAAACCCAAGCACGCTGGAAACAGCCAACCATTAACGATGACCTTTGCTTTGGAAACCATGAGCAAAAATTCCCCTTGGTTTCCCTTACATTTCCTTTGGAAAAAAAAGGAACAATGCAACAGACTAGGCTGGTTTCACTCTGTGATCACTTACAGGGCCAGCTGTTCCTCCTCCGTGTTCCTACACTGATAAGAATCAGGGCCTCCTGCTCTACGCATGAAGTTGGGATGGCATTGATTGGGGCCCTGGAACACTCTGCCTCTGTTCCCCCACGACAATCAAGTAACAGGCATTTACTGTAAAAAGCAAGACTGGAAGCTGCAGGGAAGACCAAGCAGCAGCGCATTATCCCGAAGCCGTGAGATCACCCTGCGTCCTGCAAATACAGTCAGGGGATACAGCCAGAGGAAACCGCACGACATGACTCTCGGGGTGGGGGGTGGGGTGGGAGGCTGCACAGCGTGGTCAGTCACAGGATTTATGAAAACAAGATGCAGAAAGTCTCTGTGACCCGGCTTCCTGGCTTCTCTTCTGAGCTCACTCTGGGCCCAGAGCCTCATGCGCCCTCTGCGTGGCCGATCTGAATACTGTATCTGACGACCGCAGCTTCTGATGCCCAGAGGCACAGGCTCCCCCAATTCATCAGACCCTCAAAGTGCCCCACTGGGGAAGTCCATGAAGAAATCCACATTGGTGATGGCACGCTCACTTTACCAGATGTCCGGGGCCAGGAAGCCCAAACCCACAAGCCATCCATCCCAGCCACCCAGAAATCACCCTTCTCACAAAAGATCTGAGTGTCCTAAAAGGAGTGACTAAAGTTACAAAAGGTCAGATGCAGACAGACAAAACGGAAATGTCTTCCTCCACCACTGTAAGAAAAATCTTGATGAGGGATTAAAAAAAAGCCGCTGCCCTCTCTACCCACCAACCAGAAAGCTTTTATCTCCACCACATAGATCTGTTCTCGGACACTGATTACTGCCATTCGGGAAGCTTCATAAGATTAAAGTTTCTCCAAAGCATTGAAGACAGACAAAAACCTCAATCAATGCTCCTCAAAAAACCCCAGGCCCCCAAAATATAAACAGCCAGTGTCATCCAGAAACCAAGCCATGGCAGGAAAACAGAAATCAGGGTGGTCATACGTACTAATTTGAGCTGGAAACCTCTGGACAGCAGAAGTAGTGGGTTGGCTGAAGGAAGATGCAGAAATCGGTAAAATAAAAGAGGTTTGTGGCTGCAGTGCTCACATCTCTAATGCTCCCTACAACTGCCCTCGGAGGTCCGGCCATCTGCTCCCTACGGAGATCAGGAAAAGCCAGGAGGCTGCCGAGTGCTTCCACGAGGGCTGGGGAACCAACTCTTCCTCGGAGTCCTCCCCGAAAAGCAAATGGCTCTTGTGGAACTCTTGTCTTCCTCTGATATTTTGGCTGAAAAAGGCCCTTGTCCCAGCACATCCTGATGAAAGAGGGCCATTCAGCAAAACAGCTGAGGTTCCTCTAATCACTGCACTCCTACGGGCTTTTCAGTAGGCTGGAGAAACAAGCACCAGGGTGTGCATTCGACATTGTGAGGGCAAACAGCTGGCCCCAAGGAACCAACCCCAAGCAACAAGACCCCCTTCCGATTCAAATCAACATTCTGAAGGATGACTCTTTCTTTCAAATCAGCATCCATTCACCCAACGGTGACGGTGACGTGGGCAGCTGCCGCAGTTAGTTATTCTGCGTACTCAAAGCACGGTTACATCCTGAAAATTCTTCAGTCGTGCTAACAGCTACCTGAGAGGACACGCCAGGTAGAGGGGACCACATGCACACCTATGAGGAGCTCTGGGATACGCACGGTGCCCAAGGCAGGTCAGGCTGCAGAGGTCCTAAAGGGTGGAGGTGTGATCCCAAACCCTCCGGGCACAAGCCAGCCAAGAGCTGTGTTTTTAGCGTTTCTTTCAGCGAGAGAAATAAATTCAGGATGTGAATAACCATGATGCAGGAGAGAATGGAATAAGTACCCTAAGAAAGGGGCTCGGTTATGGTTTACAAGAGGGAGGAGGGAGCATTTAACTGGTGACTTCTGGAACAATTCCTGAAGGAAGCGGCACTGAGTAGGAGCTTCTCTTCCCTCGGCTCACAAGTGACCAAGCGATCCTCCCTACAGATTAAGTGAAACACACATTACCATGATTCTGGTTTTGCAGGTGAGGAAACCCCAGCTTGCCTAGGAGCACATATCTTTACAAGATGGGGCTGGACTCACATCTATCTGCCCCACGCCCATCTGCTTAACCCCTGTTAAGCAGCTGTTCTACTCATCCAGAGTGAAAATCAGAGCCATTATGCCGCGGTCACCTCCGCTCATGCCTGCCCAGGTGCCTAACGGCAAAGCCACTAAGGCACTGAGAAGTCAGAATGTGGATCACATCTTCCGTCCTTCTTCCTAGTATGTGACTGCATCATGCATGGGAAAGAGAGAGAAGGAACCATTCTCTCTCATGTGAATGCGGGAGGCAGAGGTTGTAGTGAGCTGAGATCGCACCACTGCACTCCAGCCTGGGTGACAAAGTGAGACACTGTCTTGGGCAGGGGGGACGGGGAACAAAAGTAAAAACAATGGTCTGGGAATTCATATTTCTGGGTTCCAATTTACATTCTACCATATATACTCTGATTAACCCCTGGAATTAATGCCTAGAATTCCCTTACAGGGTTCTGTTCATTCATCCAAGCAAACAGAACTTCAGGAAGACGAGACTGTGCCGGGGTTCTTCCACCTGCCCAAGTAGAAATCAGAAGGGCAGGGGACCCACAGCCTTATCCTACCCACCACTGCCGTCATAGTTGGGGGACAGGACACATCCTTTGGCCCTTCTGCACTGCATAGAGGCTCAGGAGTTCTGTAAACCACACAGCCACACTGACCAAGAAGTCGCTTTCAAGGTAAGTTTCCCATCAACAGGACTATTGTTTACTGAGGATCTCCCATGTGGCAAAGGCTGTAGGAGGTACTTAGCTATGCCATGTCATTGAACTCTGGCAGTTCTGCAGGGTAAGGTATTTTCTCCACATGACAAATGAAGGAAGCCCGACAATGATTCCAAAATAGAATCTCCAGGGATAGCATGGACAACGCCCATGGTGACTGTTGCGCTTCAAAGTTTAAGAAAAGTAAAAACTGGCTGGGGGTGGTGACTCACGCCTGTAATCCCAGCACTTTGGGAGACTGAGGTGGGCGGATCATTTGAGGTCAGGAGTTCGAGACCAGCATGGTCAACATGGCAAAACCCTGTCTGTACTAAAAATAAAAAATTAGCCAGGTGTGGTGGTGCATGCCTGTAATCCCAGCTACTCAGGAGGCTGAGGCAGAGAATCACTTGAACGCGGGAGGCAGAGGTTGTAGTGAGCCGAGATCGCACCACTGCACTCCAGCCTGGGTGACAAAGTGAGACACTGTCTTGGGCAGGGGGGACGGGGAACAAAAGTAAAAACAATGGTCTGGGAATTCATATTTCTGGGTTCCAATTTACATTCTACCATATATACTCTGATTAACCCCTGGAATTAATGCCTAGAATTCCCTTACAGGGTTCTGTTCATTCATCCAAACAGGCAAACATTTGCAGAGCGTGGAGCACAGGGCTAAGCCAAGCCAGCCCAAGCACTGATAAGGGCAAAGACAGCCATCCTCTTTAAGGAATGGGTATATGTGCTGGTGATCTGGGTGTCTGCCCTGCTGCATAGAAACAACATTTCTTGAAGAACAAAAATAGTAGGTATAGAAACATCACAGTATAGAATATCATCCAAATGTCCCTGAATTCCAACTCTGGTCATACATTGAAACAACCTATCAAACTTCTAAAACACATTCATGCCCAGGTCCAGTCTCAGCAGAGTCTAATTTGGAAGGTGATGTGATGAGTCCTGGGCATCCACTTTTTAAAAGTTCCAGGGGGCTGGGCATGGTGGCTCATGCCTATAATCACAGCACTTTGGGAGGTCGAAGTGGGAGAATCAGTTGAGCCCTGGAGTTCAAGATTAACCTGGGCAACATAACAAGATCCTGTCTCTATAAAAAATAAAAATAAAATTAGCTAGGTGTGGTGGTGTGTGCCTGTAGTCCCAGCTGCTCAGGAGGCTGAGGTGGGAGAATCACTTAAGCCCAGTGAGGTCAAGGCTACAGTGAGCTGTGACCACGCCACTGCACTCCAGCCTGGGAGACAGACCTTATCTCCAGGAAGTTCCAGGTGGTGCTTCTGATGCATAGCCAAGTTTTAAAAACCTCAGAATCAAATAACATCATAGCCGGGTATGGTGGCTCACACCTGTAATCCTGGCACTTTGGGAGGCCAAGGTGGGTGGATCACTTGAGGTCAGGAGTTCAAGACTAGCCTGGAAAACATGGTGAAACCCAGTCTTTACTAAAAATACAAAAATTTGCTGAGCGTGGTGGCGCATGCCTGTAGTCCCAGCTTCTTGGGAAGCTGAGGCACGAGAATCACTTGTACCCCGGAGGTCAAGGCTGCAGTGAGTGAAGATTGTGATCCTGGAGTCCCCACTGCACTCCAGCCTGGGTGATAGGGTGAGACTGTCTCAAAAACAAACACACAAACAAACAAATAACACCAGAAGACACAGAGAAAACAGGCTTCTCCATGGGCTTCATAAAGATACCTCTCACATAGGTACATGTCAATGTTTTCTGCTGGTAAAAGGTAACACCAACAAAAAGGCATGGTGCTCTCAGAAGGTGGGTGATGTGATTAGGTGCAATAAAGGGAGGTCATGCTAGGGTCAAAAACAAAATAATACTCTCTTTGGAAGCAGTAAAACAGATGCTAGTCTTCTACTACACACTTTCAGAGACCTGAATGTTCTTCTGGCCCTCTAAGGGAGATGCTGCATCATGACAATACGAAATGATGACAGTGATAGCAAAAACAGATCAGACCTGTGTTGTGTGAAACAGACATGGGGTCTTGCTATGTTGCCCAGGCTGGTCTCCAACTCCTGAGTTCAAGCGATTCTTCTGCCTTGGCCTCCCAAAGTGCTGGGGTGACAGCTGTGAGCCACCGAGCCCAACCTCAGATCAGACCTTTGACAAACTCTGCTGTGGACAAAGCATTCTGGTGAATGTCAACTCATCTGATCTTCACAAAACCGTGTGGAAGACCAGACAGGCATTATTACACTAATTTATGCCTAAGGAAACGGGGAGTTAAATAGTACAAATTTAGGATTTCTGATGCTGTATCTCGAAAAAAAAGTAGGGAATATAGGCCTGAAGAAGAGGCCCTGTCAAGGGTCCCAGATTGATGGGACAGGCTGAGACAAACGGAATCACTTTCCCCTGGATAGAACTAACCCTCAATGGTACCCCACTCTGCATGGTGATTACTGAGGGGACTGTCAATTGTCCAGCCAACTTGATGGTAATTCTAGGAGAAAAAGGAACTAATGTAATGCTGTCAGCACAGAAAGATGGGTGCCAACGAGCATTCCAAAAAGGAGGCTCTGTTAATTCGGTTTTGATCAACAAGTATTTGCTGAGTGTCTATTGTTTCCGGTCAGTGCTAAGGCCTGAGAGTTTAGAAGTGAAACAGACCCGGTTTCCACCCACACCACAGACCACTCCAAACCCGGTCTGGAGTGACACTGGAGGGCCAGGCAGGCACAAGACAGTAATTTAGATATAAGGCAGCAAGTTCCACGGTGGAAGGAGGTAGAAGGTGCAGATGCACGTACACACAGGGGTTCAGGGAGGCCTCCCTGGAAGAAATGAAGCCCGCGAGGCCCTGAAGGATCAGTAAACAGAGAGGCGCAAGGGGCAGGAGAGTAAGATGATTATGCTACATGTACCTTATTGTGAACCCAGAAGGATTTGGCCTCTGTCGTAAAAGGTTCATAAACCTCAATTTACAAATGGTGCTTTATATATCAGTTCCTTATAAGTTTGGTTAGCGTAAATTGGTTTCTTAGAACTTGATCACCCCTGAGTGAACTCACAAATTCAAGTTTCAGAATGTGCAAACCTAAGAAACAAACCTCGTGCTTGTGGTTCAGACATCGCACTGTCAACATCACAAATTCTCAGCACCTGAATGCCTGGTATACTAATACTAACAATACATATTGTTTTAAATAAGTAAATAATAGCTTTCTAGTTTACAGAGAGTTTATCCCTACATTTTTCCACTTAATTTTTACAATCCCATTCCTCTGATGAAACAACCCCAGCCTGGGCAACATGGCAAAACCCTGTCTCTACAAAAAATACAAAAATTAGCTGGGTGTGGTGGTGAGCACCTGCAGTCCCAGGTATTCGGGAGGCTGAAGTGGGAGAATCACTTAAGCCCAGGAGGCAGAGGTTGCAGTGAGCCAAGATTGTACCGCTGCACTCCAGCCTGGGCGACAGAGGGAGACTCTGTCCCACCCACCCCCAGCCCCCAAAAGAAAAGAAAGAAAAGAAAATGAAACCATCATGACTGGGAGAAGATAAATGACTTGTCTATGGTCATTTGGCTAATAAGAGGCAGAATGGGGCTGAAAAAGTTCGGTGCTCTTCCTGAAGAATCCATAGGTCAGAGAGCAGGACCATCTGACCTGCAGCAATAGCAGCAACGTGGAAAGCTGATCAACTGACCTCAAAACCACTCTCAGTGAGGCTCTGGATGGATTCGGAACCCCAGGCCTAGCAAAGTGAAGTTGATAAAGATGTAAAGGAGATCGAAAATTCACCATTTGGAGAGAGATTAGCTAAAGACTACAGGTGGGATGGAAAATTCTTTCCATGGTTCTCCCACAGGTTCTTCCCTCATTTGGAATTCATGTTTAAAAGTCACAAAGACCCTGAGTTGGGCCAAGGTCTCGTTCTTCTTCACTGTGTGCCTTACAGTGCAACATGGCAGGGCCTCATTCCAAATGTCACTCTTCAGAGCCTAAGAAAACAAGTAACTTTAGGGACACACCTGTCAACCGGAGCTCCCAAGTTGTACCCCTCTAAACACATAATGCTGAGCATAGAAAAATTCCAGCTCTGCAGGGCGTTATACTTAGGGAAAGGGGTCACAGACAAGGAATGCTGGCAGGGCTCATTACAAATATCTTTGCTGCTGGAACATGTATTGTTTGGCTAGAAGGCGTAGGCTTCTCTCAGAGAGAAGGAATGTCCAAAAGTATTTCAGACAGTAAGAGACATTCTCTGAGCCAGCTACACAGCTCTCCTCCAAACCAACGGGTAGCGGCAAGCAGCTGAACTGAGCAGCGAGCTCGCAAAAGCAAGCTTTTTTTTTTTTTTTTTTTTTTCTCCCTAAATAAGACAGCAAGTGATGTGTCTTGGCTTGGTTTAGCAAATCTTAAGATAGTTCCCTGATGACCCCAAGAGCCCTCAGGCCCCATGGAAGCTGGAGCTAACGCAGCTTCCTCCAAGCATCATCTGCTCCACCAGGATCTAAGCCCCTTCATGAGGGCAGAAGGTAAAAGGGCTGCACTGTGCGGGAAATGCTATGGCAGCAAAGACAGCCGAACACGCCAGAAATAACAGGCACATGAAGGAAATGTTTCTGAGACAGCTCAAAAATTCCGAGAAGAGATTATCCCGACTGTCCCAGGTTCTCAGCTCTGTCTTTGGTATGCAGCCCCATACCACAGCCATTCGTCACCGAGTCCTAACTTTGTCAGAGGCCCCTCCTTCCAGGTCTCTCAGGCACCACCCCAGTTCTGGCCCTCCTCACCCCCGTGAACCAGGCGACATCCAAGCAGCCCCACGGTGCACCCAGCTCTGTGCTGCATTCTCTGAATGTCCCTGAAGGCCAGGACTGTTGTATTCTCTACCCACTCTCTGTCTAGTATGGGAGCCACTGGCCAGATGTGTTCACTGAACACTTAAGAGGCAGTAAGTGTGACCGAGAAACTGGGTTTGTCATTTTATTTCATTTTAGTTAATTTAAATTTAAGTTTAATTAGCTACACGAGGCTATCAGCTGTGGTATAGGACAGCAGAGCTCCGGAAGCTTTTGGCCTGGTGAGAAGAATCAGGACAAGGGCCTCCCTGGCCTCTCGCCCACTCTGCACAGCCCCTAACCATTGCTCTCATGACATTCTTTCCCAGCCCCAGAACTTTCAGCCATGTGACATCATCTATTGATTAGAGTCCAAACTTCTTGTGCTAACTCTCTATGGTTGCCACAATTAGCCATTATACGTCGTTAACCTAAATTTCATTCATCTGCTATGCCCTGACCTTAGGGGCTTAGAATATAGTTAGAAAACAATACTTTAGAATAAAAACCCTCCTTGTATTACCTCTCACACTATTCCCCCTGTTCTCCATGTTTCGCATTCTCTGTTCTATCCCCAGCTATAGCACTGTCCCCATAAAGCCTACTGTGGTTCTCGGCTCATGGTCTCCTTCCTCCCATCGGCCTCCCCACGTCATGCCTGTATTCCAGTGTTTATGCCTTCTCCAGGAAGCTTTCTCTTGTGGCCCTTGCCGCGAGCTATAGCTCCTCCCTTTCAACATCTTATAGCACCTCCTCTTACTGTGCAGGTGAGGACACTGAGGCTTAGGGGTTAAGTCACTTGCTCAAGGTCACATACAGTCAGTCCTCTGTATCTGCGGGTTCCTCATCAGTGGATTCAACCAACTACAGATAGAAGATACAGTATATGAGGGATGCTGAACTCTTTGAATTAATGGGTTCTGCAGGTGCTTAAGCATCCATGGATTTTGTTATCCTCGGCAAAGGCGGGGGTCCTGAAACCAATCCCCTTGGATACTGAGGGAAAGACCATCCTTAGTGATAGGAACCCAAGTTCCCTGACTTCCAAATCATGTTCCCTGACCCACTTATTTACTAACTAGTGGTGAAGCCATCTTCCTGCCAGTATATTTTAACTTCACAATGGGATGCGAGGGCCAGGATGCACATGCTTTTTAAATCTCCCTCTGTGCTTGACATACAGTAGATTGAAAGTAAGTGCTGGTAGATACACTGGCCAAGCTGTGGTCCTCTCTGAAGTCAGTATTCCAGGAGTAACTCACCCTGGTCATCTCTGTGCCCTGGGCACACTGGGTACTCCCCACACAAAGTTTGAACCTGGCAAATAAGACTCACAGCATCAGTGCCGCATGCAAGTTAAAGCCACCTGGAGGTCAGGTCAGGTCTTCCTGACAACTGAGTGCTTCAAACAACACAACAGCAGCTAAGTTCCCCACATCACCTTGAGTGTCTGGAGAGCTAGGGCTATGACTTCTCTGTCTCAGGATCCCTCTCAGTGACCAGGAAACAGTGGACATCAATAAATGTAACACCAATAACATCTTCGTTGAGCACTATGCTAAGCACATCAGGTATGTTAACTCATTTACTCCTCAGTGTCCATCTCTCAGTGTTTTATACATACGGAAACTGAGGCTCAATTAGCCGAGCATGGTGTCGTGCTCCTGTAATCCCAGCTATTGGGCGGCACAAGAATCACTCGAATCTGGGAGGCGGAGGTTGCAGTGAGCCAAGATTGTGCCACAGCACTGCAACAGAGTGAGACTCCGTCTTTAAAAAAAAAAAAACACTGAGGCTCGGGGAGGTTAAGTCACTTGCCCAAGTTCATGAGACCAAGGAGCGGGGAAGCAGGAAGAGGAAGGCAGAAGTGTAACTCTGAAACCTCTGCTCTTAGGCACTGGCTTTTGGCTGAACTGACACCTCTGGAAAACAGTGTCAAAAAAGTCCACTTCTCCTCCCAACAATTCAGACCTAAAACCATTTGGCAGGGAAGGGCAGGGCAGCTTCTGAGTTGGTGAGGGGGTGTGGGATCCCGAGCTGGGGTGTCTGTTGGCAAGCAGGGTGCAAAGGGCATCTGTGCAGGGAGGGGCTGCAAGGGAGACAGAGACTGCTCACAGGCAAGGAATGAAATATTAAACATCAATGTTAATATCAATATTTATAATATATTTATGATATATCTATAGGATATATACATATTATATTAATTTTATAATTAATATAGTTATAATTATATTAATATTCATATAATTAATATTAACAAATATCTATTCTATAATATAAATAATATGTAAATTTTATATAATATACATGTTAATATTTATTAATATTTTAGGGACGATGGGAGTCATGAATATGGAGAGACAAAACTAGAATGAACCCCAAGGTGCTGCATCACAATTGAAGCTATCAGTCTGAACTCATATAGTTTTCAACATATTGAAATAAATATAGATGCACGTGTGTGTGTATGCACGTACATACAAATGTTCCCTAATTCTGCCCATTGAGAGGCCTGTGGTTAGCAACACCCCAACAGCAATAAGCAGACCTAGCTTGGCTCCTAAATTTCATTTTCCACTAAAAGGAACCAGGGCCTCTTGGATAAAGGACTGATTCCACAGGTGGGTAGGGAGCATCTGTTGCCAGAAAGCAAGGAAGCACTTAAAGAATGATGTGGATATGTCAAAGGGACACAGAAGCCAGCCTGGATGAGATCCCACTGGCCCTGACTGTCCACAGGGACAATTTGAGCAAGGATGTCAACAATTTAAGTAGCAGATTATGAACCACTGAATAAAATAGAAAAATACAAAGAATTGAAACGGACATTGATGGCGGACAGGATATTAACATAATTTTAAAGTATCTCTCCAAGGAATGCTTCTGAATGATGAAGGGGAAAAGAATAACTGTACAGTGGAAAAGCCCGGTAAAACCCACCTTAGTGACCAAAGTGAATGTCACCACAGTGGGACAAAAGGAAATCATGCGCCACCTTATGGGATTCAATGAGGACGCAGCATCCTTTGGGTGATGTTCCGGCCAAATATGCACGCCCGGTGGAATCACACAAGAACATCAGACACACTCACACTGAGGGACACTCTGCAAGCTGACAGTCCTGGGCACAAACATGTCCAGGTCATGGTAGACCGCGGTGGCTCATGCCTGTAATCCCAGCATTTTGGGAGGCTGAGGTGGGCGGATCACTTGAGGTCAGGGGTTTGAGACCAGCCTGGCCAACATGGCAACACCCCGTTCTCTACTAAAAATACAAAAATTAGCCAAGCGTGGTGGAGCACGCCCTTAATCCCAGCTACTCGGGGCGCTGAGGCACGAGAATCGCTTGAACCCATGAGGTGGAGGTTGCAGTGAGCTGAGATGTCACCGCTGCACTCCAGCTTGGGCGACAGAGTGAGATTCCAACTCAAAAAATAAAAATAAAAAATAAAAAAATAAATCCAGGCCACAAGAGTCAAAGAAAGACTGAGGAATGTTCCACACTGCAGGAGAGCCAAGAGACAGGATAACTAGATGCAATGGGCAGTCCTGAATTGGATCTTTTGTTATGAAGGACAACACTGAGACATATGGTGACTCTTGAATGGGGTTAGAGGACTAGGCGGTGGGAATGCATCAGAGTCAGTGTCCCGCGTGGATGGCCGTGTTGCGGTTCTGTGGGAGAATGCCCTGGTCTGTATTCCAAGGGTAATGGAGTAGCAGGTTGACAAATTACTTTCAAGTGGTTCAAAAAAGAAAGTTCTTTTCACTGTACTTGCAATTCTTAAGTAAGTTGGAAATTATCTCAAAATTAACGAGAATTTTTTATCGACGTAGTATTTTACATATTTATGGAAAACATGTAAGTATTTGTTACATGCACAGAATGTGTAATGACCAAGTCAGAGTATCTGGGGTATCCATGACCTTGAGTATTAATCATTTGTATGTGTTGGGAGCATTGCAAGTTTTCAAGCTACCAATTTTTTTTTTTTTCTTTGAGACAGGGTCTTACTCTGTCGCCCAGGCTGGAGTGCAGTGGGACGATCACGGCTCACTCAGCGCAGCCTCCACCTCCCAGGCTCAAGCGATCCTTCCACCTCAACCACCCGAGTAGCTGGGACTACAGGTGTGTGCCGCCACCCCCAGCTAATTTTTTAATTTTTTTGTAGAGACAGGGTCTCACTATGCTGCCAGGGCTGGTACTGAACTCCTAGGCTCAAGAGATCCTCCCACCTCAGTCTCCCAAAGTGCTGGGATTATAGGCATGAGCCACCACACCCAGCCAAATTTTTTAAAGTTATTTTTTAAATCTCCACTTAATTCGATTTTGGTAAAACACTACCCGTAATTTTTCTTTATCGGTAGGTAATAAAAGCTTCAGATGATTTCACTGATCACTGGTATGGGCATATTTCATGACTTTGCCCTTTCATCTCTTACATAGTTTTACCCTCACCAAGCAAGACCTTCCCTGCCTCAGCACTGTTTGCCCTCTTCGTGTTTTCCAGAACAGAATTGGTCCTGTTTCATGCCCAGAGCAGAAGAGAACGATGAAGAGCTCTGCTCTCTCAGGTCCTCCTGGTCTGTGTGTGTCCAGGTTTTGAGCCCCTCTCACTTATATGGCTCTGGACCATGTAAGATCTAATTTTAGCATTTTCCTGCTCAGAGACCACACGTTTGGAACAGCAGGGGCCGACCTGCCTGTGCAGGCCTCCCATTGTGAAGGGCACGCGAAACCAGGATACCGCAGCCCTGCAGGATATGACTCAGCATCCTGTCTCAGTGCTGGGGCGGCCAGCAGCTCTGGCACCAAGCGCTGCTGCTGACCTCACCTCTTAAGACCACAAATACCCAGGGTAATTGGTGGGATAGGCATGCAGCATCAGCTGTCCTTGTTAAGACAACTTGCTTGTCCATCCATTATGCTGGGCTTCCTTGTGAACACCCACAAGTATCTATCAGGAAGAGTTCTTCCAAGGAACTAATCTGTTGGTATTTTCAGGACACCAAGAATCAAGAGATTGATCTTGTTTCTCTCTTTGCTTTGACTACCAGGAAACTCAAAGTCAGATCTGTGGCCAAATTGTGGTAACCATACCAATGCTATGCCATGTACTACATGTACAAACCTTCCCCTTACTTCATCTTATTTTCTTCTGCTTTCTTCATGTCCCAATTTTCTCACTAATGTTAAATTCTATTGTTCTCTATGAATGTTGTAAGGTGTTTCAAATCCTTCTTGGAGGGCACTACTGTAGATACAACACACGTTACTCCTGGGGGACAAGGACTCTTTCTGACTCCACACAGAATCCCTGGCATTTGGCAAAGAACCCATATTTAGGCACTAAATACACATCGGCTGAATGCAAAAAGCCAAAAGCTAAGTAAAAGCCACCTCCATTACCATATTGTTTCACAAGAGGTTCTTCTCCCTTCCACCTCACGAGGTGGGGCCTGGTCAGGAGTCCCCAGGCCCTGGGAATTAGGTTCCTTAGGGAGCCTTCTTGCTGTAGGGGCAGCCGACAGGTCAGTGGCCTTGACTCAAGACCTAAAGAGCCACTCCTAGACTCCCAGCTGCAACAGACACAGCGTGGCATGGGTGGGCCTGGCCATCAGGGAAGTGACAAGTGATTTCCAGATGCTGCAGCCAGCCTGGCTCTTTCCAGACCACACCGAAGGCCCCTTCCTGTGGGAATTCTGACTGGGCCCAGATTTGGGGAAACATGCCTCGAGGACTCTTGGCAAGTGCATGCCAGGCCTGGACCAGGAATGACTTCTGTGGGCACAGGGGAGAGACCAGGCATTTCCTAACACAGGACCTCTGAACAGCCTTCTCTGAAACAAAGTCTTTCTAAAAATAGCTTCAAAAGTAACCATTCAAGAAAAGAAAGAAAAAAAAAACTGTAAAAGTAAAGGCACTCGGCCGGGCACGGTGGCTCACGCTTGTAATCCCAGCACTTTGGGAGGCCGAGGCGGGCGGATCACGAGGTCAGGAGATCGAGACCACGGTGAAACCCCGTCTCTACTAAAAATACAAAAAATTAGCCGGGCGTGGTGGCGGGCGCCTGTAGTCCCAGCTACTTGGAGAGGCTGTGGCAGGAGAATGGCGTGAACCCGGGAGGCGGAGCTTGCAGTGAGCCGAGATTGCGCCACTGCACTCCAGCCTGGGCGACAGAGCGAGACTCCGTCTCAAAAAAAAAAAAAAGTAAAGGCACTCAAGAATGATGTTTCCCAGATAAAAGCCTGGCACAGGTTTCAGAAGAACTTGTGGGAAAACAGGTCAAGGCTGGGTTTTTCCTCTTAGGTGTCACTTGGTTAACATTGGTCTTTGGAGGGGAACAAGTGCGGCAGGAAGGGCTGACACTGAAAATGATGGCTACTGCGTACACGCCAGGGCCAGACACCGTACACAGAACAAGACCCTCTGGAGGCCTCAGGAGGGCCCTGAGAGGAGGAAGGCAGGTGGCGGGCCCAGGGTCAGACATGCAAGTGAGCTAAGCGGCAAGGCCGATGCCCCATCCAGAGGCCCCGCTCTGGCCACAGGCAGGCTCACCCGGCATGTCCTCATTTATGCGCAGTCTCTTGTATCTCACTGCAATTCTGCCCCCACACTGCAGGCTGGCCAGCGTGGCTTCCTCATCAGCACATCACCCTGCATCCCGACACTGACTACACCCACAAAGCAGGAGCCCCCGCACCCTCCAGCCCAATCGCCCAGTTCGCTTTGAAAATGGCTACTCTTGGGGACTGGGCGCAGTGGCTCACGCCTGTAATCCCAGCACTTTGGGAGGCCGAGGTGGTTGGATTGCTTGTGGTCAGGAATTCAAGACCAGCCTGGCCAACATGGTGAAACCCCATCTCTACTAAAAATACAAAAAATTCACTGGGCATGGTGGTACACGTTTATAGTCCTAGCTACCCAGGAGGCTGAGGCAGGAGAATCACTTGAACCCAGGAGGCAGAGGCTGCAGTGGGCTGAGAATGTGCCACTGCACTCCAGCCTGGGTGACGGAGCAAGACTCTGTCTCAAAAAAAAAAAAAAAGAAAAAAGAAAAAAAGAAAATGGCTCCTCTGGATTTTGATTAATCCTATTTTGATTAATCCTGGTTTCTCATTTTCAGCCTTCCTTGAAGCAGCATGACCTGTCTGGATGTCCTCCTCATCTCAGGAATTTTCTAATAAGCTGTCTAAATCCAGAGATCTGACCACAGAACAATGAATGCCAAAGATGAGTTCTAAAGATGCAAGTACTTTCTTTCTAAAGGGATGCTGCTTTGTGTATGGCTCTGCTCCTGGGGGCAGACGCGGCAGGCTAAGCTCTGCGGAGGAGGAGGTGAGTCCCAGCAGAGGGTCACTTCCTCTCAGTAGCCCGGCTGGTTTTCTCCATTGCAGGGTCAGACCATAGCCCTGACCCAGCTAGACCCTAACAAGCGCATGACCTTGCTCTCACTGTGGGAATAAAACTCGTGATAGTCAGTTACAAATACACAGCAAACGATGAGCAGCACAATATAAACACAGATCTAGATTGGTGGGTCTGAGGACTCTCATTCTTAAATTTGGAGGCCATCACCTAATCTTGCCTTTTCACTTTACACAGCAGGAGACAGGGACCCAGAGAAGTGAAGAGGCGTTGCCTTAGGTTGCACAGCAGATGACGCATCTCAAGATGGACCCTAGGTTTTCTGACTCCGTCTCACAGCTTTGCCCCATTTATCACGAAGATGACCATTGGTAACATTGCTACCTACGAGCTGAGCTTGCACGCACATTCCTGGTGTGTACACGCATGCGCGCACGATGTGCTAAGTGCACAGGAAGGAGACCAGAGCCCTGAGGCATTCTTTTGAAGTCTAAGTACTGGTGTTTCAAAAGTTTAATGAAACCTACTAGACTCTCAGCAAAATTCGTTTTACGTTAACCTTAATGAAAAGTTTAATTAAGTTCTGACAGAATTAACTCTTCACGTCTCTGTCCTCATTTGTCCCCATTCTAGAATGAGTTTTCTAATTAAAAAAAAAATACAGGGCCGGGCACAGTGGCTCACGCCTGTACTCTCAGCACTTTGGGAGGCCAAGGCGAGTGGATCACCTGAGGTCAGGAGTTCAAGACCAACCTGGCCAACATGGTGAAACCCCGTCTCTATTAAAAATACAAAAAATTAGCTAGGGGTGGTGGCGCATGCCTGTAATCCCAGCTAGTCAGGAGGCTGAGGCAGGAGAATCACTGGAACACCAGAGGTGGAGGTTGCAGTGAGACAAGATTGTGCCACTGCACTCCAGCCTGGTGACAGAGTGAGTCTCCGTCTCAAAAAAAAAAAGTATAGATAGATAGATGATAGATAGATAGATAGATAGATAGATAGATAGATAGATAGATAGGGCTGGGCACAGTGGCTCATGCCTGTAATCCCAGCACTTTGGGAGGCCGATGTGGGCAGATTGCTTGAGTCCAGGAGTTCAAGATCAGCCTGGGCAACATAGTGAGACCCTCTCTACCAAAAATACAAGGTGGTATGCACCCGTGGTCCCAGCTACTTGGGAGGCTGAGGTGGGAGGACCAATTGAGCCCAGGAGGTCGGGGCTGCAGTGAGCTGTAATCATGCCACTGTACTCCAGTCCGGGCAACAGAGCAAGACTCTGTCTCAAAAAGAAGAAAAGAGAGAGAGAGAGAAAAAAAAAATTGAAGGCAAATTCTGATTTTCAAATCAAACGTTCCAACAAACTGCAGAAATAAAACCCGAGTTAAACTAAAAGGAACAGCCAAACAGCACAATGGCCCCAGAATGTTAAGTCTATATGCCCCAATGTTTAAAAGTGGGAGTCAATGGGAGGCCACTACCTACAAGGCCACAGGGGTCAGGGCAGGACTCAGGTCCCTGAATCATACCAGCCTGTATTCAAACCCTGGCTCAGGCCTCCCACCAGCCTCGTGGAACTGGTTTACTAAAACGAGGAGAGTCCCCACCTTGCAGGCTTGTGACAACAAGATGACAGCAAGTGCAAAAGCTCCAAGCCCAGAGCCTGCAGCCTGCAGAAGCTGGCCTCATTACCACCCGGATGCTCTCCGGGCTGCAGCACATGAAGAGGATACGTGACAATCCCTGCTTTAAGTAGAGCTCAGGGAGGTGACGGGACCTGCCCAAGCACATAGTGATGCCGCTAATGGCTCAAGCAGGAAGAATGGACTGCAAAGCCTGGTTCTTCTGCTAAACTCCATTCTGTCTCCCAGTGTGGGTTCTGATGCATAGGGAGGAGGAAAAGACAGCGCTTGGATTTTGGGGTGAAGAGCACAGGTTTTGGAGTCAATGAGACATGGAGTATGAGGGCCTCAGCTCTACTGTTTACTATTAAATAAAAACAGGCCACTGACCTCTCTGGGGCTTAGTCTTCTCATCCAGGGAATGGGAATTTAAATGTCCTTACAGGGTTTTCACAAAGATTAATTGAAATAATGCACAAAAGGCAATTCACAGAGTGGAGTATGCGTGTTCCCTTTTCTCTCCTCCATCCCTGCTTTATTTTTTCGCCTGGGCACTTACCAACACACAATTATTGTGCTTGTTTACTTACTGTCTTGTCTCCCTCAACAGAACGTCAGCTTCCAGAGCAGGAATTTTTATTTTGTTTGTTGCTATATTCCCAGCCCCTAAAACAGGGCTTGGCACACAGTAGGAGCTCAATAAATATCTGCTGAATGAACAGCTCACAAGCAGACAGATGAGGACAGAGGGGCACTGAGACTGATCTAAGAGCACCGATATTACTAAACTGCAACGGAGGCAACAGTGGGAAGAATCTCTCTGTCCTTTGTTTCCTGAACGTCCAAGACCACTTTCAGTTGCTTAACAGGAAACAATACTCAATGTACAAGACCTCTAGGGTCCATCCAAGGCCCTGTGAGGCAGGAGGTCAGGCAGGCCCTGTCCCTAGGGTGGCTCACGGTCTAGTGGGCAGGGCCAGCTTCTTCATATGTGCTCAGAGGGGCCCCGTGCTTGGTTTAATACTCTGCTGGTGCCATCTTCAAATTCTTAGTAATGTTTGTTGTTGTTGTTTGTTTGTTTTGAGACAGAGTCTCACTCTGTTGCCCAGGTTGGAATGCAGGGTGTGATCTCAGCTCACTGTCACCTCCACTTCCCGGGTTCCAGTTATTCTCCTGCCTCAGCCTCCCAAGTAGCTGGGATTACAGGCACACGCCACCATACTTGGCTAATTTTTGTATTTTTAGTAGAGACAGGGTTTCATCATGTTGCCCAGGATGGTCTCAAACTCCTGACCTCAGGTGATCTGCCCGCATCGGCCTCCCAAAGTGCTAGGATTACAGGCATGAGCCACTTCGCCCAGCCTCTAAATAATGTTTTAACAAGGGGCTCTCCCATGTTCATTTTGCACTGGGCTCCACAAATTATGCAGCCAGTCCTGCATTACAGGAAACATTTCTGTACCTAAGTACATACACTACAAAGCAAGTACCAAACACCAAGGAAACACTAAGGAGAGAAAAATGCCTGTGAGAAGAAAAAAGAAGACATGAATCATTTCCAACAGAAGCTGTTACCATGAAGGAAGTACGGGCAGGGGGCATTTGTTGAATGTCTACTATGGGAGAAGGGGTTCGCATCATGAGCACATTTAATTCTGACAGCCACCCTACAAGCTGTGTACTATATTGGCCATTTGAAACTAAGGCCTGCCCAAAATCATATAATAGCCTAGTGAGGTGACAAAGGACAGACACAGGAGCCAAACCCATGCCCATCCCTCCCTAAGTCCAAAGCTGTGGGAAAAAAAAAATAAGAATCAACATGGGTGGTTATTTTTAAGGCTAGCATATTCAAGGTGGGGGCAAATCCAAGAGACACTAAGCCTCAGAGCACGAACAAGCATGTGGGTGCTGAGCGGAGGGGACCAGCGTTCACCAGGGTGGTGTCAAACTCTGCAAGGCTCACTCTCCGTGTTTCTGGTCTCTTCCCATGAGCGCACCAGGCACCCCTTACCATCCCAAAACTAGGCACATCTGTAACGCTGAATGGAAACCTACTTGTTTACATGTGTTCTCTCTATATTAGACTGGGCACATCCCTAGAACACACACAGATTGACTGGTGGGCAGAATTCTGCTAGGTGCATGCACCCGAGTGAGCCTTTCTCTTTGAACGTGGGAGGGACCAGAGAACAAGATGGGAGAGCTGTTCCCTTAATTAGGCTGTGCTGCACATTAAAGGCGATAAGACAGTCATTCCAGTGATAACAATCTGTCATAAGACCCTAAAGAAGCAGACTCTCCCGTTGGCCTTGAAGAAGCAAGCACCATGAATTCTCCACAGCTGCAAGAAAATGAATTCAGGCCAGGTGTGGTGGCTCACGCCTGTAATCCCAGCACTTTGGGAGGCTGAGGCGGGTGGATCACCTGAAGTCAGGAGTTCGAGACCAGCCTGACCAATACGGTGAAACCCCGTCTCTACTAAAAATAAAAAAATTTACAGGGTACATCTGCAGTCCCAGCTACTCGGGAGGCTGAGACAGGAGAATTACTTGAACCCAGGGGGCAGAGGTTGCAGTGAGCCGAGATCGCACCACTGCACTCCAGCCTGGGCGACAGAGCAGAAAAAAAAAAAAAGAAAATGAATTCAGCCAAGAACCACGTGAGCTTAAAAGAGGACCCTGGGGTTCAGACGAGACCCCAGCCCAAGCCAGCAAGCCTTGTGAGTCCCCGAACAAAGAACCCAGCTATACTGTGTCCAGATTCCTGACCCATGGAAGCTGTGAGATACTAAACATGGGCTGGGTGTGGTGGCTGGCCAGGTGTGATGGCTCATGCCTGTGTAATCCCAGCACTTTGGGAGGCCAAGGCAGGCAGATCACCTGAGTTCAGGTGTTCGAGACCAGCCTGCCCAACATGGAGAAACCCTGTCTCTACTAAAAATACAAAATTGGCCAGGCGTGGTGGTATGCACCTGTAATCCCAGATACTAGGGAGGCTGAGGCACAAGAATCACTTGAACCCAGGAGGTGGAGGTTGCAGTGAGCTGAGATTGTGCCATTGCACTCTAGCCTGGGCAACGAGAGCGAAACTCCATCTCAAATTTAAACAAAATAAACATATATTGTTTAACTGTTAAGTTAGTGGTAATTTGTCATGCAGCAAGTGATGACTGAAACAGTAACCTACGCACACGTCCATCTCCAGCACGGACACAGAACTTGGATGCACGGGGTGCATGACACCTTTTGGCAGGACTTAACTGGACAGACAAGCAACAAAGACAATAAAGCCCAGGTAAGATGGACCGCCAAGGGCAAGGAGGAACCCCACAGTGTGGACAGGTGCAAAAGTAGGGGTGTTCAATGAAGAGGGGAAGCATGGTCTGCAGGGCAATGACAGGCCAACCCCCATCCACTCTGACACTGTAGGGGAGGGGGTGAAGGCAAAACCACTTCAGAAGGCTGTAAGGAGAATGGGGTCCCTGGGAGACTTCCAGGTGGAGACCAAAAGGGGAAGGGAGTGCGGAGAGAAAGGCAGAGGAGTCAGGGAGTTCACAGTTTACCACTGAAACCAAATAAAACAGAAGAGACAAAATCCTGCAGCTCGCTCTGGCCCAAACCTTTGCTAGGGCAGGCAATCACAAATGAGCAAATTATAATAATTCTAATGACCATGTTCCTGCACTTGACTTGTAAATGCTGGATTTAAAAAAAAAAACTTCACTCCTGATCCACACCCTGGGGACAATATTATCTTCCCATTGTCCTACCTAGCCCACAACTACTTATGTCTCATGCCAGACTGAGCCAGCTCCCAGGATGGCAAGGGAGCCAGGAGTTGCTGCCAGCAGGGCCATCTGCTCACCAATTCCCACAGTCTGAACGGCACAGCTTCCAAAGAGAGACTGCGAGCGGCCAGCAGCAGCCTGCACATGCGGAAGGCAGGGGAGAGCGAGGGAACTGGATCTATACTGCTCTGCTGCAATCATCTGCATGCTGGGTGTGAGATGATCAGTTCTTGAGACACTTCCCAGAAGGCCTTCAGAAATACTGTCTGAGTTACAACACTGCTTCCTCCCAGTCTGTATGCTTATTTGCATCTTATAGGAATGTAGCCGGGTAAAGGGGGAAGGCTGCTCCAAGTCAAAGGGCATCCATGGTGGGCGCCCTCTCAGGCCTGGACCCAGCACCTGCGGGAGTCGGCCCCTTTAATTCTCCTGTGCCGTGAACTAACACTGCACGTCAGCAATACTTTGTGAAGACTGAGCACAGCAACCAAGCCCACTGTGAACCTGATTCTGGGCAAGGAGCTTTTTTTTTTTTTTTTTGAGACAGGGTCTTGCTCTGTCACCCAGGATGGAGAGCAGTGGCACAATCTCAGCTCACTGCAGTCTTGACCTCCTGAGTTCAAGTGATTCTCCTACCTCAACCTCTTGAGTAGCTGGGACTACAGGCGTGCACCACCATGCCCAGCTAATTTTTCTTTTTGCGAAGATGGGGTTTTGCCATGTTGCGTAGGCTGGTCTCAAACTCCTGGGCTCAAGCGATCCACTCACCTTGACCTCCCAAAGTATTGGGATTACAGGCGTGAGCCACTGCGCCTGGCCTGGACAAGGAACATCACACAACTACTCCACAATCCTGAAAGGTCACAGTGTCATCCCTGTTTTATAGGTGGAACAACTGAGACCCACAGAGGTATAGGAACACACAAAGGTAAAGGAACTCAGCCACCAGCACAGCAGCCAGATGCCAAACTTAGGTCTGCCTGACTCAAAACCCCACTGCCTTCCCTCTACACCTGGCTGTTTCTCCTACATGTCTGGAATTTACTGCAGGGTCAAAGGTTCATCCATTTAAACTGTTAACTTTTATTTACTTACTTATTTTGAGACAGAGTCTCGCTCTGTTGCCCAGCCTGGAGTGCAGTGACGCAAACTCGGCTCACTGCAACCTCCCGGGTTCAAGCGATTCTCCTGCCTCAGCCTCCCGAGTAGCTGGGATTACAGGCGCGCACCACCAAGCTGGCTAATTTTTGTATTTTTAGTAGAAAGGGGGTTTCACCATGTTGGCCAGGCTAGTCTCGAACTCCGCAGCTCCAGTGATCCGTCCCGCCTTGGCCTTCCAAAATGCTGGGATTAGAGATGTGAGCCACCATGCCCGTCCATTTAAACTGTTTAAATGCTACACAAAGGCAGAGAAATGAGGCTGTCACTAAGGGATGTGAGAGCAGTTAGGGATGCAACAAGGGCACACAGACCTGCACCATAAGGCGGGTGTGGCACCTGTCACAGATAGGGATGCCAGGGGCTCCCTGCTTTCTCTAAGAGAGGGAAGTCACAAACATCTGGGGCAGGAGCACTTTTAGCTGGTCATGAGGACTATGGCCAGGTGAGAAGGAACTGGCCTAGGGAATGTGCATGACTGGGGAGCGGGGAGCAGTCCCGATGGACTGCAAAAGGCACATGCGAGAGGAGAAGGCAGAAAGGCCAGCAACGCTGGTGATGCTGGAGCTCAGAAAAGATTCCAAGGACTGGAAGGAAGAAGCATCAAGGGACCAGGGGGTGATATGCCAAGGTAGAGAGGATGGGTCCAGGGGTATTCGTCTGTGACGGGACAGATGAGGGGTGAGGACCTGAAGAGGTGCCACCAGGGAACCTGAGAAAAAGAAGGCAGGTGGCTCGGAAGACCCGATCCATGTGACCCCGCAATTTATTGGATATGGATGAATCAGAGCTGACTTTTTAGATGACCCAAAAGATGAAACTATTAATCAAGGCTAGACAGAGGGGAGAAAAAAGAGAGAAATATACTGCTACCTCCAGTTTTTCTCCCTACAGCACCTCTTAGAGACGAGGTGATGGCAGTTTACCTTCACGATCCATTGGAAACAAAGAGAAATCTCTCCCTAATTCTCCTGACCCCAAACAAAAAGCAATCAACTATTCCTTAATTTTCTTCTCTAAGAGAGACTCAGAGAGAAGAGGCCTGAAAATGCAAATTAACACACGCATGTGAGTGAGTTTCAGTCAAAGCTTAAACCAGGACACTACTTTTCTTGTGTAGCGAGGAAGGTTAGGAGGCAGGATGGTGTCCTGTGCCTAAAAAGGTGAGTGTGACGTCAAGGTGGCTGAAGAGGAGTTTAAAAAGGGACCTAGGAGGACAAGCCCAGAGCCCAGCATCCCACCCTAACTGAGAACACAGGTCTCCAACTCCAGCCCAGGGTCTCCCCATGGTCACAATGGTGTTGGGGACCTGCTGACAGTGGCACGGAAGGACTCTTGGTGGTGGTCAGAATGACCCAACATCCCAGGAGGCACCCACCACTAGTTGGCATGAGTCCTTGGTGCTGGCCCTGGCGCTGCTGCTAATCCACCCCAGTGGCCTTACGCATGCTCCCTCACCTGTATGTCCAAGACAGCTAATTCAACGGGACTACTAACCTGGTCTCCAGAAAGGCGGCAGAGTAGGATCAACTTGGCATAAGAGGCCTCGCTTCAAATACAGTATTTCCCAATTCCAATCTTGGGCCTCAACCACCAACCGGGAAAACCCCCCTCCTAGGGCTGTTTTGAGAATTCAATATGGAAAGCTGCCAAAGCTTTATTTCCCATCCCTTTGTAAGGTCCCCTGCAGCTCCCAACTAGACAGAGAAAGGGACCTTTTATTAGCAAGAAAAGGGCCAGGTGCAGTGACTGTCATCATGCCTGTAATCGCAGCACTTTGGGAGGCCGAGGTGGGAGGATCACTTAAGCCCAGGAGTTTGAGACCAGCCTCAACAACACAGTGAGATCTAGTCTCTTCAAAACACATTTAAAAAAAAATTAGCCAGGTGTGGTGGTGCACGCCTGTAGTCCCAGCTACTTGGGAGGCTGAGGTGGGAAGACAGCTTGGCCCCAGGAGTTCAAGGCTGCAGTGAGCTATGATCACACCATTGCACTCCGGCCTGGACAACAAAGACCCTGTCTCTAAAAAATAAAAACAAAAAGTTTTAATTTAAAAAAAAGGTTAAATACTATTGAGAAAGGTCCACATATGCATTTTCATGTCACTGCCATTTATAAGTTCTTATTAACTGAAAACACTATGCTATAAGCTATTAAAGGTAATTAAAAAATAAAAATAGCTCTTTGCCCCAAAGACAGTCTAAGTGACAGAGCTCAGTACTCTCTCATCAACAACAGCCCTGAGAGAGACAAGAGATGGAAGAGATTCCAACCCCAAGAAAGGGCTAGAGGGGAGCCAGGGGAGGAGGCATGGGGGAGGGGACCTCCAAGAGGGAGCTAGGGGAGGGCAGAGGGGGAGGGGAGCTCCAGAAGGGAGGTGGGGGAGGGGAACATGGGGAGGGGAGCATGGGGGAGGAGAGCTCCAAGGGGAAGCATGGGGGAATAGAGTTCCAAGAGGGAGCTGGGGGAGGGCAGATGGGGAGCAGAACTCCAGAAAGGAGCAGGGGGAGGGGAGCATGGGGGAGGGAAGCTCCAGGAGGGAGCATGGGGGAGGGGAGATGGGGAGGGGAACTCCAGGAGGGAGCTGGGGGAGGGGAGATGGGGAGCGGAGCTCCAGGAGGGAGCTGGGAGAGGGGAGCATTGGGGAGGGGAGATGGGGGAGTGGAGCTCCAAGAGTGAGCTGGGGGAGGGGAGATGGGGAGGGGAACTCCAGGAGGGAGCTGGGGGAGGGGATATGGGGAGGGGAGCTCCAGTAGGGAGCTGGGGGAAAAGAGCTTGGGAGGGTAGCTCAATGACGGGACCTGGGGGTGGGGAGCTAAGGAGGAGATTGAGAGAGGGGAGCTTGGGGAGGGGAGATGGGGGAGGGAAGCTGGGGAAGGGGATCTGGGAGAGGGAAGCTTGGGGAGGGGACTAGGGAGGTAAGCTGGGGGAGGGGAGATGGGGAGGAGAAATGGGAGAGGAGCTTGGGGAGGGGATCTAGGGAGGAAATCTGGGGCAAGGGAGCTGAGGGAGGGGAACTTGGGGAGGGGATTTAGGGAGGGAAGCTGGGGGAAGGGGAGCTCAGAGAGGGGACTTCAGGGAGGGGATATGGGGAGGGGACTGGGGAGGGGAGGTTGGGGATGGGATCTAGGGAGGGGATTTGGGGGAGGGGATCTGGGGGAGGGAAGCTTGGGGGAGGGGATCTAGGGGAGCAGAGTGGGGGAAGAGAGATGGGGAGTTGGGGGAGGGGAACCTGGAGGGAGGGATCTGGGGAAGGGGATTTTGGGGAGGAGAACAGGTAGAGAGAGGAGCTGGTGGGGAGGGGAGTTGGGGGCAGGGATCCGGAGGAGGAGATACCGGGGGGGGGAAGGGAGCTGGGTGCCTACAGGAGCGGCTCCGAGGTGGGTAAGCCCCTCTTTCACATCCTCCTTGACAGTCAGTCTCCAGACTTCCACTCCACCCCCTCCCTGCTTCACCCAGACAGTCTGATCTGCAACTCGGCCCATGACTGCCCCCATTGGGAGTCCAGCTGCTTCTAGCCTGGGAACCCTGACGTGGGCCCTGACCTGACCAACCAAAAACCCCAGGGTGACGGAGTAAATGTGTCCTGTGTCTTGAGCATAACATTAAAAGCGAGGACCCAGAAATAAGGCATCTCTTTGATTCTTGCAGGCTAGTGTTTCCCTAGTCCCATAATCTTTAGAAATCATGTGTGCCATAATAAAAGTGAGTATTTCCCCTCCCTTCACTCAAGCACACAGAAACATCAGGGAAAAGCTGAGCATATTTCTACCAGTTCTGCATGAGAGTTTGACCAGAACACCCTGCTCTCGGTAATGAATGGTTGACCCCAATTTCTGAACACACATTTCCTTTTCCAATTAATTTTCCTTCCCCTCATGAGATAAAACAGACTATTTTTTTTTTAAAGAACAATATCCCTGAAAATTTATTTACTTTTTTAAAACTATGAGGTCAGAGTTTAAGACTGGCTCCTTGGTATGAAGGAATACATGATATTAATATAACAAAGGGCTGAATCTTCTATAAATCAACAAAATACCCAAACAAAGGCAGAACTTAATTTTTGGCAAAGAAAAAACAAAAATGTTTTTGGTGTCCATTAGTGAATACATCAGCTGAGGACTACATCTTGGAATCTTTTAAATGAGCAGAGCTAAAGATTTCTCATAAGCACAATTAAAGCACCCTGAATTGATACCTTTAGGGGGCTGAGTATCTGTTTCCAATCAGCAAAGTGCTTACCGCAAAAGGAACACCTTACCAAAAGCAAGACGAAAAAGTGAGGGCAGAGTGTCATGATTATTACTTTTTTTTTTAAGCAGAAGCATAGTCTGCAAGAAAATACATAGAAGCGCTCAAGTTAGGCCAGGCGCAGTAGCTCATGACTGTAATCCCAGTACTTCAGGAGGCCACGCAGGAAGATGTCTTGAGGCCAGAGGTCCAAGACCAGCCTGGGCAACACAGCAAGACCTTGTCTCTATTAGAAAATAATGTTACCAAAAAATGCTCAAAATGGTAATGTAAGGGTGGGAGAATAATGGCAATTATTTTCCTTCTTTTCCAAGTGTTATATTAGTATTATTAAAGTGGCTAGACATATGTATGGATTTTAAAGCACTTCAGTTTTATATGTGCTTTAGGTATAATTTCTAAGGCACTAAAAAATTGGCTTTTTTTTTTTTTTTTTTTTTAAAGACGGAGTTTTGCTCTGTCGCCAGGCTGGAGTGCAGTGGCGTGATCTTGGCTCACTCTGCCTCCAGGGTTCAAGCGATTCCCTTGCCTCAGCCCCCCGAGTAGCTGGGACTACAAGCACACACTACCACGCCCGGTTAATTTTTTGTATTTTTTTAGTAGAGACAGGGTTTCACCATGTTGGCCAGGATGGTCTCGATCTCCTGACCTTGTGATCCACCCGCCTCGGCCTCCCAAAGTGCTGGGATTACAGGCGTGAGCCACCGTGCCTGGCCCAAAATTGGCATATTCTTTTTGAAGGTTTTCCCTTTGGGAGAGGAACAAGAGCATTCCTTACCTGCTTGGGAGAAAGACTTAGGAACAAAAATTGAAAGTCTGCTTACCTGAGGTTTAATTTTCGATCTTCTTCGCTGCCAGCCTCCAACTACAGAGAAAGAAACAGAATATCACACCACAGGCACCACTGTCAACATGCCTCGGGCGGCAGTCTCACATTTTCTACCCCGGTATCGGAAAAAGATAAAGACATCCAGGAAACCTAGCTACTTCTAAACAGCCGTGCCCTTTCCTCACCAATCCCGGTCTGTCCACTGGAGTCATTTCCGTGGGGGAATTTTCAGGTTTCCAAATGTTGACCCACATTCCTGCCGCAGTCCAGGGGATGGAGTCCTGTTAGCTCAACATTTCCGATCTGGTGTTGTTACCCAGCACGGTCTTTTAGCCCTCAGCCCTCAACTTTCCAGGGTTGTTCTGGATCTTATCCTGTTT
The DNA here is from genome assembly GCF_006542625.1 of Nomascus leucogenys. Lineage (NCBI taxonomy): Eukaryota > Metazoa > Chordata > Mammalia > Primates > Hylobatidae > Nomascus > Nomascus leucogenys. The sequence continues at coordinate 75,986,786 of NC_044390.1, forward strand.
TTCTCTTTTAAGGGGAGGGGGTCATGTTTAAAGAGAATCCACTTCCTCCGTGGAGCCAGGCAATAACAGCTGAGTGATGAACACCATTTTCAAAAAACCAACCCAGGCAAGACTTGCACAGTGGAAGGTGGCCAGGAATCAGGCCGTCTGTTTGTGGGTCTTGAAAGCTCTTGATGGTTCTTGAAAAGACTTAAAAGTTTGATATGAAACATCCTAGGCTATCGGTTTATTTATATAAATGCAAGAAAGAGATATTTAATATTTTCTGAAACCTAAAAGGCCAAGAGGTTGGGCTCCAGAAGTACCTATGACTTATTTTTATTTTTTTTCTTTCAGAGAGCAAACTGAAATGAGAAGGAAACACACACACACCCCCAGACAATTCCACACCGCTGGGACTTGGCATGTTTTTTATGTTGCACAGAGGTGCCCATTGAATGGGAAAGAGAAACCTGGAAAGCTGTGATGGCTGGGAGAGATGCAGGGCTGATCGAGGACAGAAATAAGGCAGGAGGGGCGAAGGAAAAAGGGTCCAGAGATAATGTAGGGAGGGGCCTGGGCAGCAAGGGACACCCACTAAGAGGTGGCAACTTCAATCAAGAATGAGTACACCAGCCCGGCGCAGTGGCTCACACCTGGAATCCCAGCACTGCAGGAGGCCGAGCGGGCCGATCACCTGAGGTCACGAGTTCGAGACCAGCCTGGCCAACAAGGTGACACCCTGTCTCTGTTAAAAATACAAAAATTAGCCAGGCTTGGTGGCGTGTACCTGTAATCCCAGCTACCTGGGAGGCTGAGGCAGGAGAATCACTTGAACCCAGGAGGCAGAGGTTGCAGTGAGCCGAAATTGCACCACTGCACTCCAGCCTGGGTGACAGAGCAATACTTTGTCTCAAAAAAAAAATGCGTACACCAGAGGGCCTGGGAGTCCCTACATCATATTAAGATGATGTACATACAAGATTCTGCAGAGGCACCTACCCCACACTGAAGGAGAAGTAGAAAGACCAGGGAAGGCTTCAATGACCACGAAACAAGTCACAACAGCAACAAATTGAGAAAGAGTATGCTGGGGTCTAACCCAGTGGTTCCCAACGCGGAGCAAGTTCTCTCAACAGGAGACATTGGAAGATGTCTGGAGGCATTTTTCTGGAGGTCACTACTGGCACCTAGTGGGTAGAGGACAGGATCCCACATGTACTGCACATCCCACAATACACAGGACGGTGCCCCCACAAGAGAGAATGTTCTGGTTCCAAGTATCAACAGTGGGTTGAGAAACTCTGGTCCAATCCAAAAAAGTGCCTGGAGATCTGCCCATGAAAATTAGTCACTTTGAATGTTTCTCAGAAATAACAATGTTACAATCCATCCCTGAAAATTATTGATTTATCTATTCTTGTGCTCTGCCGGTTCACACAAAGGAACTGAGGTAAGATTCACAGGAAAATGACATAAGTGACATAATCAAAGGCTGGGGAAAAAAAGAAAATTAAAACAGAAAGGAGAGCCTTAGGACTGAGGGCTGTGATCCGCATCCCCCCCCCACCCCCCGCCGTTTCCCATGCCGGCAGCAGGACTGGCTGTGTCAGGAAAGCGCTGCCCTAAGTGTCTGACTCATTATGAAGTTGCAATTTGAAAAGTGATGACGTGACTTGGGGGTACGGACTTCACAATCATTTAATTCTCAGTCACTCTCCGAGGTTCTCAGATGAAAGGCCATCTCAGGTCAGTTATTCCAGGGAAACTACATATGCCAAGGAACACATGAAAGAGTTAATTCAGTCCTTTTAGATGAGCCAGGGCCCACAGACAGGAAGCAACTCAAGCAAGGGCGGACCAGGGCAGAACCGGCCTGGCCTAGGTCTCCTGAACCCACACACACTTGCTGTCTCCATCCCACCTTGCTTCTCACCTCAACACTTCTGGACGAGGGCCTTGCCTTCGGGAAACATCCCAGCCCATTCAAAGCCAAGCAATGAATGCTGCAGCTTTACTATGGTCAAATAAAAGCTGCCTGAGTTTTACTTTATGTTTATCAGGTCATTGGCACTTGGTAAAAATAATGCTTTATATAATAATTGAAAATGTATCTGGTAGAAACAATGCAAATGTCCAACAAAATGTGGTACATCCATACAATGGAGTATTATACAGCCATGAAAAAGGAATGAAGTACTGCCACATGATACAACATGCATGAACTTTAAAAACGTGATGCTGAGTCAAAGAAGCCAGACACAAAAGGCCACATAGGGTGTGATTCCATTGATATAAAATGTATACAATAAGCAAATCCATAGATACAGAAAGTAGATTAGTGGTTGCCTAAGGTTAGGGAGAATGGGCAGGGGGAGGCTGCAGGTGAGGGCTAAGGGGTACAGGGTTCCTATTTTTGGGGGGATGAAAATGTTCTGGAATTAGATGGTGGTGATGGTTGCACAATCTCATGTATATACTAAAAACCACTGAATTGTACACTTTAAAATGGCAAATTTATGGTATGCAACTAAAAAATAGTAAGACCTTAAAAATGCGTAAGACAAGAACAGATTAGGTTGCAAGTAACTCTAGGAACATGGAGTTTTGAATCAGAAATCTGGGCTGACAGGCTCAGCCTGAAGCCAACCTCTCCCCTTACCTCACATAAGCTTTTGTGATGAGAACCTGAGATTAAGTGCATAAATTGCCAGACAGCAGTGACAGAAACAGAAAACAGCCCCTCCTCGCTGTGGGAAGGAAAGGTGCTCCTGCAGCCTAACTTCTCAGTAGCAGGCTATTGATCGCCAATGTTCTTTTGCCTCTAATCAACGTGTAGAGGGGGATTACTAGAACCTGTCTGTAGATAACTCATGAATGGCCTCTCCTCTCCAAGGAGGGGGCTGTGAAGGTTCAACTTCCCAGCCACTCTGAAAATGTCCCTGCCAATCCCAGCAAAACAAGGCTGAAGAACTACCCTACCAGGAAACAGGGCTGTCAAGCCAAATGCAAACGTTCTTCTCTTCTCTCACATGGACACACAAACCTCCCCCGTGTTATCAGTCAACTTCCCCCACTCCCTCCCACAAAGAAAGGGGCTGAAGAGCCCAGATGCCGGCTGCGGAACTTCCTGGGCCTGGGACCGCAGGGCCGCTCCTCCAGTCTTCTCTAAACATAGCTAAGGGTCTGCAGGCGGACACTCAGCCTTGTTATAGGTAAGAGTTTAGACCAGAGGCCTTGACGGGTTCTTCAAGAGATGGTGGGCAAGACTGCGCGACCAGAGGGTCATCCCTGCAGCTACAGAGAGCTGACCTGCTCAGAGGCCCAAGGCCCCAGCCTAGGACAAGACAAGCCAGGCCAACCCTGCAGGCTCAGAGGGCACCAGTGCCCTCAATCAACCCCAGAGGAAGAAGTGGCCAGGCAAACGGACCTGGGCCACACACAGACCCACAAAAATGCGCACAGTGCCAGGACACGCAGCCCAGGGATGCACCTATGCAATCACTCAGAATGGGTCACAGCCACACAGAAACATAGATGCACATAAACACACAGGCCTGAGTGATGTTACAGAAAGAAAAAGCCAGACTCAGGCTGCACACGCAGACGTGAGACACAGTCACACAGAGCCCACAGCACGCTCGGTCACCGTCACACAGTGACACGTGCACGCATACAGACAGAACTCCAGAGGCGGCAGGCGGGGAAACAATCTCACACGTTTGTAGGGGCACTCCCAGATGCCTGTCTCACGCTGGCACAGTCCCCGGACGGCAGGTCAGCAACAGTCACATCTCACATCGCACAGCCAGGCACACAGGCAAAGGGCCTAGAACTTCCCAGGCCACAGGTCTCAGAACAAGCGGCTCACGCAGTCACCCAATCAAGGGTCCCAGTTGCACATCCAGTCACCCCTGGACCCCGGGTCACACTGCAGAGTCACTCACAAATGGGAGTCCCGACAGACGCACAGTACTCCCCAGAAAGAGGTCAACCCCAAGATGGGGGTCACACCTGAAATCACAGTCCCCACACAATCACGAGGTCACATCTGCACACAGTGTCTGCAGTCACCCTCAGAGGTCACAACGCACACAGTCCCCGCCTAACAGGGGTCACCCCAAGATGGGGGTAACCCCCTGATGTGGGTCACAGCGCACACACAGTCTCCTGCAGACACTCCCAGAGGGGTCGCACTGCATACACAGTCCCTGCAAAGTCGTCCCCCGATGGGGGTCACAACGCACACAAAGTCCCCGCACAGCTCCCCCAGACAGGGTCACATCGCACACAGTCCTCGCACGGTCACCCCGGTCCGGCTGCCCGGCTCTGTTCCTACGGCGGGGCCCCCGGGAGCCCGCGCAGCCGCCCCCCTGCCCCGCACGCGCGGCCCCAGCTCCGGCGGCCTCGGCGCGGCGTCCGGCGGTCCAGGCCGGGAGCGGCGAGCCCGGGGCTCACCTCGCTGTTGCTGGCCGAGGAGGAGGCGGCGCTGGGCGTGGGCGAGCGCTGCAGGGTCACCAGGGCCATGGCTGCGGTGCGGTGCAAGGGCGCCACAGAGGTCTCGAGCTAGAGCCGCCACCGCCACCGCCGCCCGGGCCGGGCCCGGGGCCTCCTGGAGCCGCGCGCGGGCGGCCGGACCGAGCCGGGCCGGGCCCGCCCCTCCCCCTCGGCGTCGCCACCACCCCCGCCCCCAGCTCCCTCCTCCCGCGCCGGCGCGCGCCGGCCTCAGTGCGCGGAGTGGGCGGGGAAGAGGGCAGGGCGGGGCGAGGAGGCGCGCGTGCGCGGGGGCCCCGAGGGCCGCCCGAGGCCTCGGCTAGTCGATCGCGTTCCTCGCGCGCCCGACACACGCGCCCCCGCCCGCGCGCCCGGCTATCTGGCCTGGGACTCGGGGACGCGCGCGCCGCCCGGAGCCCGTCCGCCCCAGGGACCCTGCCCGCTGCTGCTCTGGCTGGGGAAACTGAGGCCCGGCGACCGTGCAGACAGGACTGTACAGCGACCAGGAAATAAAAGACGTCCTGGGGCCGGTCGCGGTGGCTCACGCCTGTAATCCCAGCACTTAGGGAGGCTGAGACGGGCGGATCACGAGGTCAAGAGATCGAGACCATCCTGGCCAACATGGTGAAACCCCGTCTCTAGTAAAAATACAAAAATTAGCTGGGCGCAGTGGTGCGCGCCTGTAGTCCCAACTACTCAGGAGGCTGAGGCAAGAGAATCGCTTGAACCTGGGAGGCGGAGGTTGCAATGAGCTGAGATCGCGCCACTGCACTCCAGCCTGGGCGACAGAGCGAGACTCCGTCTCAAAAAACAAAACAAAACAAACAAACAAACAAAAAAAAACAGTAAGCAAAATAGATTCGCCTAATTTTGCAGAGGTTAATCAAGTTATTAGGCACGTTTTAAAAAAAGCATTTTGCTAATCTTTTTCAGTGAATTCTTTCTGGGTGTTCTGAAACCCAGCCAACTCCTTGGAGGTCAGGGAAGGCTTCCCAGAAGAGCTTTATTCTGAGGCTTGGGCTTGAGCATAAGCAGGATTAACAGGTGAAAGAAGGGAGAGACAGCTCTCCAAGCGGGGGAGATCAGCGTGCCCTGAAGCAGGAAGAAGTTTGTCAACCGGAGACCAGCACTCAGGGAAGGGAAAAGGGGAGGAATGGCTGGAGTCTCCATCCTCTCTGGAAAGATCGCTCCGGCTGCTGCGTGGAGGAGGGACCATGGGGCAGAGGGCTGAGGGAGGCCAGGGAGGAGGCTGCTGCTGTTGTCCCGGGGAGAGGTGACCAGTTACGGTGATGGAGAGGGGAACATGGAGTAAGATACTAAGAAGGCAATTCTGGCTTGACTTAGTAGCAGGAAACTTTTCTTTTAGCCAAAATCTCATCGGCTCCCACCCCCAACCTCTGCATGTTGCACAAGCACTCGCAAACGCAGTGGTCCCAGCCTGCCCCGCAGCTTAGCAAATTTGTCTTACTGCCCAGCAGGAAACCCACGCAGCCTCCTGGATTCTTCCCTGTCCCTCCCTCTGTCCTGGGGCTGTGACCTCCTTCATATTATTCACAGGGTCTCAGCACGATTCATCTCAAAGGTGATTCTAGTGGGGGGCACTGTAGCTTCTACGGAGCGTTTCTAAGAGGGGATTTGTGGGAATGTTTGTGGTTGTCTTGCTGATGGAAGGGGAGAGCTCCTGGCATTTAGAGTGCAAGAGCCATGGATGCTAAATGTCTTCCAATGCACCGGACAGTCTCCCCAAGAAGAATTGCTCCATTCCCACAAAATGTTTCCTGGGTGAAAAACCCATTATAGTAATCTGAAGCCAGAACCTAACTCCATTTCATACATCAACACAAACTAGTCTTCCTTCCTTCCTTCCTTTCTCTCTCTCTCCCTTTCTTTCTTTCTCTTTTTTTTCTGAAACAGAGTTTCACTCCCGTCACCCAGGCTGAAGTGCAATGGCACAATCATAGCTCACTGCAGTCTCCATCTCCCAGGCTCAAACCATCCTCCTGCTTCAGTCTCCCGGGTAGCTGGAACTACAGGTATACACCACCACGCCCAGCTCCTTAAAAAAAAATGTTTAACTATGTTGCCCAGGCAATCCTCCTGCTTCGGCCTTCCAAAGTGCTGGGATTACAGGCACAAGCCACCATGGCTGGTCTGGTATTTTTTACTGAATTTTCAGAAAGGTGACTATGTTGAAACCCTGTCTCTCCTAAAAATACAAAAAATTAGCCAGGTGTGGTGGCGGGCGCCTGTAGTCTCAGCTACTCAGGAGGCTGAGGCAGGAGAATCACTTGAACCTGGGAAGCAGAGGTTGCAGCAATCTGAGATCGTGCCACTGCACTCCAGCCTGAGCGACACAGCGAGACAGAAAGAAAGAGAGAAAGAGAGAAAGAAAGGGGAGGGGAGGGGAGGGGAGGGGAGGGGAGGGAAGGGAAAGGAAGGGAAAATATACTTTGTTTTGCTTGAGAGTTTTGTCAAGAGTTGTTCATCCATCCTTAGGGAAAAGGAGATAATGGATGACAACACCTCTCCTAATATTAGAGCATCCCATACAAGGTGCCCCCATTTGTAGCTCTACTCTAGGTAGACAGACAGTCATAGGTACTTAAATGTCAAATATAAGGCGAAATTGTGGACAAAATTCAGTCGAGTAGAGAATATTTTATTTCTCAAATCCAAGCACATTTATTATTGGCAGGCCAATGCTTCTGAGATGCCCCTGTGTCGTCTCAGGAAGTAGTGGCTGAGCATTTCCACATTGTAATGCATGTTGTTTCATTATGATTTATTTTTCTTTTATGTCTCTCTTACATTAGTTTTCAAATTTGAGAGTTTGAGAATCCCCTGGAGAAAATACAGATTGCTAGACCCCACCTCCCAGAGTTTCGAATTCACAAGGTTTGCTGTAGGGCTGGAAAATTTGCACGTCTAACGAATTCCCAGGCAATGCTGATGCTTCTGTCTGGGGATGACAGTCTGAGAACTACTGCCTATACAAATGCCATGGCCTCTTCACCAAGAAATTCCTACCTAGATCTGATCCTGGTACCCGTCCGTGGCCCCCAATCCTAATCCCCCTGCTCTGGCCGGCCTGCTTTTCCACTCACCCCAACTTTTTTGGAGGCCGTCTCCACCCCTTCTCACTTCCTCTTAGAGCTGAGAGCCCTCTTCTTCCCCGCAACTAACTCTTGCTAGAAATCACCTCCAAAAAGCTTTCCCTGCCCCTTAAGCAGTGTCATTTCCAGGATCTCATAGCCCTCATCCTACCCTTAAACACACAGCAGGTGTCAGTCTGCCTTATCATAATGGGTCCATCTCTCTGTCTTGTCCCATTACTGTAGAGCCAGGAATGGTCCCTAAGAAAAGCCTCAGGAGTCAGGCTGGGACCAGCGTGAGGATGCAAAATGTAAGAGAGTCCCCCCAAAAACTCAATGATTAAGATAAATAGTATTTTAATGCAATATTTTAGAAAATCAGAATTAATGCCAAATCCATGATGAATAAAATATTTAAATTTTTTCTTTCTAATTGAGACAGAGTCTTGCTCTGTCGCCTAGGCTGGAGTGCAGTGTGGCACAATCTCTGCCTCTTGGGTTCAAGCAGTTCTCCTGCCTCAGCCTCCTGAGTAGCTGGGATTACTGACCCCCGCCACCATGCCTGGCTAATTTTTGTATTTTTAGTAGAGATGGGGTTTCACCATGTTGGCCAGGCTGGTCTCAAATTCCTGAACTCAAGTGATCTGCCTGCCTCGGCCTCCCAAAATGCTGGGATTACAGGTGTGAGCCACTGCGCCTGGTCAAAATATTTACAAAAATTTTCTAAGAGCCAAGGTCTCATTCTGTCACCCAGGACAGGGTGTAGTCGTGCAATCCTAGCTCACTTCAGCCTTGAACTCTAGGCTCAAGCCTTCCTTCTGCCTCCACCTCCCAAGTACCTGAGACTACAGGTGTACACCACCACGCCTGGCTGACTTTATTTTTGGCAGAAACTGGGTGTTGCTATGTTGCCCAGGCTGGTTTCAAACTCCTGGCAGCACTCAATTCCCCCACCTTGGCCTCCCAAAGTGTTGGGATTACCGGCATGAGCCACCACACCTGGCCAAAGTATCAAATTTTTAAGTAAAAATGGAATCAGTACTGTGTCACTGATTCTTCCACTTACTTCAGACTTCAGTGTAGCTCAGCAAAGCACTTTTGTTGATCCTGTCTTTATTTGATTGAGTCTTTTACAACTTTGGCCATTCTAAAGCCTTTTGTGAAAATGGCCTGTGGTTTAGCTGGGCATGGTGGCGTGCACCTGTAATCCCAGCTACTCAGGAGGCTGTGGCAGGAGAATCGTCTGAAACCAGGAGGCGGAGGCTGCAGTGAGCTGAGATCGTGCCACTTTTGACACTCTGTCTCAAGAAAAAAAAAAAAAAGCCTGTCAGCTTGACTCCAGTAGCCTCTGAGGGGGTGGAGTGGACAAGGGGAAGTGAAAGCTCCCAGGCCTCAGTCAGGGCAGGTCCCAAGAAGCCCTAGGCGTGGAGGAGGAGAACAATCCAGTAGAGGCAGCTCTGAAGTTTTCTCCCATGCATTAGAGCCCTTTCCAATCAGTATCATGATTTTTCATCATCTAATAGTTTGTTTAATCATCTTTGACCTCCTCCTTGTAGTCCCAGCTCACTTTTGTAACTACTAAAAAACAGTGAGTTATGGAGCTATTTGCTATCTGCTAAGGCACCATGCAAAGTGCTTTGTGAGTGTGTGGGGGACATGATTTATTAACATGTGAATGTCCCCCCACTTATACTCCAAGATCACCTCCTCCAGGAAGTCTTCCTTGCCCCGTGGCTGGGTTAGGCACCTCTTCTCCTCCTACAGCCCCTGTGCATTAGTGACAATGGCATTGTGGATCTGCCGTGGGCCCATTTCTGGGTTGGGACACTTTAGGTACATTCATTCTTGTCACCCTGTGATTCTCATTTCATGGATGAGGAAATTGATGCACAGAGTGGTTAAGGCACTGGCCCCAAGTTATGTAACTAGGAAGTGGTGAACCTGGTTCACCCATGTTTTTCTGCTTTAGAACTCAGGCAAAGACAGGTTCTTCCAGGACAGCCTCAGAAAGGATTGGTGCAAATTAGGTTGGTGCAAAAGTAATTGCGGTTTTTGTCTTTTTTTTTTTTTTTTTTTAATGGTGCAAAAGTAATTGTGGTTTTGTCATTAATGATCAACTATTAAAAGTAATAGTTCCCCCTTTTTTTTTTTGAGATGGAATCTTGCTCTGATGCCCAGGCTGGAGTGCAGTGGCTCGATCTCTGCTCTCTGCAACCTCCACTTCCTGGGTTCAAGTGATTCTCCTGCCTCAGCCTCCCAAGTAGCTGGGATTATAGGCGCCCACCCCCATGCCCAGCTAATTTTTGTATTTTTAGTAGAAACGGGGTTTCACATGTTGGCCAGGCTGGTCCTGAACTCCTGACCTCAAGTGATCCACCCACCTCGGCCTCCCAAAGTGCTGGGATTACAGGTGTGAGCCACTGCACCAGGCCAATAGTTTGCTTGTTAAAGCAAATAACTTGTAATTCCTCCTTAATTATTCATTCCAAAATGATATTCAGAGGTAATAAAGCTCTGATAGGCTGAATAATGGCCCCCAAAGATGTCCATATTCCAAATCCCTAGAATCCCTGCCTATGTTACCTTGCGTGCTAAGAGGGTTTTACAGATGTGATTAAACTCAGGATGTTTAGATGGGGAAATTTTCCTGGAGGAGTCCCAAGAGGTCCTAATGTAATCACAAGGGTCTTTATAAGAGGGAGGTGAGAAGGTCAGAGTCAGTAGTAGGAGATGTGACAATGGAACTGAGGGATTAGAGTGAAGGAAGAGGCCACAATCCAAGGAATGCAGGCAGTTGCTAAAAGTGGAGAAATGCCAAAAAATGAATTCTCCTTTCGGAGCCACCAGAAAGAATGGAGCCCTGCTGATATCTTTTTCTTTTCTTTTTTGAGACAGAGTCTTGCTCACAGAGCTGTCACCCAGGCTGGAGTACAGTGGCATTATCATAGCTCACAGCAGCCTCGACCTCCAGGGCTCAAGGAATTCTCCCACCTCAGCCTCATGAGTAGCTGGGACTACAGACACACACCACTATACCCGGTTGACTTTTTTTTTATTATTATACTTTAAGTTCTGGGGTACATGTGCAGAACGTGCAGGTTTGTTACATAGGTATACACATGCCATGGTGGTTTGCTGCACCCATCAACCCGTCATCTACATTAGATATTTCTCCTAATGTTATCCCTCCCCTAGCCCACCACCCCCCGACAGGCCCCGGTGTGTGATGTTCTCCATGCTCGGTTGATTTTTAAGGGGTTTTTTTTTTTTTAGAGATGAGCATCTCAGCTGGGTGCAGTGGCTCATGCCTGTAATTCCAGCACTTTGGGAGGTAAGGTGGGCAGATTGCTTCAGCCCAGGAGTTCAAGACCAGCCTGGGCAACATGGCGAAACCAAAAAATGCAACAAATTAACCGGGCGTGGTGGCACATGCCTGAGGCTGAGGTGGGAGTATCATCTGAGCCTGGGAGATCAAGGCTGCAGTGAGCCATGATCATGCCACAGTGCTCCAGCCTGGTTGATGGGGTGAGACCCTGTCTCTAAAAAATAAAAGAAATGAAGGTCTTGCTATGTTTCCTAGGCTGGTCTTGAACTCCTAGGCTCAAGCAATCCTCCTGCCTCAGGCACCCCAGTTGCTTGGATTACAGGCACAAGCCACCATGTCCAATCCTGGCAACGTCTTGATTTTAGACTTCTGATCTCTACAACTGCAAGAGAATAAATTTATGTTGTTTTAAGCCACTAAATCTCTGGGAATTTGTTGCAGCAGCCATAGGAAATGAATATAAAACTCAACCTCCATTTGGGCTTTAAAAAACATATCATTATAATGCCACTACCCAGTATGTTCCAGGTGTTTCCCAAGCATTGTGTCATTTTCTCATTCACTCAGCTCATCCAAGAAACTATGTTTGTTGCTCTCCTGGGCACTAGTCTAGGAATCTGGGTTCCATCAGTGAACAAAATGGAATCACTGCCCATGAAGAGCATTCAATCAAGTGGGAAATGTAGTAAAAAAATATATATGCAAATATGTTTAAAATCATATATGGTAAATATATTGCACTTAAATGAATTAATAGGCTGAGATGGTGGCTCACGCCTGTAATCCCAGCACTTTGGGAGGCTGAGGTCAGTGGATCACTTGAAGCCAGGAGTTCGAGACCAGCCTGGCCAACAAGGCAAAACCCTGTCTCTACTAAAAGTACAAAAATTAGCCAGTTGTGGTGGCGGGCACCTGTAATCCCAGGTACTGGGGAGGCTGAGGCACAAAACTCGCTTGAACCACGGGGGGCGGAGGTTGCAGTGAGCCGAGATCATGCCACTGCACTCCAGCCTGGGCGACAGAGTGAGACTGTCTCAAAATAATAATAACAATAATAATAATAATTAAATGAATTAATATTGGTAAGGGTCTTAGAACAAGATAGGCACTCATGTGTCAAATAAATGAAATATGATGTCCAATCGTGAAAAAGAACTTGGGATAAAAACAAAGCAGGCTAAGGGCAGAGTCATGGAGGAGGCCACTTAGACAAGTGGTCAGGGAAGCTTCTGGGTGAGGTGATATTTGAGCAGAGGAATCACCATGACAACCCCACCAGGGAGGTGTAGAAACCCTGGGATCTGCCTGGTTCATTCAAACTGGCCTCCCCACTAAGGAACTGTGAGGTTACAGGTCAGGTACTTTTTCTGAGACCCATTTTCCTTCTCTCTGTGTCACCCAGGCTGGAGCACAGTGGCGCGATCTTGGCTCACTGCAACCTCCTCCTCCCAGGCTCAAGTGATCCTCCCACTTCAGCCTCCTGAGTAGCTAGGATTACAGGTGTGTGCCACCATGCCCAGCTAATTTTTGTATTTTTAGCAGAGACGGGGTTTCACCATGTTGGCCAGGCCAGACTGGTCTCGAATTCCTGACCTCACTTGATCTGCCCACTTTGGCTTCCCACATGGCTGGGATTACAGGTGTGAGCCATCAGACCCGGTTGAGACCCACTTTCTTTCTCTGTAAAATGGATATGAAAGTGATAGTGCTCGGCCGGGCATGGTGGCTCACGCCTGTAATCCCAGCACTTTGGGAGGCCGAGGCAGGTGGATCACCTGAGGTCAGGAGTTCTAGATCAGTGTGACCAATATAGCAAAACCCCATCTCTACTAAAAACACAAAAATTAGCCGGGCATGGTCGTGGGCGCCTATAGTCCCAGCTGCTCAGGAGGCTGAGCCAGGAGAATTATTAGAACCCGGGAGGCAGAGGTTGCAGTGAGCCAAGATCACACCACCACACTCCAGCCTGGGCTACAGAGCGAGATTCTGTCTCAAAAGAAAAAAAAAAAAAGCACTGGCATGGTGGCACATGCCTGTAATCCCAGCACTTTGGGAGGCCAAGGTGGGTGGATCACCTGAGGTCAGGAATTCGAGACCAACCATGGCCAACATAGTGAAACCCCATCTCTACTAAAAATACAAAATTGGCCAGGTGTGGTTGGTGGGTGCCTGTAATCCCAGCTACTCAGGAAGCTGAGGCAGAAGAATCGCTTGAACCCAGGACACAGAGATTGCAGTGTGCCAAGATCGCACCACTGCACTCCAGCCTGGGCAACAGAGTGAGACTCGGTCTCAGAAAAAAAAAAAAAAAAAAACCTTCAAAACTTATAGAAAGTCTGTGGGAATAATTTTTAATATGAAGCAAGGGAGAGAGATGAAGCAGGGTTTCTAAACGTAACTATAGCCATAAAAAATATGTTATAAAACCATACACCACTATAAAGAAATGGCAATGCAAAAACCATAAAGGACAAAAAAAAAAAAAAAAAAAAAGGAAGTAGATTTAACTACAAAAAAGTTTTTGTTTTTGTTTTTTTAGAGTCAGAGTATTGTTCTTTTGCCCAAGCTGGTACAGTCATAGCTCACTGCCACCTTGAACTCCTGGGCTCAAGCAATCCTCCCGCCCCTGAAACTGCCTTTGCAAAAATTGTAACTGAGAAAACTATGACAGTGAAAGAGATCTGACCTAACTGACTCCATCTTGCTTCTAACCTCCAAGCTGTCCATGTTCATTCTTGGGTGTAGGCCAAGCTAACTTTGGGAGGAATTTAGTTTATAGTTTAACTTTGTCAAAGTTTAACTAAGATGTTAATAGCCCATTTTCCAAAACAAACCCCCTTCCTCGCTGGGGACTAGACTGCCTTTGCAGGACTAACAAATTATTATAGCTACCGGATTAGAAATTACAGTTTAGGAGCCATGCAGCTGAAGGCTACAAGATTCTAAATCTCCCAAATTGCTCCTGGGGATAACATCACTGTTGTAAAACCTAAGATCAATGCTTGACATATTTTGCAGACCTCGCACTCGATGGATCAGATGGCACCACCCAAATGGATAAACAGGCTCATCTGATCTGTGGTCCCCACCCAGAAACTGACCCAGCACAAGAGGACAGCTTCAACTCCATATGATTTTGTCTCCAACCTGAACGATCAACACTCCCCTACTTTCTGACCCCCTACTCACCAAATTATCCTTAAAAACCTTGATCCTGGCCAGGCACAGTGGCTCACGCCTGTAATCCCAGCACTTTGGGAGGCCGAGGCAGATGGATCACCTGAGGTCAGGAGTTCGAGACCAACCATGGCCAACATAGTGAAACCTCATCTCTACTAAAAATACAAAATTAGCCAGGTGTGGTGGCGGGCGCCTGTAATCCCAGCTACTCAGGAGGCTGAGGCAGGAGAATCGCCTGAACCCAGAATATAGAGGTTGCAGTGAGCCAAGATGGCTCCACTGCACTCCAGCCTGGATGACGAGCGAAACTCGGTCTCAAAAACAAAACAAAACAAAACAAAAAACCCACAGAAAACAAACCCTGAACACTGATCCTAAACTCTTTCACTATTGCAATTCCCCCGACTTGATAAATCGGCTCTGTCTAGGCAGTGGGCAAGGATAACCCACTGGACAGTTGCACCTCAGCCTCCTGAGTAGCTGGGATTACAAGTGCAAGCCACAGCTAAAAACGTTTTCAAACCTTTGTAGGACAGACAATTGGGGAAAATATTTGCAACAAAGGGATAATACACATACATATAAAGAGTTCTTTCAAGGCTGGGCGCGGTGGCTCATGCCTGTAATCCCAGCACTTTGGGAGGCCGAGGTGGGCAGATCACGAGGTCAGGAGTTTGAGACCAGCCTGGCCAATATGGTGAAACCCCCGTCTCTACTAAAAATACAAAAATTAGCCAGGCGTGGTGGCGTGCGCCTGTAAGCCCAGCTACTCAGGAGGCTGAGGCAGGAGAATCGCTTGAACCTGGGAAGTGGAGGTTGCAGTGAGCCGAGATCGTGCCACTGCACTCCAGCCTGGGTGACAGAGTGAGACTCCATCTCAAAAAAATAAAAAAAAGTTATTTCAAATTAATAAGAAAAATAACCAACACACCTCAATAGAAAAATGGGGAAAAAAGAATAGGCACTTTACAAACAAATAAATACAAAGCCCAATGGACATGAAACTTTGCCATCTCCTTAGCAGGGCTTGAACTAAGGTGGGGAGAAGGAAGGATGCAAAATTTAAGGAGGCTCTCACTCTCAGGGCCATGTAAGTACAAAGTGGGCATCTGAGGGTAAGTGCCTCCTTAAATGTGTAAATTGCTAGAGCCCTGCTGGATGGCAGTCTGGCAAAATGGATCAATATTTTAAACGTACAAACCCTGGCACAATGATTCCATTTTTAGGAACTGACCTTATGGAAACAATAGGGCAAGGGTGCCAAGAAACACATCTAGGATATTTTTAATGTCGACAAATTAGAAATGACAGGTAAATTCAACCCTATGGACTGACTTTAAAAATTGTTACATCTGGCTGGGCATGGTGGCTGATGCCTGTAATCCCAGCATTTCAGGAGTCCAGGATGGGAGGATCGCTTGAGCCCAGGAGTTCAAGACCAGTCTGGGCAACATAAGGAGGCCCCGTCTCTACAAAAAAAAAAAAAGTAAAAAAAGTAAAAATTAGCCAGGTTGGTGGTGCATGCCTGTAGTTCTAGCTACTCAGGAGGCGAGGAGGGAGGATCACTTGAGCCCTAGAGGTCAAGACTACAGTGAACGGTGATTGCGTCACTGTACTCCAGCCCAGGCAATAGAGTGACACCCTGTCTCAAAAAATAAAAAAAATTGTTACATCCAGGTACATCGGTATCCTGTGTAAAAAGGATGCCATCCTGTAGTCCCAGCTACTTGGGAGGCTGAGGCAGGAGAATCGTTTGAGCCCAGGAAATCGAGGCTTCAGTGAGCTATGTTCACACCACTGCACTCCAGCCTGGGTAACAGAGCAAGACCTTGTCACTAAATTAAAAGAAAAATAAAAAGGATGTCACTGTTCTATAGTGGTCATGGAAAGAGGCTCAGGGTGTACCATATTGGTACAAGTGAACAGAGGAACCAACATATGTCACATGATACTATTTTTGTCACCTGCCTGTGTTTATGTTCACATTTGGAAATATCTGCCCAAACTAATGGTCCCTATTTCCTGGTGGTGGGATTAATTGCAGGGGATTCTCAATTTTCTTCTTTATGCCTTCTGCATAAATAATTGAAATCCTTAAATACTGTTTAACACTTGAAAAAGTGATTAAAGCTAATTTTGTTTGAGAAAGAGAGTGGGAGTTAACCTGTTATTCTGTAACTTCCTGGCCCCACCAGGATTGACTCCTGCAGAGAATTCTCCAGGTAAATGTTTTTGCCCTGGCCTGACTGTGTTTCAGAACTACCAGGAGGTCGTTTTGTTTATCAACCACCCAGTGGGGTCAAAAGGACCCTTAACTTCTACAATTCCAGCCAAATAAACAGAAGTTGCTTTCAAAGGTCTAGGGCCTCCCATTACTAGGATCAGTGAGTTTTGGACTTCAGGGTAGTGGAAAGGGCCTTGGTCCCACAAGCTCTCTCAGTGCACTTAAATTTCCCTAACTGTAAAATGGACAGATTCAACCGTATCAGTGTTTCTCAACTTTTTCTTTTCTTTTCTTTTCTTTTGAGACAGGGTCTCGCTCTGTCACCCAGGCTGGAGTGCAATGGCAAGATCTCAGCTCAGTGCCGCCTCAACCAACCAGGCTAATCAATCCTTCTACCTCAGCCTTCCAAGTAACTGGGACTACAGGCATGTGCCACCATGCTTGGCTAATTTTTCGTAGAGATGGGGTTTTGTCATGTTGCCCAGGCTGATCTCAAACTCCTGGGCTCAAGAGATCCTCCTGCCCCAGCCTATCAAAGTGCTGCGATTTACAGGCGTGAGCCACCGTGCCTGGCTGACTTTTTCTTAAACTCACTCTCCTTTTTAATAAAGATAAAATTCTTACACTGTTCCTAGTGGGTACCTTTCTCCTTATTCCAATAGCCAAAAAGATACTATGGAACTTTACTTTCTGTAGATTATATCATGAAAACAATAGTCGTCCCCCAAGCTCATTTTCCAAAATTAAATAATAATTCTAAGTATGCTTGTTTGTACACAGTACAGGACTTTCTGAAGCCACAGGCCACCTCCAGTCCTGGTCACTGATGCCTGGGGTCCTTCTCTGGCTCTCAATTAAAAGCTATAGTGTAGTGACTGAGTACCCCAGTTCTGGACACAACCTGGGTGAAGGTCACCAGATAAAATACAGGGCGTTCTGGGGAGGTGGCCCACGCCTGTAATCCCAGCACTTTGGGAGGCCAAGGTGGGTAGATCACTTGAGGTCAGGAGTTCAAGACCAGCCTGGCCAACATGGCAAACCCTGTCTATACTAAAAATACAAAAATTAGCCTGGTGTGGTGGCACATGCCTATAATGCCAGCTACTTGGGAGGCCGAGGCCCAAGAATCACTTGAACAGGGGAGGCGGAGTTTGCAGTGAGCCAAGACCACGCCACTGCACTCCAGCCTGTGCAATAGGGCGAGACCCTGTCTCAAAAAAAAAAAAAAAATACACAGACACACACACACACACATACACACACACATATATATATATATGGTGTCCTGGAATTTATTTCCTAGATCTGGCAACCCTAACCTAGGTTCACATTTGGGCCTCTGCTTCCAGGCAGTGTGACTATGAGCACAATCTGTCTTTCCTTTTTTCTTTTTCTCACCCTCTTTCTCTTTCTTCTTCTTTCCTTCTTCCCTCCTTGCCTGCCTGCTTTCTCTTTCTTTTGTTTTTCTTCCTCCCTCTCCTCCCCTCTGCTCCCTCCTCCTTCCTTCCTTTATTCCTTGCTTCCCCTCTCCTTTTCTCTCTCTTTCTTTCTTCCCTAATTGTGTCAAGTGCATCAATCTTAATTTTAAATATGCAGCTTGATGAATTTTTACATACGCATAAACTCCTGCAACCACTACCCAGATTAAGGATCACGTTTCCAGCATCCCAGAAAATTTTCTTATGCCTCTTGCTGGTCAGTATCTCCCCCAGAGGTAACCACTCTTCTCATAGCCTCTGTTATTGTCAATTAATTTTGTATGTTCTTGAATTTCATAAAAATGGAAATGTGCAATATGAGCTCTTAAGTGTCTAGCTGCTTCTTCTTAACCTAATGACTGAGATTCATTCAGGTTGCTATATATAACAGTATTTTTCCTTTTCATTGCTGTATAATATTCCATTGTGTGTGTTTATATTTATTTATTTATTTTTGGCGGGGGGAGGTTTGTTTCCTGAAAACACCACAATTTGTTTATCCACCCTCCGTCTCATAGATATTTAGTTGTTTCCAGTTTGGGGTGTAAACTCAAAATAAAATCCTAAGGGTCCACTAAATGAACACCTTTCTTGGCAAAGGGAACCCCAGAAAAACTTTAAAAACTTTGTTTCCAGCTATGATAAGACAGGAGGTCAGACACACCACATTATACTCCCTTCCTTCCTTTTGTGATTTAGATACAAGAACTGATCAGCATTAATGCTAAAATAGAGGGCTGGGTATGGTGGCTTACACCTGTAATCCCAGCCCTCAGGGAGACTGAGGCAGGCAGATCACTTGAGTCCAGAAGTTCGAGACCAGCCTGGGCAACATGGTGAAACTCCGTCTCTACAAAAAAATAAAAGATAAAATAAAAAAAATTAGCCAGGCACGGTGGTGCGTGTCTGTGGTCCCAGCTACTGCGGAGGCTGAGGTGAGAGGATCGCTTGAGCCCAGGAAGCAGAGGCTGCAATGAGTCGTGATCATTCCATTGCACTCCAGCATGGGTAATAGAGTGAGACTCTGTCTCAAAAAAAAAAAAAAAAAAAAAAGAGAGAGATCATAAGACTGACAGAACAGACTTTTTGTGGCAATAAGATACCAAATTATAAACACAGCCTAAGGCCATGTCAGGCAAGGGTTAATTCAGGTGCCCCTACTCTTAAGGAATAAACTATGTTCTAATTATGTTACAAGATTTTTCTTTTTCTCTAGCAGCTAAACAAACACTGGCCTCAAGAGAAGCAATATTAAAACAGTTACAACTCATCTAGCTCACAGATGCCCAACTGACACCCTGTTCCTCCAGTCATAACTACAGCTTTGATTGAACAAGAGACTGATTTTGGTAGCTTTCTCCTAATGAAAAATCACTGACTATGGACTGCTTCTGGTGGAGTTACAAAACTGCACCCTCATGTGCCTGCATTTCCTGAAAAGACCTTTTGATGTGTAGGTTCTAATTGTAATACATTGATTGACTGATTGATTGATTGACTGATTGAGACAGGGTCTTACTCTGTTGCCCAGGCTGGAGTGCAGTGGCACGATCACAACTCACTGCAACCCTTGCCTCCTGGGCTCAAGCAATCCTCCCATCTCAGCCTCCCAAGTAGCTGGGACTATAGGTGCACGCAACTGCGCCCAGCTACTTTTTGTATTTTTTGTAGAGACAGGGGTTTCGCCATGTTGCCCAAGCTGGTCTCAAACTCTTGGGCTCAAGCGATCCACCCACCTTGGACTCCAAAAGTGCTAGTATTGCAAGCATGAGCCACGACGGCTGGCCTAATTGTAATACATTTAAATGTTAAGTCTCCACCCCAAAGTGAACATGGGTTGTATGTTACATGCATGTTTGTTCATACACGTGTTGGGGCCACCTTCATAAATATTCATAGCTTCTCCTGTAACCTGCTGAATATATCATTCAGCCAACCCCTTCAGCACAAAGCTCCTAACCCAACCCCTCCTCCTTCAAAGTGCCTGTCTCCGGTCTTGGCGGGAGGCCTACTACCCAGCCCACGGGCTGGTCACCTTGTGGGCTATAACCCCTTCTAAGAAATAAGGTCTCTTTTCCTCTCTGAATTTACACATTTGTGATCTTTTTTTAAGTTAACAGGGGCTATGAACATTCTTACAGAAGCCTTTTGATTGATGTGTGTTTTCGTTTATCTTGGGTGTATACATAGGCAATGGGCATGATAGATATTAGGATAGCCATCTTTAACTTCAGTGGATGCTGGAGCAAGTTTCTGAATTTCAGCTCTGAAGTGGGGATGATGATAACAGCACCTGCCTTATAGGGCTGTTTCGAGATGCAAAGAGAAAATCTGGGTAAGGCAAGGTGCAGTGGCTCACGCCTATAATCCCACCACTTTGGGAGGCCGAGGTGGGCAGATCACCTGAGGTCAGGAGTTCCGGACCAGCCTGGCCAACATGGGGAAACCCTGCCTCTACTAAAAATAGAAAAACAATGAGCCTGGCGAAGTGGTATGCACCTGTAATCCCTGCCACTTGGGAGGCTGAGGCCAGGGAATTGCTTGAATTCAGGAGGCAGAGGTTGCAGTGAGTTGAGATGGCACCACTGCACTCCAGCTTGGGTGACAGAGTGAGACTCTGTCTCAGAAAAAAATAAAAAAGAAAAAAAGAAAATCCAGGTAAATAAAGTATTCAGAATTGGTACACCGAAATTTACAAAACATAAATTATTGCTGGGATGGCAGTGGGGAGCATGAAGGTATTGGACTAACTTTTATGAATGTTTAAGTGCTCTCATGATGAATTAAACACACAGGGAACTTTATAAGGGTCATATGATATATAAGTGATACATGACTGTTGTATTAACATTCAAACCAGTTAGATATAAAGTAAAAAGTGGGTTTCACCCCATCCATTTTTTATTACTGAAGAAAAATATATGTCAGAGCATGGTGGCTTATGCCTATAATCCTAACCCTTTGGGAGGTCGGGGTGGGATGATTGCTTGAGGCCAGGAGTTTGAGACCAGCTTGGGCAAAATAGCAAGACCCTGTCTTTACAAAAAGTAAATAATTTGGCTGGGTGTTATGGCATGCATCTGTAGTCCTGGCTAGGCCGAAGCAGAAGGATTGCTTGAGCCCAAGAGTTCAAGGCACCACTGCACTCTGGCCTGGGTGACAGAGTGAGACCCTGTCTCTCTCGCTCTCTCTTTTTTTTTTTTTTTTGAGACTGGGTCTCACTCTGTCACCCAGGCTAGAGTGCAGTGGCTTGATCTTGGCTCACTGCAAGCTCCACCTCCCAGGTTCAAGTGATTCTCTTGCCTCGGCCTCCCAAGTAGCTGAGATAACAGAAATGTGCCACCATGGCTGGCTAATTTTTGTATTTTTAGTAGAGATAGGGTTTCACCAACCTGTTAGCCAGGCTGGTCTCAAACGCCTAATCTCAAGTGATCCATCCACCTTGGCCTCCCAAAGTGCTGGGATTACAGGCAAGAGCTACTGCACCTGGCCTGACCCTGTCTGTTTTTTTTTCTTTTTCTTATTTTTGTTTTCTTTTTTTTTTTTTTTTTAGGCAGAGTATCGCTCTGTAGCCCAGGCTGGAGTGTGCAGTGATGCCATCTCAGCTCACTGCAACCTCCACCCACCAGGTTCAAGCAATTCTCCTGCCTCAGCCTCCTGAGTAGCCAGGATTACAGGCACGCCCCACCATTCTTGGCTGATTTTTTGTAATTTTAGTAGAGAAGGGGTTTCGCCATGTTGGCCAGGCTGGTCTCGAACTCCTGACCTCAGGTGATCCACCCACCATGGCCTCCCAAAGTGTCAGGATTACAGGTGTGAGTCACTGTGCCCAGCCGACCCTCTTAAAGAAAAAAGAAAAAATACTATGCAGTGAGTATTTTGCGTGCATTTTCTTATTTCATCTTCGTCTTTTTATTTGATGATATTAAAGGCAGGTGTTAGAGGCTGAATTGCTAAAGCTGACCCAAAGAATGCCTCCCTCAGGGCTGATTGGTCCCTCTCTCTCAGGCCTCAGTCTTCTCATCTGTACAGTGAGGTGCCTGCAGATCTCTGGGCTCTAAAAATCACAGCTCCATGTCTATCCCTGGCAGAGGAAGGGCCTGGAGTCCTGCCGCTTGCGTCTCTGGGATACGGGAGCAAAGAGCCACGCATCCTCATGGCCCACACAGGCGTCACCTCCAGTCTCTCCTTGGCCTCATCTCCCCAGCGTCCTGGAATGGCATCGGGCTGGCCCAGGGAGCCCCTGTCCTGTGCCTCTCCTTTCCCCTCAGGGGCTGCCAGGCTGACCACCCCCCGCTGCAGGCCAGGCCTACAGTGCCCCAGGGAACATCCCGACCCTCTCCCAGGGTGGCAGCAGGAAGAGGGAAGAAAGGGGATCCTCTCCAGCTGGCCAGAGAGACAGACCTTCTTGTGCTCATCAACCCTCCAAGAATGCCCGCCCTCCCTCCTTCCCCCAAGGCCTGTCCACAGGGGCTTGAGATCAGCCAGAAAAGTCAGGCAACTTTTCAGGGACTGGGAGCGAGGTCTCCCGGCCGGGCCTGGGTCCAGTCTCTGTGGGCAGTGCAGTGCTGAGCCCCACCCCTCAAGCTGTGCCCTGTCCATAGCTCCAGACTTTGACCCTGCGCTCCAGTCCGGGCTGGCGGACAGAGGGCTGGAAACAAGACGCCCCAGAATCAGGAGCTTCACCTCAGGAAATAGCATCCTGTGTCCCCGCACTGCAATTGTCTGGTCTCTCCAGCAGTTTAGTACTTCCGGTGAGTGGCAGATGCACCTTTGAGCTGGGGACAGGGATTGGGAGAGGGGAGAGGCAAAGGATTTCATGTCCTCGCAATGTCAAAGACAGGGCTCAATATTACAGCCTAAGGCAGATGACAGGAAAGGAGAGATCCAGCCTCTCAAACATCCAGCAGAGAGACCATAGGTAAGTGATTTTTCCCTCCTGAAGCCTCAGTTTCTTCATCTGGAACATGGGGATCATAACTCCCCTCTTACAGCACGAGTCTGAGTGTTAAAAGAGGTGGTGCATGTAAAGTACTTAGAACAGATCTAGGCATGTAGCAAGTACTCATATGGTAGTTATTATTATTTTTGGTGGGGGAGTTGGTAGCCTGGTTCTCAAACTTTTATAGCTTCTGTTCCATTTCAAGGATAAACTCTGCAAATAACAACTTCATAAGAAGTAGCCGTGTGGTGCAACCAGGAAGAACTAATTATGTTCATTCAAATGCCTCATCTCTGGCTTACTGATTTTTTTTTTAAAAAGAAGTCTTTCATATTCTTTGCTACGGGCACGTAGCAATCAAAGGCATCAGTTGTCTCAGATTGCCTTCTAGGGGACAAGGGAGGTCCTAGGCAGATAAATGCAAGACTGAAAGACAAGCAGAAAGCATCAAGTGGCAACTGCATGCCGACTGCCTAAATATTTTTTTGGAGTAGTGCAGAAAGCGCCGATAGAACTGGGTCTAGATCCGAATGCTGTCCCATACTAACTGTGTAACCTTGGGTGGGTGACTTCTCCTCCCTAAACCTCAGTCCCAGCCTCCAGAATGAGGGCAGTAACCTTCCCTACTTCCTAGAGCAGTTGAGAGGATTAGGAGGATTATGTCTGTACTGAATCTACATGTATCTAGCAAGTGGCAGAGACCAAAATACGTTGGTTCCCTTCCTGCTCCATACTTACACAGACATTCTAATCACACACACAGACACAGACACACACACACACGCACACACACAAATATAATAATCTCAGCTGTTTGCATCTTCTGGGATGCATACTCCAAGCTTGCTGGGCTGAAGTAATGGTGTAAAACAGAGGAGAACGGCAACACTAATAAAAACATCAGCATCAACATGAAAATGTCCAACCGAATAACTGAGCTGGGTGCGTTTAAGTCCAAAAGCTCATTACCTACACGCATGAATGATTTTACCTAAGGCTGGATCTGCCACATCTGACAATCTGGCTCTGGCTTGTCATGAGGACCTCATGCATTTATTTTGCACTTTAAAAACACACACACACACACACACACGTTGCTATAATCAGTGTCAACTCTGACTCACATGATGAATTTAAAAAAAAAAATAATTGACTTAGGACTCACATTTTTTTCCTTTTAAATTCTTTTTTTTTTTTGACAGAGTTTCACTCTTGTCACCTGGGCTGGAGTACAATGGCATGATTTCGGCCCACTGCAACCTCCTCCTCCCGGGTTCAAGGTGTTCTCCTGCCTCAGCCTCCCGAGTAGCTGGAATTTCAGGCGTGCAGCACTATGCCCAGCCAATTTTTTTGTATTTTTGTAGAGACAGGGTTTCACCATGTTGGCCGGGCTGGTCTTGAACTCCTGACCTCAAGTGATCTGCCGGCCTCGGCCTCCCCAAGTGCTGGAATTAAAGACGTGAGCCACCGTGCCCGGCCTTTTTGATTTTCCATTCTATTCCTACCAACACTCTAAAAATTCCTACAGGCATTTTATTTTATTTTATTTTGTCTTATTTTATATTATATTTTATTTTTGAAATGCAGGACTCTGAAGCTTCGGCTGTTCTTCTTTACTGGCTTGATTCTCAGATTTTTCAAACCGTGTGATTTATTGGCAAGCATGGCGTTTAAGCACATAGGCTTATGAGTCAGGCTGGCCTGGGCTCTGCCTCTCACCACGTGGGTGTCAAGGAGCTGATATTCCAGTGAGGAGATGATAAGGCAAGGAGGTGGAGCTTTGTCAGCTCTCATAAAAGTTTATAGATGATGTCGGGCGTGGTGGCTCACGCCTGTAATCCCAGCACTTTGAGAGTCTGAGGCCGGCAAATCACCTGAGGTCAGAAGTTTGAGACCAGCCTGGCCAACGTGGTGAAACCCCATCTCTACTAAAAATACAAAAATTAGCCAGGCGTGTTGGTGCATGCCTGTAATCCCAGCTACTCAGGAGGCTGAGGCAGGAAAATCACTTGAACCCGGGAGGCAGAGTCTGCAGTGAGCCGAGATTGTGCCATTGCACTCTAGCCTGGGTGACAAGAGTGAAACTCTGTCTCAAAAAAAAAAGTTTATAGATGAGGAAACTGAGGTTCAATTAGGATTAACCAACTCATCCTGGTTTGCCTGGGACTCTGATGCACTGACTTCTAGTCTGAAAGTCTGCATCCTGGGAGGACCCTCAGTCCTGGGCAAGCTGGGGAGGTTGGTCACCCTCACTCAGTCAAGTTTAGCAACTTGCCCAGGGTTACATGGCTGGTGTGTGCCCGAGTCAGGCTGTGAACCTGGGTCTGTCTGACTCTCAGCCTGGGCCATACTGTCTCTTAGATTCTTCATGGAGAATTAGGAAAAATACAGAAAGCCCTTTATTCTTCTGCCTTCTCATTGTTAACATATAAAAATGGTCAAGGGGGCGGGTGCAGTGGCTCACACCTGAAAGCCCAGCGCTTTGGGAGGCTGAGGGGGGAGGATCGCTTGAGCCTAGGAATTGGAGGTGGCAGTGAGCTATGATCGTGCCACTGCACTCCAGCCTGGGTGACAGAGTGAGACCTTGTCTCTTAAAAGAAAGAAAAAAAAGTGGTCAGCTCTCCGGAAATTATGCAGAGACAGTCAAAAAGCCCAGAGAGGGGAATTAACTTAGCCAAGGTCACACAGCAAGGCAGAAGTGAAGCCAGGTCTGACTCTGCCTTTCTCTTCTCCTCTTTTTTTTTTTTTTTTTTTTTTTTTTTTAAGACAGAGTCTTGCTCTGTTGCCCAGACTGGAATGCAGTGGTGCAAACTCGACTTGCTGCACCCTCTGCTGCCTGGGTTCAAGCGATTCTCCTGCCTCAGCCTCCCAAGTAGCTGGGATTATAGGCGCCTGCCACCGCACCCGGCTAATTTTTGTAGTTTTTAGTAGAGATGGGGTTTCACCATCTTGGCCAGACTGATCTTGAACTCCTGACCTCATGATCCACCCTCCTCGGCCTCCCAAAGTACTGGGATTACAGGCGTGAGCCACTGCGCCTGGTCCTCCCTCTCTCGTTTTGTTCCTGCAATGTTTTTGCTCTATGTGATTTTTCAAAATGCTAGGAGACAGGAAGGAGGCTGCTGTGTGTTGAGGGCCTACTCTGTGCCAGGCATGGTACCGAGAACTTTTGCTAAACTTCTTATTTAATCCTTAAAATGACCCTGTGAGATTGGGATTAACCCTATTTTGCAGATGAAGAGATTGTGTCTCCAGAGGCAAAGTATGGGGGAAGAGGGAAGAGAGAAGACCAAGGGTCCCTGAAAGGGGCTGTCCCCTAAGCCCCAGTATCCAAGCTCAGGCTCGAAGCTGGAAGGAGAATTGCCTAGAGGAACGATACCTTTCTGTTTGTTGGTTCTATCTCCAACTTGGCTTCTGAAATCCCAACAGAGTCCAGTTCTTGTGGGCTGGAGCCGTTTTCCCTCCTTTATAAAACTAGGCCATATTAAGAATGTCCCGCTGTCCAGGGCCACAGGCCCGAGTTGCCAGGAGCTGAGGTCTGCGGGAGGAGAGTTGTGAGTGAAGAGGAGGGAAAGTTGAATTTGGCTCTTCTGGGCACAAATAATTCTCTTGTTCTGCCTCAGCAGGAGCCTGCAGAATATTTCCCTGCTGTGCGGGCTTAAGTAGCTTCAAGGTTAAAAGCTGGTAGGCCTTCTAAACTTCTCAGGGCCCAATCAGCCTGTGCCCCAAGGCAGGGGGAGTTCTGTGCTGGAAGACCAAGTTCTGAGGCCAGACACTGTGTCTGTCATGCTCATAGCTGCATTTGCTATCCGCCAGCCTGGCACATGGTAGGTATGCATTAAGCATGTGTTGAGTTTACTCAAATTGAAATTAAGTCACAGCTGTACCATTTAACTGGCTGTGTGACTTCAGGTAAGTCACATCACCTCTCTGAACCCCAGTTTCCTCCTCTGTAAAACAGGACTGATATCAGTAGCCCCTACCTCATAAGAGTGTTGGGAGACTTGGATAAATGGATACTTGTGAAGCACTTAGTGCCAGGTGGCTCACAGTAGGTGCTCCACAAATGTCAGTATATTACCTCTTTTGCATCAGGCAGCTTGTTAAATTTGTTACGTTTGGCATCTTCAATTTCCCATCCATCCTCTCAAGCATAGGTTATTAGAGGTTGAAGCATCTTGCCCAAGGTTAACGGCCAGTAGGTGGCAGAGCTGAGTCCTGAAGGCAGAGCCCATCGCACTAACCACTGGCCTACCCAGCCTACAGTTGGTTGTGCCCTCTGCTGGGTCTTTTCTATTCCCAGCCCAGAAACTGGGTGTCTGGGGACGCTCCCCAGAGAAAGTTGCATCATTCACCAGCCGTGTGACTGTGGCGAAGTCTCGGTCACTTCTCCATACCTCAGTGTTTCCATTTGCAAAATGGGAACAATGATATTCCTTCCTCCTAGGGGTCATCAGGAAGGTCAAATATAAAAAGGGCTTGGTGGTGGATGGTGGATGGTGGCAATGGCGGTGAGGATGATGGAGATGATGGTGATGATGGTGTGCCTCTACTCTTCCTTCCCACAGGCTTGTGCAATGCGTGTGGTGGTGATTGGAGCAGGAGTCATCGGGCTGTCCACCGCCCTCTGCATCCATGAGTGCTACCACTCAGTCCTGCAGCCACTGGACATAAAGGTCTATGCGGACCGCTTCACCCCACTCACCACCACCGACGTGGCTGCTGGCCTCTGGCAGCCCTACCTTTCTGACCCCAGCAACCCACAGGAGGCGTGAGTGAGGGTCACATAGGGTAGCCTGGGGGGCCCATGGACCTAAGTCTGCAGAGGGAGTCAGGGTTCCCATCACCAAGAGCAAGCCCCTTGTGGAAGCTCTGATCTAGCATAAAATAAAGAAAATGCCAGGCGTGGTGGTTCACGCCTTTAATCCTAGCACTTTGGGAGGTCGAGGTGGGAGGATCACTTGAGGCCAGGAGTTCCAGATCAGCCTGGGCAATGTGGTGAAACCCCATCTCTACCAAAAATACAAAAAATTAGCTGGGCATGGTGGCGCACGCCTGTAATCCCAGCTACGCGGGAGGCTGAGGCAGGAAACCATTTAAGCCCAGGAGGTGAAGGTGGCAGTGAGCTGAGATTCCGCCCCTGCACTCGTGACAGAGTGAGACTCTGTTTCAAAAAGAAAAAAATAAAGAAAAGATTCATAAATATTAAGCCCCTTGCTCTGTGCCAGATACTAGGAGGCTTTGTCTCATCTTCCCTAAACTGGGTGCCTGTCGATACCACATGACTGGTGAATCTGGAAAACTTCCTCTGTTTTAATTTATACATTTTTATTTATTTTTTGAGATTGTGTTTCCCTCTTGTTGCCCAGGCTGGAGTGCAATGGCGTGATCCTGGCTCACTGCATCCTCTGCCTCCCAGGTTCAAGCGATTCTCCTGCCTCAGCTTCCCAAGTAACTGGGATTACAGGCATCTGCCACCATGCCTGGCTAATTTTTGTATTTTTAGTAGAGATGGAGTTTCACCATGTTGGCCAGACTGGTCTCGAACTCCTGACCTCAAGTGATCTGCCCACCTTGGCCTCCCAAATTGCTGGGATTTTTTTTTTTTTTTTTTTGAGATGGAGTCTCACTCTGTCACCCAGGCTGGAGTGCAGTGGCGCGATCTTGGCTCACTGCAAGCTCTGCCTCCCGGGTTCACACCATTCTCCTGCCTCAGCCTCTCCGAGTAGCTGGGACTACAGGTGCCCGCCACCTCACCTGGCTAATTTTTTTTTTTTGTATTTTTAGAGACGGGGTTTCACCGTGGTCTCGATCTCCTCACCTCGTGATCCGTCCGCCTCGGCCTCCCAAAGTGCTGGGATTACAAGCGTGAGCCACCGTGCCTGGTGAAGTGCTGGGATTACAGGCATGAGCCATCATGCGTTGCCAAATTTTATCTTTTTAAATAGAGATAGGGTCTCACTATGTTGCCCGGGCTGGTCTTGAACTCCTGGGCTCAAGTGATCTGCCCTCCTTGGCCTCCCAAATTGCTGGGATGACAGGTGTGAGCCCTTGCACCCAGCTGAATCTGGAAAACTTCTAAGTGGGTGAACATCTAAGTGGGTGGATGGATGCACAGATTTATCCAATAAATTGCAAAGGTCATTATGGTAGTTTAGAAACTGCCAGATGGTTCAGCAAATGGAACACCCAATGAATAGCAGCTCAAACAGATTAAAAAAATTTTTTTAAGAGGCATCCTGTCACCCAGGCTGAAGTGCAGTGACATGATCATAGCTCATTGCAGCTTTGACCTCCTGGGCTCAAGCGATCCTCCCACCTCAGTCTCCCAAGTAGCGAAGACACACGTGCATGCTATCATGCCTGGATAATTTTCTTTATTTTTTGTAGAGCTAGGATCTCACTATGTTACCCAGGCTTGTTTCAAACTCCTGACCTCAAGTGACCCTCCTGCCTCAGCCTCCTGAAGAGCTGGGATTATAGGCATGAGCCACTGCACCCAGCCAGAATTTTAATTCACACATCTGTAAAAAAACCAATGTTTCTGATCAGTGGGCAGTGATTCAGGGGCCCAGGCTCCTTCCATCTCGTGGCTCTGCCATTTTTCCATGTGCTCATGAGGTCACCTCAATGTCACCATTCACATGGGCCGGTGACTGCAGAAGGATCACACAGGACCACATGTGCAGAGTCTTTAGAGTCCCTTGGCCAGAAGCAAGTCACACGGTCACATTTAGCTGCAAGAGGGTCTAGGAAATGTAGGTGAGCTGTGTGCCCAGGGGGAGGAGGAAAAGTTGTAGGAGCTGCAAGTTGATGTCTGCCACCAGTGTTTACAAGGAGGGGTGCTTGCAGCCGGACTGAACAGTGTGGCTCATAATCCCCAAAGCCAGGTCAAGGCCTTCACTGAAACTCATCAGCCATGTAATCCCATGCTGGAGGTGTACTCCATTTGGTTATGATGGGGCATCCTTCATTCCCTCTCTTCTTCATTCTACTAATGGTGAAATATTGGAAAATTTGGGAGGGAGAAGACCCAAGGCATTTGGGGAGTTGCAAGAGTGAACATGGTGGATTTCTGGGTTTTGAATACACCCCAAACTCCTGATCATGCCACAGCCCCATGCCAGCTGACCTAAGGTTTTTTGCCCAGCTCAGGGCATTGGGTGATCAAACTCTTCATGACCCTTCCAGGGACTGGAGCCAACAGACCTTTGACTATCTCCTGAGCCATGTCCATTCTCCCAACGCTGAAAAACTGGGCCTGTTCCTAATCTCGGGCTACAACCTCTTCCATGAAGCCATTCCGGTGGGTGAGCAGTTCTTGACCATGAGGGATGAGCACCCAGGGCTGGGGTGGTGAGGGTGGGTGCAGCAGAGCCTTAATCAGAGATGAGGGCGGGGTGCTTTGAGTCTCGTAGGCAACAGACTCCTGGGTTCAAAACACGTTTGGTTTAAATTCTATTTTTGCTTTGAAAATTATTTTTGTTTCAAATTTTGCTGTTAAATTGGCAGAGGACAAAGAATCTTCTGATGCCCAGAGGAAACTAGCCTTTGATTAGCATGGCTAAAATACAAATATGTTCGCAGTGATGGGCACTTGGTGCTGAAGCCAAAAGGTTTCACGTGTCCCTGAAGGTCCCAAGGCTTTTTATCAAGAAGAAATAAAATACTCATCATAGCAAAAACTGCCAAAGCATTTATTATGTGCCAGGCCCAGTCCTAACTAATTTACAGCCAGCGACTCATTTAATTCTCTTTATAACCGGGAGGTAAGTGCTGTCCTTATCCTCACTTAATAGATGAGAAAACAGAGGCTCTGAGAAATGGAGTAACTTGCCCAAGGCCACAAAGCTTGCCAGTGGCAGAGCTGGGATTTGAACCCAGGCCGTCTGTGACTACATGGTGCCCAGTGTGCTAACAGGAACAGCACAGCCCTGGGAGGGTTTGCTCAGGCTGCTTAGAGAGGGTGGTCTGGCTCTGTGCCCAGAGACCCGTGCCAGCTCTCAAGGTTCGTTCAACCTTTGGCACTGTGCTAAGGGCTTTATCCACATTGTCTGTTACCTTTCATGGGACCAAGAGTATTTTTTTTTTTTTGAGACAGGGTCTCACTGTATTGCCTAGGCTGGAGTTCACTGGCATGATCTCGGCTCACTGCAACCTCCGCTTCCTGGGTTCAAGCCATTCTCCTGTCTCAGCCTCCTGAGTAGTTGGGATTACAGGCATGCACTACCATGCCTGGCTAATTTTTGTATTTTTAAGAGATGGGGTTTCACTATGATGGCCAGGCTGGTCTCGAACTCCTGATCTCAAGTGATCTGCCTGCCTTGGCCTCCCAAAGTGCTGGGATTACAGGCGTGAGCCACTACACCCGGCCAAGAGTGATTATTAACTCCATGATACAGACAAGGAAACTGAGTCTCAGAGAATTCAAGCAGCAAGTGATGAGGCTGGGGTCTCCGCCCAGGTTGTCTGACACTATGCTCTGTTGCTTTCTCTCATCCCCGGCGACTCTCACTGTTGCCACTTTCTCTCCCCTGTTTCTGACCTTTCCCCTGTAACTCACCCTCAGTCTTACTCTTATCCTTACCGTAAATAGGGGTTAAGAACATGGACTCTGGAACTAAGCTGTATGGGTTAAAATCCCAACGCCACTATTTATTAGCTGTGTGACCTTAGACAAGCTATTTAATCCTTCTAAGCCTCAACTGGTCCATCTGTAAACTGGGGAAAGAATAGGATCCACCCCAAAGGCTTCTTGTGAAGATTAAATGGACCAGTATAAGAAAATGCTTGGAATAGTGCCTTATACACACTTAGCATTACATAAGTCTTTGTCATTATCTTTTTTTTTTTTTTGAGATGAAGTCTCACTCTGTGGTCCAGGCTGGAGTGCAGTGGCACAATCTCGGCTCACTGCAACCTCCAGCTCCCAGATTCAAGCGATTCTCCTGCCTCAGTCTCCTATCTAGGATTACAGGCATGCACCACCATACCTTGCTAATTTTTGTATTATTATTATTTTTTTAGTGTAGACAGGGTTTCACCATGTTGGCCAGGCTGGTCTGGAGCTCCTGACCTCAGGTGATCCACCCGTTTCAGCCTCCCAAAGTGCTGGCATTACAGGTGTGAGCCACCTCGCCTGGCCCATTATCATTATTATTGACTTCCATCCCACCCAGTGCCCCCTTTGTCCTTCCTCTTCAGGACCCTTTCTGGAAGGACACAGTTCTGGGATTTCGGAAGCTGACCCCCAGAGAGCTGGATATGTTCCCAGATTACGGGTGAGTTTATTGTCACAGGCAAAGGGGACTGGGGACCCACAAGTTAGACAGATCTGTCCAGAAGGCAGCAGAGGGTAGAGGCATCAGATTTCCTGTCCTACCCAGGCCCTGGTACCCTGGTCTCCTGGTCCTTCGTCCAGCTCCTTCAGAGAGGCTACTCACTCAAACCTGGTCTTGGGCTGGGAAGGCAGGGGGTATGAAATCACAGATCTCAAGCCCAGAAGCTCCATATCACCATCTTGTTTTGTAGATGAAGATACTGAGTTTCAGAGAGGCTAAGTGACTTCCTAAGGTCACACAGCCAAGTGGCCAAACTGGGATTCCAACCCAGTCTGTATGACCCCACACCGCTCCTTTCTTTTCTCTACAGCCCAATGCCTCTCCAGTCTTCTCCTAACCCCACCCTACACCTGAATCCCCTCTACAAATGCACATCCAATCTTCACTTGCATTTTCCAGTGTCAGATATGGCCTTGTCTGATAGAAAAATTTTCCTTGCATTGAGCTCAAAACCACGTCCCCCCTTGAACTTCACGTAGTGGTCCTGGCACTAGCCTTTGGGCCCACAGAAAAACATTGCTCCCACCTCCATTTCACAGCCTTCAAATATAGCTCTAATTTTTACCTTTATTTCCACCTTTTGCCTGCTGTGACTCTAGCTATGGCTGGTTCCACACAAGCCTAATTCTGGAGGGAAAGAACTATCTACAGTGGCTGACTGAAAGGTGAGATTTTAAGCTTCACTTTGAGGGAGGCACCTCCCAGAGACCAAGTTGTAGTGGAAGATGGTTTCTGGGCTTCCCCCTGCATGGACTAACCCCCAGGTTTGAAGAATACCCTTAGGCCTGGTGTGGGAGCTATTCTTGGTCCTGATCACCACTGGGCACAGAGGCAATGGATCCTGAGCCTAGCTGGGCATCAGAACCATCTGGGTAGCTGTTTACACATGATGTCTATTAACAACCTCTTTCAAATCCCTAATGTTTGTGTAATAGTTTTAGATGTATTCTTTTAAGGTTTCCAGATATGTTTACATCATCTGCAAAACATAAGCTGCCTTTTATTTTTATCTCCCTCTCTTTTTTTTTCTTCTCTAACTGCTTTGGCCAATACCTCTAGAACAATGTTACTCATACAGATGATAGTGGATGTCTTTGACTTGTTTCTCATGTTCATAGGAATCTTGCAGTGTTCTAAATTAGCAAACACTCGCTTGAGAGATACATTGGTATTTATTTTCACATACATTCATATTAAGGGAGATTCCATACTTTTTTTGTGTGTGTGAGATGGAGTCTCGCTCTGTCACCCAGGCTGGAGTGCAGTGGCACAATCTCAGCTCACTGCAACCTCTGCCTCCTGGGTTCATGCCATTCTCCTGCCTCAGCCTCCTGAGTAGCTGGGACTACAGGTGACTGCCACCACCATGGCCGGCTAATTTTTTGTATTTTTAGTACAGATAGGTTTTCACCATGTTAGCCAGGATGGTCTCGATCTCCTGACCTCATAATCTGCCCACCTTGGCCTCCCAAAGTGCTGGGATTACAAGTGTGAGCCACTGGGCCCGGCCTGATTCCATACATTTTTTATATATTACTATTTTTTAAAGATTTTTAGGCCAGGCATGGTGATTCATACCTGTAATCCTAGCACTTTGAGAGGCCGAGGTGGGCAGATCACTTGAGCCCAGGAGTTCAAGACCAGCCTAGGCAACATGGCAAAACCCTGTCTCTACAGACAAATGCCAAAATTAGCCAGGTATAATGGTGCATGCCTGTAGTCACAGCTACTTAGGAGGCTGAGGTGGGAGGATGGCTTTATCCCGGGAAGTAGAGGCTGCAGTGAGCTGTGATCACACCACTGCACTCCAGCCTGGGTGACAGAGCAAGACCCTGTCTCAAAAAAAAAAAAAAAAAGATTAAAAAAATATGGAATATATGGTGGCTTTTATCAGATGACCTCAGAAGATTTTTTTAAAATGTAGATTTTAGGACCCCACTCTATACCTGCTGAATTAGAACTTCTGGGATAAGGTTCATAACTTTGCTTTTTTTTTTTTTTTTTTTTGAGACAAAATCTTACTTTGTCACCCAGGCTGGGGTGGGGTGTAGTGGTATGAACACAGCTCACAGCAGCCTCAACCTCCTGGGCTCAAGTGATCCTCCCACCTCAGCCTCCAAAGTAGTGGGACCACATGTGTGTGCCACAATGCCTATCTAATTTTTTAATATTTTTGTAGAGATAGAGTCTCACTATGTTGCCCAGGCTGGTCTCAAACCCCTGGGCTCAAGCAATCTTCCTGCCTCAGCCTTCCAAAGTGCTGGGATTACAGGCATGAGCAAATAGGCCTAGCAGAATTTGCATTTTAAGAAGCTCCCTGGTGATTCTAATTATCAGCCATGTTTGGGAATCATTGTACTAAGACATGGCTATTTCTCCTAACCTGGGGACACATGACTCTTGTCCAGTCTTTTCCAGGAAAAACATGCCCATGATTTTTCCATCTTGAGGAAATGATGGAAATGAGATAGTTCCGAGGGTATGCTTCACCTTCTTTTTGGCTGATTTCCTGTTCTTTGGATGTTTCTAGTGTGTTTCTTTCTCTCTTCTTCTTTTTTTTTTTTTTTTTTTTTGAGACGGAGTCTTGCTCTGTCACCCAGGCTGGAGTGCAGTGGCGCAATCTTGGCTCACTGCAAGCTCTGCCTTCTGGGTTCATGCCTTTCTCCTGCCTCAGCCTCCTGAGCAGCTGGGAATACAGGCGCCCACCACCACGTCCGGCTATTTTTTTTTTTTTTATTATTTGTAGAGACTGGGTTTCACCATGTTAGCCAGGATGGTCTCTATCTCCTGACCTCGTGATCTGCCCACCTTGGCCTCCCAAATTACTGGGATTACAGGCATGAGCCACCGCGCCTGGCTGTTTCTAGTGTATTTCTAATAGTGATAACTGTTTTTCCTATGGGATGTTTAAAGGGAAGGTGGATATCCTCAGCCCACCTCCCTCCTCATGCCCGGCTTCTGACAAAGGGGAATTTGGCACTGGTACAACTCTCTCCTTCTCTACTCTGAATCTCATCCCCTTTGCTGTTACAAAGCAATGTGGTGGTCATAGGAAGTATTGGGGGCTAAGAGGCCTGGGTTTGAGTTCCAACTCCATCATTGACTCACTCTATGGCCTTCAGGAAGGCCCTTCCCCAACTCCATCTGCCCAACAAGGGGCTTGGACCATCTCTGGTTTCTCAAGGGAGATTTTGTGGACCACCAGTCCAGCCAGGTGCTCATGAGCTGATGTGATGACATAGCCATCTTCTCAAGCAGCATCCTGTGCGACTAACGTCCACAGAAGGTTGTTTGGGAAAGGCCCCTGTGCCACCCTCTTGGTGGGATGGGGCAGATAACTGAATACTGGGCTTTTTGATGTGTTTGATCATCCCAGGTTAACTGAGAGGGGAGTGAAGTTCTTCCAGCGGAAGGTGGAGTCTTTTGAGGAGGTGAGCTGCAGGGCTGATGTAGGGGATGGGGAAGGGAGAAGAGGGGAGGCCTCTGCTTCTTGCTGCTGAGTCAGGGGCCCCTTCTCAGGCTCCTAGGGTCCCCACAGGCCTGCCCCAGACCCTTGCCCCAGGAGGACTTAGGTATTCTGAAGGAGGAGGTCTCTGCCTTCATGCTGGTGTTGGGAACAAAGGAACACTGGGATCATGGTGGCCATTAGGGGCTGATTTATATCTGAGCCTCAGTGAGTTTTGGGGCTAGACAGCTGGCCGCCTTTTCTCAGTGTCAGCTGCACTCTAAGGTCAGACACTTGGTTGCTTCCTAACCCTACTGACATCTGTGTTGGTCTTTCTGCAAAGTCCAGGCCCTCAGCTGACTCACCTCTAAAGCAACACCACCACCAATAATAATGATAGGAAAAGCCACCATCTCCAGGCACCAGCAACAAGAGCTTTACTGTATGGCTTCATTCAATCCCAGCATCTAAAACCCTGCTTGGCACATGGAAGGCGCTCCGTACACGTAGTTACTAGTGCTATGTCATGAGGACTAACCTGCTCTGGTCAGGCCCTGATGGACACTGAAGATACGTCGTCGACCCAGTGCAGTCCTCATTCTCAATCATTCACTCAGGAACAATAGTAGCGTCCTGCAATGTGTGTGTCCCTTGACTGACTTGTGGTGAGAGTCACTGGGGCTGGGTTGGGGAGCTTAGGGGCTCATGATGCGTGCTTGAGATGAGATCATCTCATCTGTAGGCAGAGCTAGGGGTTCCAACGAGTCTTCTGCAAATGTCTTGGCAGAGTATAAGGCAAGAGAATAAAGTTAAAAGGAGTCAGAAGGAGAAAGAGAACTATCTCTGCTTCCTTTCTGAATTCTTTTGGGAGGTTCCAGGAAGATTTCCCCCATCCAAAGAACTGTTTTACAACCACTTTTATATTCAGAGTTGTACAGGAGCCTCATAGCAGCCTATGAACAGCCATGGGCAGCCTCATTTTACAGGGGCAGCCGAGCATTAAGGAGGTAAAGAGCCATTTTCAAGGTCACACGTCACATAAATGGCAGTGTGAAAATTTTGAGCCAGGCCCATCTGATTCCTCATTGAGACCTCTCCCCACTGTTCATCAGGGAGTAGACAGATTGGGGGTAGAAGAAAGGGGAAGAGAGAACAGGGGATACCAGGGTCTTCCCCACCTTTCATCCCCCACTACCCTGTTGGTTGCTACCAGGTGGCAAGAGAAGGCGCAGACGTGATTGTCAACTCCACTGGGGTATGGGCTGGGGCACTACAACCAGACCCCCTGCTGCAGCCAGGCCGGGGGCAGATCATTAAGGTGAGTGTGAGGGTCAGACCCCTGCCTTTTGTTAATAGGAAGATCATTCTGCATGCTTATTTCATCTCTCAGGATCATGGACAAATCAGGTACATCTGTTAGAGGACTCCCCCGGACTGCAGGGAATTGACATGTAAAAAAACAAACCTGTCCCACCCCCATTGCTGTCTTTCAGGATTTCCTCTTGATCGTGAAGCATGCATGTATGCGCTTGTACCTATGTGGGAGCAGCATATGCCTGTATTGCAATAAAAATAGCAAACATTAGAATGTTTACCAAGCGCCAGATACCGTCCTAAGCACTTTATTGTGTTTATTATTATTATTAATTATTATTAATTGTGTTATTATTATCATTGTTATTATTATTATTGAGACAGGGTATCACTCCGTTGCCCAGGTTACAGTGCAGTATCTTGATCATGGCTCACTGTAGCCTTGACCTCCCAGGCTCCCACCTTAGCCTACTGAGTAGCTGGGACTACAGGCGCATGCCACCACCATGCTCAGCTAATTTTCTTATTTTTTGTAGAGACAGGGTTTCACCATATTGCTCAGGCTGGTCTCAAACTCCTGGGCTCAAGTGATCCCCCCGCCTTGGCCTGTCAAAGTGCTGGGATTACAGGCGTGAGCCACCACGCTCAGCCTATTGTGTTAATTAATTTAGTGATGGCCACAGCCCTTTGAGCTGGGTACTACCATATCGTCATTGCCATCTTACAGATGAAGAAATTGAGGCACAGAGGAGTTAAGTAACAGGCACAAGTTCACACGGTAGTAAGCAGTGCAATTGGGATTGGAATCCAGGCAACCTGGCTTAAGAGCCTGTGCGTGCAAGCATTGTTCCATGCCTCCTCTTGCTGTGTGTGTGCATATGTGTGAGGGTATGTGTGTGTGCATGTATGTGAGTGTGTGTGTGTGTAAGGGGGTGTGTGGCGTCTGTGTGAGGGTGTGCGTGTGTGTGTGCATTTGTGAGTGTGTGTGCATGTGTGTGAGGGTGTGTGCATATGTGTGACGGTGTGCATGCATGCACACCATGTGAGGGTATGTGTGTGTGCATGTGTGTGAGGGTGTGTGCGCATGTATGTGAGAGTGTATGTACGTGTGTGATGGTGTGTGTGTGTGTGTGAGGGTATGTGTGCATGTGTGTGAGGGTGTGTGCATTTATGTAAGGGTGTGTGTGTGCATGCATGTGTGTGAGGGTTATGTGTGTGGATGCATGTGAAGGTATGTGTGTGTGCATGTGTGTGAGGGTGTGTGTCTGAGGGTGTGTGTGTGCATGTGCACCTGTGAGTGTTCATAGGTGTGCAGGTGTGTGTGCTTCTGTGTGTAGGGGTGCGTGTGTGTGTTCCTAATGTGGGCTGATGGGTGTGACAACCAATGAGTGACTGAGGCATAAGTCTCAAATCACGGAGGTTTATGGAGCCAGCTTGAGGGCGCACCCAAGAAAAATGCGAGTCACAGATGCACCTGTGACTCGTTTTTCCAAAGAGGTTCTCAGGAGATTTAATCTTTATACATTTTGTTTTAAAAAAAAGTGAGAGAAGGGTGCAGCAGCGGGAGAATGATTGCATACTTGTGAGACTTTAGTTAGTGCCCAGTAAATCTACATTTTACATAAGATAAGATGAAGGTTTGGGCCAGGTGCAGTGACTCACACCTGTAATCCCAGCACTTTGGGAGGCCGAGGCAGGTGGATCATGAGGTCAGGAGTTCGAGACCAGCCTGGCCAACATAGTGAAACCCCATCTCTACTAAAAATACAAAAAATTAGCTGGGTGTAGTGGCAGGTGCCTGTAATCCCAGCTACTTGGGAGGCTGAGGCAGGAGAATCGCTTGAACCCGGGAGGCGGAGGCTGCAGTGAGCCGAGACTGCGCCACTGCACTCCAGCCTGGCAACAGAGCGAGACTCTGTCTCAAAAAAAAAAATTGAAGGTTTGAAGAAAAAAGGAATGGAGGAAGTTCTGTATCTGGGAAGATAAGCTTGTCATTGATGTTATCAGTGTGGAGTCTGTTGAAAGGGCTGGTATCTGCTTACCCCTTAGGGAAGAAAGCCTAACTTTGGTCAGGTCATTGAGGGAGGGGATATAATGAGATGTATCGGCCCTCCCTTCCCCCCGTGGCTGTGAACTCAGCTCCAAGGTTTCTCTGGGGCTCCTGGGGCCAAGAGGGGGTCTGTTCAGTCAGTTGGGGGCTTAGAATTTTATTTTTATTTCTTATGTGTATGCCTTTACATGTGTGTACTGGTGCTTTTCTTCAGACGTGTGGGTGAGGAGAAACAATGCTTCAGGGAGCAGGGGTGGCTGCCAATTAGGGCAGCTCTTCCTGCAAGAGGCAAGCAGTCAGGTGCAGACTTGGGCCACAGGGTCATGAGAGGTCTTATAAGGAATCAGCCTGGCCACTCTTGTCAGGACATCTGGCCACGGAGGGGAGCAAGGGCAGCCAGACTGACTCACCTCGCTGATGAGAATTTCCTGCCCTGAATCAACAGGTGGACGCCCCTTGGATGAAGCACTTCATTCTCACGCATGACCCAGAGAGAGGCATCTACAATTCCCCATACATCATCCCAGGGTAAAATCGGACTGTTCTCGGGCAGAGGAGGGGTCCCCTTCATGCCCTCTTCATGCCCCTGCTGCCTGCCCCAGGCTCCTTACTCCCTGCAGTTGTTCCCTTTCAATGTTTTTATGTATTTATTTATTTATTATTATTTTTTGAGACAGAGTTTCACTCTTGTTGCCCAGGCTAGAGTGCAGTGGTGCGATCTTGGCTCACTACAACCTCTGCTTCCCAGGTTCAAGCAATTATCCTGCCTCAACCTCCCTAGTAGCTGAGATTACAGGTGCCCACCACCACCACACCCAGCTAATTTTTTGTATTTTTAGTAGAGACAAGGTTTCACCACGTTGGCCAGGCTGGTCTTGAACTCCTGACTCGGGTGATCCACCCACCCTCGCCTCCCAAAGTGCTGGGATTACAGGTGTGAGCCACCGTGCCTGGCCCCTTTCAATGTTTTTAGTGAGTTTGAGCTACTGAATCCCTGGGAAGGTAGACTCAGCCTCGACTGAGGTCTACCGTGAACATTCTTTCAGATGACAATAGTGGTGATGCTGGAGACAAAGGGAGTGGATGTAATGTGGTGACACTAAAAGTGATATGTAGGTGGCTCATGCCTATAATCCCAGCACTTTGGGAGGCCAACGTGGGAGGACTTCTTGAGCCCAGGAGTTCAAGACCAGCCTGGGCAACATGGCGAGACCCTGTCTCTACAAAAATACAAAAATTAGTCAGGCATGATGGTGTACGCCTGTGGTCCCAGCTGTTCAGGAGGCTGAGATGGGAGGATTGCTTGAACCCGGGAGGATGAGGATGCAGTGAGCCATGATCACACCACTGTACTCCAGCTTGGGCCACAGAGCGAGACTCTGTCTCAAAAAAAAAAAAAAGTGGTGTGAATGGCAATAATGGGAGTGGGAATGGGAATGGTGATTGGGGTTGATAGTGATGGTAATGTTAATGGTGGAGATGACAATGTCACTGAAACCAGTGGTGGTGTTCATGGGATGACAATATTGTTGATAGCGGAATGGTGGTAGTAGGGATAATATTGTATTGATGGGGAAGACAGTGTTCATGGGGGTGGTGATTGGCATAAGAGTGGTAGAGTGGTGATGTTAATGGAGGTGGTCTGGTGCTGATGAGGAGATCAATGCTGATGAAGGTGTGATTGGGAGTGGGGATGGTAGTTGGTGCTGATGGAAATGACACTATCAATGATGCTAATACTGTAGCAGATCTGACAATCTCAAAGGCAATGTTAATAACATGGTTGCACCAACCATGTTGTCTCAATGGCGATGTTACTGGTGTCATGGAGATGACAATATCAATGGCAATGTTAATGGTGGTGGTGAAATGATGAATGCAGTTGGTGGTGATGACCTATTAATGATAGTAGTGAATACAATGTTGTTGATGGAGATGACAACACTGATGGAAGTGGTGATGGAAGAGTTCGTTGTTGGTGTTGATGGTGATGACGGTGGCAATTGAGGTAGTGATGGTGGTGGTGTTAGCAGAGGTGACAAGGTTGATGGTAATGACCTTTATTCATCTCAGAGCCTTCATTTTCCTTCATCCTTGACCCTCCTCATTTGTATCTAGGACCCAGACAGTTACTCTTGGAGGCATCTTCCAGTTGGGAAACTGGAGTGAACTAAACAATATCCAGGACCACAACACCATTTGGGAAGGCTGCTGCAGACTGGAGCCCACACTGAAGGTAAGGTAGGGAGGAGTAGCAGTGCCCTAGACCAAGGTCCTGGGAGCTTGGTAATGAGGACACTTCAGGACGGGAAGATGCCACCACTGGGATAATTGGGCAAATTAACTCCAGCAAGGGATGTGGAATATAACAGAATTTGACAATGTACAGGGAAGTTCTTGCTAGGGGCTAATGAATCCTGTCTGGCCATGGCTGAGAGCCCTTGGTTTTCACATTTGTCTGTGAGTGATGATGACAGTAGTGATGGTGATGAGGATGAGCTGGTACTGATAGTGAGGAAAATGCTGAGAATGGTAATAGTGATGGTGATAAGGTGGTGATGGTTGTTAAAATTATGGTGGCGGCTGATGGTGAGGGTAGTGGTTGATGATGGCATTGGTGGAAAGGTGGAAGCAGTAATGGTAATGATGTTGGTAGCTGACAAAGATGGTGTTGGTGGTAGTGGTGATTGATAAAGACGACTGTGATTATATTAGTGGTGGTGGTGATGAGATTCTCAAAGCTAACTCCCTATGACCTAAAAATGGCAGCAGGAAAAAAAAATCCAGAAATGAGTGATCAGCATTTTTCTTTCCAGAATGCAAGAATTATTGGTGAACGAACTGGCTTCCGGCCAGTACGCCCCCAGATTCGGCTACAAAGAGAACAGCTTCGCACTGGACCTTCAAACACAGAGGTATGCTCCCATGGCAAGGAAAGTAATGCCCTCTTCCACTCCTCAGATGGCTCTGGCATTTCCAGGGAACAGTCATGTCTGATCTCAGGTTCCACACAGGCTCCCTGGCAGGCAGGGGCAGTGGTGGCTAATATCCCCTCCTCTATAAATGGGGAAACCGAGTCTCAATGATGGTTAAGGACCTGCTGAAGGCTACATAGAGGGGCAGTGGTGATGTTAATGGAGGTGGTGCTGATGAGATCCATGTTGATAATGGTGTGATTGGGAGTGGGGATAATAGTTGGTGCTGATGGAAATGACACTATCAAGGATGTTAATACCACAGCAGAGGTGACAATCTCAAAGGCAGTGTTAACATGTCTGCACTAACTGTCTCATTGGCAATATTGAGGGTGTGGCAGAGATGACAGTATCAATGGCAGTGTTAATGGTGGTGGTGAAATGGTGAATGGGGTTGGTTTTCTAAAGTCTGTGGTCAAATAACGGAAAATGTATACTTACTGGATGTGTACTTCGTGTCAGACACAGCAGCAAGTCCATTACATGAATGACCTTATTAAATCTCCTCTGGAGCTCGTTGGGATAGGGACAGTTCTCCCCATGCTTTGGATGAGGAAACTGGGGTGAATTAAGAGGTGAAGTCACTTGCCCAAGTCAGACCACTGGTGGAGGGCAGGGCTGGGATGTGATTTGAATTTGACTCCAAGGCTATTTTCCAGATACCCATTTGGTGGCTGCCCCATCATCTCTTGCAACTGTTCCAGGGGGTCCCCACCATTCCACCCAGGTGCCAAGAGAAACTCGGATGGCATCTGGCTTTGCCCAGGACTCTTCAGCAGGCTCCTGAGTCTTCCAGGGCAGAAGAGCTTCATCTATTCTTTCCATTGTCCCTCTTGGACCTGGCCACCTTCTCTCTTGCCTCTCCTAGGTCATCCACAACTATGGCCATGGAGGCTATGGGCTCACCATCCACTGGGGATGTGCCCTGGAGGCAGCCAAGCTCTTTGGGAGAATCCTGGAAGAAAAGAAATTGTCCAGAATGCCACCATCCCACCTCTGAAGACTCCAGTGACTGCTGCCTCCCTCCACAAGAACTCCCTTCTCCCCTCAGCCAATGAATCAATGTGCTCCTTCATAAGCCATTGCTTATCCCTCACTTCTTTCCTCAAAGAAGTATGAGGTGAGAGAAGGCCACAAAGTCAGTTCCTGGAGAAGGGTTTAGCCCAACATGGGGCCCCTCTCATCACCGAAATCCCTCTACCTTCTCTGGGTCTGGCATTATAAAGAACGGTTGAGACTGTTATTCCATGAGTCTTCAGAAGAAAGGACAGCTCAGAAAATCAAAGAGGCCAACTGCCCAGAGCCACAGAAAATTGAGGCTAAGTAACCTGATTACAAGTTGTACTAACATATTAAAGGTTCTGAAAAGTCCTGCAGCAAAGACAACTATC
This sequence comes from Nomascus leucogenys, assembly GCF_006542625.1. Taxonomy (NCBI): domain Eukaryota; kingdom Metazoa; phylum Chordata; class Mammalia; order Primates; family Hylobatidae; genus Nomascus; species Nomascus leucogenys. The sequence goes on from NC_044390.1 coordinate 76,030,016, forward strand.
TGATGTTGTTTAACCCAGTGCTTGCTAAGCCTGTCTGGCTATGGAACTCTTTTGCCCAGCGCACCCATGAATGCCATGACACAAATCTGAGAAAATGCTGGAACAGATTTTGTTGTATCTGTTGTGTTTGTTGTAGGAGGTTATACATACAACTAGGGTGTGGAGGAAGCAGAGAGGTGAGGCACTGAACTCGTAACACATGGTGTTTGTTCCACATCCAGAATTCCAAATGGCATCAGCTATTCACTGAGTGGCCCCATGAGCACCACGTAACCTTTGAGGAGGGGCCACTGGAGGGATCATCCCACAAGGAACCCCTTCATAGAGAACTGTTTTAGTCCATTTTCTGTTGCTTATAACAGAATACCTGATACTGGGGATTTTTTTTTTTTTTTTTTTTTTGAGACAGGATCTTGCTCTGTCACCCAGGCTGGAGTGCAGTGGCGTGATTTTGTCTCACTGCAACCTCCACCTCCCAGGCTCAAATGATCCTCCCTCCTCAGCCACCCGTAGCTAGGACTATAGGCACTTGCTACCATGCCCAGCTAATTTTGTGTGTGTGTGTGTGTGTGTGTGTGTTTGTAGAGATGGGGTTTGGCCATGTTGTCCAGGCTGGCGTTGAACCCCTGGGCTCAAGTGATCCTCCTGCCTTGGCCTCCAAAGTGGTGGGATTATAGGCATGAGCCACCATGCCTGGCTGAAACTGTGGAATTTATAGAGAAAAGGAATTTATTTATTACAGTTATAGAGTCTGAGAAGTCCAAGGTTGAGGGGCCACATCTGGCGAGAGCCCTCTCTCTGGCTGGTGGAGAGGTGGGGACTCTCTGCAGAGTCCCAGGGAAGCTCAGGGCATCACGTGGTGAGGGGGCTGATTGTGCTAACGTGCTAGCTCAGCTCTTTCCCTTGTCTTAGAAAGCCACCAGTTTCATTCCCAAGATGACCCATTAATCCATTAACCTAATAATCCATTAATTGATAAATGGATTAATCCATTTATGAGAGCAGCGCTCTTAGGATCCAATCACCTCTTAAAGGCGCCACCTCTCCAAACCACTACGTTAAGGACTAAGTCTCAACGTGAGTTTTGGCAGGGACATTTAAGCAATAGCAAGAACTAAACTTACCAAGCATATTCCTTTTTTGGGGGGCAATTTAACATCTCTCTTGTCTTTGGGCTGGCACCCTCTGAAATGACAAACAAGCTCCCAGATGTTTTTGAAAGCCTTAAATGAGCCTAGGAGACCGCTTAGCATCTTCATTCCTAATTATCAGCCTCAGCCTCTGAGGTTGAATTTTCACCTGTCTGGGTTTCTGTGAAAGGCCAGAGCCTAGGAAGCCTCTGCGTCTTGGCCCAGGAGTCCCGTGTGCTATGAAGAGGTCTCAGTTGGCTCCTGCCATGCCATGCCATTTCCATGAGGGTTGTTTCATGAAGCATCTGCCATGATGCTGGCCAGGCCTAGGCTAAGTAGGGTGAGAGGGCCGAGATTTAAGGTAGACATCCTTCCTAACAACAACAACAGTTATTATTATTATTATTGTTATTTTTAGATGGAGTCTCGCTCTGTCACCCAGGCTGGAGTGCAGTGGCACAATCTCAGCTCACTGCAGCCTTCGCCTCCCAGGTTCAAGCAATTCTCGGCCTCAGCCTCCAGAGTAGCTAGGATTACAGGCACCCACCAACCTGCCTGGCTAATTTTTGTATTTTTAGTAGAGATGGGGTTTCACCATCTTGGCCAGGCTGGTCGTAACTCCTGACCTCATGATCCACCCGCCTCGGCCACTGCTGGGATTACAGGTATGAGCCACCACGCCCAGCCAGTAATTATTATTATAGCTAAAACTTAATATATTCAGTCTGGGTACCATACTTTGTGCTAAACTCTTACAAAACATTGCTCATTTAATCCTTACCCATGCCTCACGAGGTAGCTATTATCCCATTTCATAGGTGAGAAGACTGAGGCAGAGAAAGGCAGCCTGGCCGGGTGCGGTGGCTCACACCTGTAATCCCAGCACTTTGGGAAGGTGAGGCGGGTAGATCACTTGAGGTCAGGAGTTCAACACAAGCCTGGCCAACATGGTGAAACCCTGTTTCTACTAAAAATAAAAAAATTAGTGGGGCGTGGTGGCAGGTGCCTGTAATCCCAGCTACTCTGGAGGCTGAGGCAGGAAAATCACTTGAACCTAGGAGGTGGAGGTTGCAGTGAGCCTAGATCATGCCACTGCACTCCAGCCTGGGCAACACAGTGAGGCTCTGTCAAAAAAAAAAAAAAAAAAAAGAAAGAAAAAGAAAGAAGAAAGCAAGAAAGAAAGAGGGAGGGAGGGAGGAAGAGAGAGAGAGAAGGAAGGAAGGAAGGAAGGAAGGAAGGAAGGAAGGAAGGAAGGAAGGAAGGAAGGAAGGAAAAGAAAAGAGAGAAAGGAAGGAAGGTAGCCTAAAGTCAATAGCTGGGATGTGATAGAATGGAGATTCTGGCTCAGAAATTATGTAATTCCAGTGCTTGACTTTCTTTCCCCGCCCCTGACGGAGTCTTGCTCTGTCGCCCAAGCTGGAGTGCAGTGGCATGATCTTGACTCATTGCAACCTCCGCCTCCTGGGTTCAAGCAATTGTCCTGCCTCAGCCTCATGAGTAGCTGAGATTACAGGCATGCACCACCATGGCTGGCTAATTTTTGTGTTTTTAGTAGAGATGGGGTTTCACCATGTTGGTCAGGCTGGTCTCAAACTCCTGACCTTGTGATCTGCCCACCTCGGCCTCCCAGGTGCTGGGATTACAGGCGTGAGCCACCGCACCAGGCCCAGTGCTTCACTTTCAACTACCACACAAGACTGAATCCAAATCGTGGAGGAAAGTGGGGGATGTTGGCGGATGGGGAATATGTAGCTATGAAGGGATCGGTTGGGCCTCTTCCTCAACTCTCTCTGCAAGCACACTGAAAAGGAACTAGCTCTCTCTTCCTCATAGCTACATTTGGGCCAAGATGAGAGGACTCTGACCAGGATCCCAGGGCAAGGGCACTTCCTGGTGCTTGGAGTAAGACCCAGCATTTAGTTTTTGACCAATGTGATTTCTTTACCCAACCTAAAATTCTGTAGGGCAGGGGCCCCCAACCGGCAGGGGCCCCCAACCCCCAGGCTGCCCTACAGCAGGACTCGTGCTGGGATGGGCATGACACCCAGGTCTGATCAATGAGAAGCAATGGTAAATCTGCCGGGGACTTCCTTTTTTAACCAAAATCAACAGACTCTTCTGAAAGAAAACCTTTTATGACTGCTCCTTTCCCATTCTACCTTCTTTGAAAATAAATATTATGTCCAGCACAGGGGCAGCCATTTTGTAACCATGAGGTTTCAAGCACAGGGTCAAATGGTCAACATGCAGAGGATGGTGAAAAGGAAAGGCAAAAAGAAGCTGGGTTCTTGATAACATTGTTGAGTGTTGAACCTTCTCTGATCTCTGCCTGTTTTTGGTTCTAATGGTTTAAGCCACTATTGACTGGGATTACTGTTCTTAGGTTGGTGCAAAAGTAATTGCATTTGGGAGGCCGAGGTGGGCGGATCACTTGAGGTCAGGAGTTTGAGACCAGCCTGACCAACATGGTGAAACCTTGTCTGTACTAAAAATACAAAAATTAGCCAAGCATCAAGGCGGGCACCTGTAATCCCAGCTACTCGGAGGATGACGTAGGAGAATCGCTTGAATCTGGGAGGCAGAGTTGCAGTGAGCCAAGACTTCATCTCAAAAAAAAAAAAAAAAAGTAATTGCAGTTTTTGCCATTGAAAATAATGGCAGGGGAGACTCTTGATCTCATCATTCAAGGCTTTCTGTTGCTTAATATTATATTAAAAACAATGAATTTCCATACTAATTTCAAAGTCGATTCCTAAGATACTGTTTCATCCCATTGTGAACACCACCAAGGTCAGTTATATGTTTTTCAGAATACTTGAAGTACGAGAAAGACAGAAATATATAGCTCTGGCTACATTAAATATCTTTGGCCACTTTCTGAGATCTTTCCTAACTCTGAGAGAAACATGACATTTCCATTAATGAAAATAGGAGCTTTTTGAATAGGATTGTTCAAAATTAGATACAAACGTCTTCAGCTAAAGGTCTCACGTATTCAGAAGTTTGGGTGCCTTTTGTGATAGCGCTTGTATCATTTGATAATACTGATTTTTTTTTTTGAAAAGGGCAGGCTATTTAGAAGGCAAAGAGTTTTTGTTTTGTTTTGTTTTGTTTTGTTTTTGAGATGGAGTCTTGCTCTGTCGCCCAGGCTGGAGTGCAGTGGCGCGATCTCGGCTCACTGCAAGCTCTGCCTCCTGGGTTCACGCCATTCTCCTGCCTCAGCCTCCCAAGTAGCTGGGACTACAGGCACCCGCCACCACCCCTGGCTAATTTTTTTTTGTATTTTTAGTAGAGACAGGGTTTCACCGTGTTAGCCAGGATGGGCTCAATCTCCTGACCTCGTGATCTGCCCGCCTCAGCCTCCCAAAGTGCTGGGATTACAGGCGTGAGCCACTGTGCCCGGCAAGAGTTTTTAACTTTCACTTTCTCAAGTAGAGAAAGCCCTCAACTATAAACCCCTTCACCCTAGTCTCTGGGAAATATTCCTGCCCACCAAGCAGTCTATCCCTACCCAGCCCCCAGCTCCACTGGGTTATTCTAGGGTGAGGGAGAGGACATGATCATCCAGCGGCGTCTGACCAGCCGGAAGGCAAAAGAGACAAGCAAAAGTTCTGTGTTACCCAGGACAGCTCAGCTGTCCGGAAATAATTAGAGCTACAGCCACATGTGGTTCAAGGAAATATGGTTGTCAGAGAGAGACAGAGATCTGCCAAGCCATCTCCTCTTCGACTGCCTGGGCCGAGGGGTCTGCAGCCCATATTTTAGAGACACAGCATTGTTTGCAGTTGATTTAGAACTTGAGCTGGAAGAAGTCCCCCATGATGACCTGCACACCATTAGAAGAAAGTGTTGTCTCCAACAGGCTCAGCCAAAATGTTGGCGGCCAACGGTGCGTCTTTCCCCACTCATTGGAAAGGAGATGATCACACTAAAGCATTGAGATGAATTCCGATGAACAAAGGTAGGCAGACTGTTAGGCTGGACTGTCACTAGGACATGATGACAGTGAATAAACTTAGGCTCTTGCAATGTCCATCACTGACATGTTTTAATAAGAGATGAACGCACAAATTGGCTTCCTTGCAATGTTTACTTCAAGCAGTAGATCTGTCTGCTCTGGCCTTTGATGGGATCTGCCAGCTTCCTCCCTCCTTGTCTATGTCCCCTGCCTTCACTATGGGGAAAAAAGGCTCCAGTAAACCAAATCCCAGGAGTGATGTCGCCTGCGGAGACCAACTCACAACCAACTGGCCTCCCTCCTCTTCCTTTGAAAACATATACATTTCACACACCTGAGTCCTCCCACCCCTCTCCACTCCACGGCAGCCTCCATGAATGGAACCCCAGGGGCTGCCTTTGTGTAATGACCAAGACGTCCCTGGACAGAGGAGCAGCTTCACATCAGGGAATCCTGGTCCCCTGATCTCCATGGGACAAGATGGTGGGTGTAGCATCCTTTTGGTTTCTCTGCCCATTCAGCTGTCTACCCATGCACAAAACCCAAAGCCCTGGATTTTGGATTTTGTACCTGCAACCTGAGTAAACTTTTTCCCCTCAAGAGTCATCATTCAGGCCAGGTGCAGGGGCTCACACCTGTAATCCCAGCACTGTGGGAGGCCGAGGCAGGTGGATCACTTGAGGTCAGGAGTTCGAGACCAGCCTGGCCAACATGGTGAAACCCTGTCTCTACTAAAAAGTACAGGTGGGCACCTGTAATCCCAGCTACTCAGGAGGCTGAGACAGGAGAATTGCTTGAACCCGGGAGGCAGAGTTGCAGTGAGCCGAGATCACGCCACTGCACTCCAGCCTGGGCGACAGAGCAAGAATCCGTCTCAAAAAAAAAAAAAAATCACCATTCAGCCTGACCAAGGAGGGGGCCAGGAAAGAAGCTGGAACTGTGGCCTTCACTGCTTCAGAAGGGGAGGCCCGTGCTCTAGCTTGAGCTTCATTCACTTTGGCCTCAGTCCTCAGTTCCCAGGGGGTAACAGCGTTCTGAGGTTGTCACCCGGTGCAAGTCTAGCTGTCCCCAGGGACACATCTGGATCTCTTGGTGCCAACAACGGCAACTCTAGAGGGGGCTGGGTGGGGGCACGTGGCTCCAGTTTGAATGCACCATGTCCATCTGCCAGAGAATCCACTGGTCAGGCTCTAGGGAGGCAAACCAGGGGGGCCCCTGCCAGGAAATAGCTGCTCGGACCACACCTAGATCACCTGCAATTTCAAAGAAGAAAGCCTGGGGCTGTGGGTGTGGGAGAAACCTACTGAACAGGTCTGATGGATGGACAGCAGGTGTCACATGGGCCTGAGCCTGGACGGTATCTACAGAGAGATATTTTGGTTGTTCACTGAGGGTTTGGCCGGGTGACTCTGGGTGGTGTCTGATTGGTTGCTGGCATTACCAGACCCTCCTAATATGGGGAGTTTTCCCATGTAGATCCACAGGTTATGAACAAAGCTTTCACCACATATCCAGAGAACCCCCTAGAGCAAATACCTCCCCATCCCTGGGTGGCCTCAATGAAGATGAGCAAACTGAGTCAAGACACAAAACCCTGTTGGTCCAGGTCATACTCTTGGGTGAGTTCTTGATGTCGGCAGTGACAATCAGTGCCCCAGTTGGGGCCCGCCAGCCCCCCGAGCTCTGCAGCCTCAAAGACCAGCTCAGTCCCCCATCGGTCACTATTCCTGAGAGCCAGAGTTCGACCTGGTAACACCTGCACCGTGCATTCCTCGGCCGACCATCTCCTGGCCCCACTCCCGGTGGCTGGACTCCTGCAGTCCTCGGCCTTTGGTCTCAATGGGCAAAAAGCAGGAGGCCAGGGCAGCCAGGAGGCAGCAGCCACTGTAAACTGCCAGAGTCAGGTACACAGAGGATTCCAGCATCACCTAGGGGAAGGAGACACGGGTCGGTGAAAGCATCCCTTCTGAAGCACAGACATCGCGAATCATCAAATAGTATTAGCAACATCAGGCCCTCTTGTGATATCTGGTTGCTAAAAAGAATCTGGTGATTCCCTCCTCTCCCCCTTTGTCCCTCTCTCTCCTTGTGACACGCCTGCCCCTCCTTTGCCTTCCTCCATGAGTAAAAGCTTCCTGAGGCCTCACCAGAAGCCAAGCAGATGCTGGTGTCATGCTTGTACAGCCTGCAGAATCGTGAGTCTAATAAATCTCTTTTCTTTATAAATTACCTGGTCTCAAGTATTTTTTTTTTTTTTTTTTTTGAGACGGAGTTTCGTTCTTGTTGCCCAGACTGGAGTGCAATGGTGAAATCTTGGCTCACCGCGACCTCCGCCTTCCGGGTTCAAGTGATTCTCCTCCCGAGTAGCTGGGATTACAGGCTCCCGCCACCACGCCCGGCTAATTTTGTATTTTTAGTAGAGACGGGGTTTCTCCATGTTGGTCAGGCTGGTCTCGAACTCCCGACCTCAGGTGATCCACCCACCCCGGCCTCTCAAAGTGCTGGGATTACAGGCATGAGCCAACGTGCCTGGCCAGGTATTCCTTTAAATCAACACAAAATGGACCAACACAGATGCCATGCCACAGCCTTATGAGCTAAGTACTTCATCCCCATTTTACAAAGGAGAAAACTGAGGCTCAAAGAGGATAAGCGGTTCCTACCCAAGTTCATACAGATAATAAGGATGGGGCTGGGACTTGAACTTGGGTCTGCTAAGCTTGAGTCTGGGCTCCTTATAACTCTTCTCTCCTCTGGAACAGTGCAGTGCCTGTGCCAACTTCCTAGCTTTTGGCACATGGCAAACCACATGGCAGAGCCGAGTCCCATTTTCTTTTCTTTTTTTCTTTTGAGATGGAGTCTCGCTCTGTCTCCAGGCTGGAGTGCAGTGGTGCAATCTTGGCTCACTGCAACCTCTGCCTCCCGGGTTCAAGCAATTTTTCTGCCTCAGCCTTTCGAGTAGCTGGGACTACAGGCGTGTGCCACCATGCCTGGCTAATTTTTTTGTATTTTTAATAGAGATGGAGTCTCACCATGTTGGCCAGGCTGGTCTTGAACTCCTGACCTCAAGTAATCCACCCACCTCGGCCTCCCAAAGTGCTGGGATTACAGCTGTGAGCCACCGTGCCCAGCCCATTTCTTCATTTGCCAAATGGGCATAGAGTGGTGTCACTTTCTAATGGGAAGAACCTGGAAGCACCTGGTACTGTGGAGGCACATGGTGAGCTCTCAACCAGTATCAGTTAGGAGTGCCACACAATGGCCAAAATCAAAGTAGAACAGAAACACTTGGCTACACACGTCTTTAAATTCCATTTCTCTGAAATATTCAGACTTGGCAAATCTACAGAAAGCAGATGGGTGGTTGCCAGGAGCCTAGGGGAAGTGGGCATTGAGGAGTGACTGCTTAGTGGATCCAGGGGTTTATTTTGGGGTGATGAGAATGTTTTAGAACTAGATAGAAGCAGTGGTTGCCCAACACTGTGAATGTGCTGAATGCCACTGAATTGTTCCCTTTAAGATGGTTAATTTTGTTATGTGACGTCTACCTCAATAAAAAAGTAATTCAAACAGAAATAAACATGGATTTTCAAAAAGCAAAAAGACTTACTAAGATCCCTAGATACAAATGCTTCATGACACACGAAGAGTTGCAAAATTCTGCAATGACGTCTAATTATCTAATTCAAAACGCAGGAACTGGCATATTTATTTGTTTTCCACTAAATTGTGTCGGCGTACTTGTTTTCTTTCCTTTTTTTTTTCTTTTTGAGACAGGGTCTCACTCTATTGCCCAGGCTGGAGTGTAGTGGCGCAATTTTGGCTCACTGCAACCTCTGCCTCCTGGGTTCAAGCGATTTTTGTGCCTCAGCCAGAATTACAGGCACCTGCCACCACACCTAGTTAATTTTTGTATTTTTAGTAGAGATGGGGGTTTCACCATGTTGGCCACGCTGGTCTTGAACTCCTGACCTGAAGTGATCCACCCGCCTCAGCCTCCTAAAGGGCTGGGATTACAGGCGTGAGACACAGCACCTGACCCTTCTTTCCTTTTTTAAAAAAAAATTTAAAAAAAAATTTTTGTTTTAATTTTAAAAACATTAAAAAAAAATTTTTTTTTGGCCGGGCACAGTGGCTCATGCCTGTAATCCCAGCACTTTGAAGGCCAAGGCAGGCAGATCACGAGGTCAAGAGATTGAGACCAGCCTGGCCAACGTGGTGAAACCTTGTCTCTACTAAAAATACAGAAATCAGCCGGGCGTGGTGGTGCACGCCTGTAATCCCAGCTACTCGGAAGGCTGAGGCAGGAGAATCGCTTGAACCTGGGGGGCGGAGGTTGCAGTGAGCTGAGATCGCACCACTGCACTCCAGCCTGGGTGACAGAGCGAGACTCCGTCCTCCCCTCCAAAAAATTCAACTTTTATCATAGATTAAGGGGTCCACTGCAGGTTTGTTACACAGGTATATTGCATGATGCTGAAGTTTGGGGTACAAATGACCCCATCCCCCAGGTAGTGAGCACAGTACCCAATAGGTGGAATTTTCAGCCCATGACTCCCACCCTTCCTCCCCAGTCTAGTGGTCCCCAGTGTCCATTACTCCTATTTGTATGTCTATGTGTATTCAATGTCTAGCTCCCAGAGAACATGCAGTATTTGGTTTTCTATTCTTGCATTAATTCGCTCACAATTGCCCGCTTGTTTTCATCCAAATTGTTTTTAAGCAAAACATATGGCAGCCCAAGGATTTTCTTCACAGGGAAGACCTGGGTTTGACTCCTGGATTGTCTACTTTCCAGCTGCATGACCTTGGGCATGTCATTTTAGCCCCTGAGCCTCTGTTTTCTCGTCTGCAGGCAATATTTCTTCTGTCCTCGGGTGTGTTGGTATGACAAAATGAGCGAATGCACCCCGAGGGCTCTGGGGACAGTTGGCATGTAGTAACTGTTTGCCGTGCATGGGGTTTTGTCACCCCCCACCCCTCTGTATTTGGGGGCGGCACCTACCTGGGCGATGAATGGAGTGATGAGAGCACCCACTCTTGCCATGCCGCTGCAGGTGCCCAAGCCGAGTGCCCGTGTTGCCGTGGGGTAGACCTGAAACACAGCGGCCGGATATGGGCTTGGGGACATGCAGGTTCCTCCCACTGCTCCAGCTCCAGGCTGATAGGACCGACCCCAGGGGCAGGCCAGAAGTCAGGGCAAATCCCTCCAGTGTTGGTGACGCCCTTAAGGGACAGGGATCCTCACCCCAAAGGGCATGGGAGGCTCAACTCAGAACTAGGGCAAGACGCTGAGCTGTGGGTGGGAACCCAGTAAAGGGATCCACTCTGTCCTGGGGGGCTCCCCACAGACTCCTCCACCAGGAACTGCCACAAGTTCAGAACTCAGGGGTTGCTCTCCACCTTCTTCTCATGAGTTCACCTTGAAGCCTGGGTCACAGGTTTTCAATGGATTTCATAAAGAGAGAGATGGAAATGTTTACAGTCTCTCAGTTTGTACCCTGTAGGGGCCACGTGCTTCATTCTTCCCTCGGCAAAGTGAGAAGGGATTGTGCATCTTCCAGGCCAAGGTAATTAAGAAGGGTGCGTTTTCTCCTCTCCCTTCCCATGTCTGCTGGCTGGGAGGAGGACTCCATGGCCCTAAGCCAGGGCTTCTCAGCCTGGGCACTATGGATGTTTTGGGATGGCTCATTCTCTGTCATGGCAGGGGTGTGGGGGTAGTTGCTGTGCATTGTAGGATGTTTAGCAGCATCCCTGGCCTCTACCCACGAGATTCCAGTAGCACTTCTGCCTCCCCCTGCCACATTATGACAATCCAAAATATTCCCAGGCATTGCCAAATGTCCCCTGGGGCAAGATCCCTGGACGAGAAAGGCACACGATGCGAGGAGCCTGGGTCCCCAAATCACTGGAAGAGGAAAGTTGTCCCCCAACCTAGAACACCCATATTGGACTCTTTTATTTTATAGTATTTTATTTACTTATTTATTTGAGACAGGGTCTCACTTTGTCATTCAGGCTGGAGTGCAGTGGCACAATCAAGGCTCACTGCAGCCTCGACCTCCCCAGGCTCAGGTGATCCTCCCACCTCAGCCCCACCCCAAGTAGCTGGGACAACAGGCATGTGCCACCACTCCCAGCTAATTTTTGTATGTTTTTTAGGGATGAGGTTTCACCATGTTAGCCAGGTTGGTCTTGAACTCCTGAGCTCAAGCGATCCACCTGCCTCGGCCTCCCAAAGTGCTGGGTTTACAGGCATGAAGCACTGTGCCTGGCCTGGGCTCTTTTATAAGTGAGAAGCTGCTCTTGTGTCAAAACACTCCACTTTGGGGGTTCTCTGTTACATTAGCTAGCATGTTTTAACAAATGCAATGCTCAGTGTAGAAAGCTTGCAAAGAATAAAAACATAAAGAGGAAAATGTAAAACTCATTCAGGAGCTCAACACTCAAGATTTGTCACATTTTTATGTATACTCCTCTAGCTTTTTCTGGATTATATATAGCACATATATCTTCATTCACTTACTTATTCAGCACATACTTTTTCAGTGCATACCATATGCATTTATACATGATATTTCAATTCACTCAATTACATAAACAATATAGAAATATATTCTCCTTGTAAAAAATCAAAATTCTAAAACCTAAATTCTCTCTTGATCTACTCCCACTGCCAGGAAAATTCTCCTCATAGGGCCCTACCATTAGGGATATCTTTGGTATGTATCTTCCCAGATATGTTCAAAAATATACATATGGAAAATAGATAGTATTTTAAAAATACATAAATGGTATCATATCATACATATTATTCTGCAATGTGCCTTTTCCATTCAGTAGTATGTATATCTTAAATCCTATACACATCAATACATAAACATCCACCCCATTCTTTTTTTTTTTTTTTTTTTTTGAGATAAGGTCTTGCTCCATTGCCCAGCCTGGAGTACAATGGCGTGATCACGGCTCAAGGCAGCCTTCAACTCCTGGGCTTAAGTGATCCTCTCACCTCAGCCTTCTGAGTAGCTGGAACTACATGTGTGTGCCACCACAGCCTGGCTAATTTTTATTTTTTATTTTTTAGAGAGAGGGTCTTGCTATGTTGCTCAGGCTGGTCTCAAACTTCCAGGCTCAAGTGATCCTCCCGCCTCGGCCCCCCAGACTGTTGGGATTACAGGCGTGAGCCACTGTGCCCACCACCTCATTCTTTTTAATGGTTTCTGGAAGCAGAGCATCCCCCACAGCCACTCTCCCCCCACCGCCTGTTCCCCAGCAGCTCCCAGACACCCCTCCTACCTCAGGTGTGTAAACATATGCCGCTTGAAAGCCTCCAGAAATAAACGCTCTTGCAATGAAGAGTAACAGAGTGAGCACATTTCTAGGAGGAGGATAAAGGCAGATGATGGCATTTTTTGACTGTCTGCTTGTTTCAGCGTAGTCCTATCTTCCCAGGCAGTATCAAAGCCCTAGCAATTGGCAAAGGTTACCCCTCCCCGACGCTCACTGATACAGACATGCGGGCACACATATTTCAGTATCATCTTGTTGACAGTCCTGCTTTTATAAGTTTGTCATTCTTTAAAGTACCAGGCTGAGAGATGGGAAACACCTGTGGTACCCAGGATGGGCACAAGATTAGGGAGAAGTGATATAAATAGTGGAAAGCTCAGATAGGAACTTGGCTGGGGGTGGAGCAGGAATTGAGCCAGGGGCCAGCTGAGCTGGGGGAAGTAAACCACTATTCAGTATTCTTAGGATAATTCTGTCCCATTGTTCCCATAAATGTCCCAGAACACTAACATTTCAGGGTCAAAGCTGCATCTCCCAACCTTCCTCAGACCAGGAGGTGGCCCACAGATTCCTCACTAGGTGTGGTCTGGGGTCTCCCAGAGATTAATAGAGGCATAAGCCATTTCTATATTTTGAGGCTCTTGGCAAATGGAAAAATGGAGAAATGTTAAAACGGGATTACAAAACAGGGTCTGTTTGAAATATTTCCATTGAACAAGTTAACAGTTTTAACATATACATAAATAGCTACATTTATGATCTCATTGGGAGATGATATCAAAAGTCTAAATTTGGCATCATTAGAGCAAAACTGGGGCCAAAGTTCTCCCCTGACTACAACCCCCATCAGAGGCCCCCTCCCTAGGCCTGATCTTTTATCCAGTTGTGAGGCAGCCATGAGCCTCAGTCCTAATGAGCACCTACACCTTTACCTGTATCTGCACCCACTCCTGGGCCTGCACTGACACCTGTACCCCCACTTGTACCCACACTTGGGCCAATACCTGCACCTGGGCCGGCACCCACACCCTACACCCACACTTGGGCCTACACTCACACCTGGGTCTGTACCCCCACTTGCACCCACACCTGCACCCATACTTGGGCCAATACCCACACCTGGGCCTCACCCACACTTGTACCTACACTTGGGCTTACACCCACACCTGAGCCTCACCCACGCCTGTACCTACACTTGAGCTTACACCCACATCTGGGCATGTACCCCATCTGCACCCACACTTGGGCCAATACCCACACCTGGGCCTGTACCCACACCTGCACCCACACCTGGGCCTGCACCTATACCTGTACCCACACCTGGGCCTACACCCACACCTGGGCCTGCACCTAACCTGCACCCCCCCCCCCCCCCCCCCCCCCCCCCCCCACACCTGGGCCTGCACCTATACCTGCACCCACACTTGGGCCAATACCCACACCTGTGCCCACACTTGGGTCTATACACACACCTGGGTCTGCACCCATACCTGGGCATACACCAACACCTGCACTCACACCTGTACCTGTACCCATATTCACAGCTACACCCACACTTGGGCCTGCACCTCCACCTGGGCTTACACTAACACCTGGCCCACACCTCTACCTGGGCCTGCACCCACACCTGCACCCACACCTCCACCTGTGCTCATACCCATAACTAGGCCTGCAGATCACCTACCTTCCAACACAGATAAACAGCAGGAGGCTGCAGAAGGAGAAGATGACAAAGCACAGGGCCATGGTCTTCTTGCGCCCCAGGCGGTCAATAATCCACAGAGTCACAAGGACACCTGGAAGGGGAGTGGGGAGAGATAGGCAGCTTCTGATGTGATTCCCAATGCCCTCCACCCTAGTAGCACAGCCTGTATCATCCCCTCCCCTGGAGGGTGGACTAGACTTAGTGACTCACTTCTAATGACTAGAAGACAGCAAAAGTGATAAGGTGTCACTTTTGAGGTCAGGTGATAAAAGACTGTAACTTCTGTCCTGGTGTTCTCTTTCCCTGGTCCTTCTCATGTATTTGCTTTGATGGAGAAGGCCACCTGGCAAGGAATTGAAGGTAGCCTCTGGCCAACAGCCAGCAAGGAACTGAGGCCCTCAGTGCTAAAACCTTCAAGGAATGCAATCTTGCCAGCAACCACGTGAGTAAGCATGGCGGTGGATCCTGCCCCAGCTGAGCTTTCAGATGAGACTACAGACCCTGGGCCAATGCCTTGATTGCAGCCACATGAAATATGCTGAAGTAGAACACCCAGAGAAGCCACAGCAACTGTGAGATCATAAGTGTGCATTGTTTTAAGCCACTACATTTTCGGGATGATTTGTTACCTGGCAATAGACAACTAACCCAGGCACCAGCAGGAGCCTGAATGGTGGCATTCACTGAATCCAGGGAACAGAATGGGTGGGTTCTAATGCCTCATTTTGCCTTTAACTTGCCATGTGGTCTTGGGCTAGTCCCTTACCTCCTCTGAGCCTCATTTTCTTCTTCTATAAAATGAGCCTAAAAAATAACACACTCTACCTCAGTAGAGGCAGTATAGCACAGTGCTTATTAGTAATAATAATAACTGAATTTGAGCTAAGCATTTTTACATCTTTTTTTTTTTTTGACAGAGCCTCGCTCTATCACCCAGGCTGGGGCACAGTGGTGTGTGTGATATCGGCTTATTGCAATTTTTGCCTCCTGGGTTCAAGCGATTCCTGTGCCTCAGCCTCCTGAGTAGCTGGGACTACAGGTGCATGCCATCATGCCCAGCTAATTTTTGTAGTTTTAGTAGAGATGGAGTTTCATCATTTGGCCAGGCTGCTCTCGAACTCCTGACCTCAGGTGATCTGCCCGCCTTGGCCTCCCAAAGCACCAGGATTACAGGCGTGAGCCACCACGCCCAGCTCCATTTTTACATCCATAATCTTGTTTAGTCATCAAAACGATCCTCTAAAATAAATGCTATTAATTTATCGAATAGCATTTTTCCACAGTTATTCAGTCAATGAGCACCTACTGTGTGTCAGGAACTGTTCCAGGAAGTTGGGGCACATTAGTGAACAAAACCAAATAAAACAATACACACAGTAAATAAAGAAGAATCTGAGTTTCGGAGAGATAAAATCACAGAAATCGTGACTGCTTCCAGTTACAGAAATGTCACATAATGTGACTTTTCTAAAGTCACAGAAATGGAGATTGCAAATGTTAAGTTTAACTTCTGAGCCTTCATTCTTACCTACTAAGCTATGTGGGGAAAGGGTTTTAGAGGAAAGACACAGTGTAGTATGGGACTGAAGACTCTGAATTCTAGGGTGGGAGCACAGGTCTTAGCCCTGCCTGCTGTGGGGTACTCAGTATTGCAGTTGGGTTTTCCCAGAAGCAAACCCTGAGACAAGGATGCAAGTGCAAGGCATCGACTTGGGAGGTAATCCAAGAAAGGACCAGCAGGAGAGTGGGGAAGTAATTTGGGAAGGGAAAGCAACTAACAAAAGGTGGGTATCAAGCAGTTGCCCACTACTGTGGGCAACTGGAGCTGAATTCCACTGGGGGACTCAAAAGCCAGCATAGAACATGCGCCTTGGAGTTTTCCTGCTGATGGGCAAGGATGCTGGGGTATTTGTCCTCCACATCCCACAGTATTGTTTAAAGGCTGCTCCCAGGTGCTAACTCCTTGGCACTTCCAGCTACCTTGCTTGCTTTTAGATACAGACACGTCTCATTCCTTCGGAGATAGTCTTCAGGCACAGAATCCTGGCAGTTGCAAGTTGCAGGAACAGTTTCTGCTACACTGGGCAAATTATGTCACCACTCTGAGCCTCAGTTTCTTCAGTTGTAAAATGGGAATAACTAAACGACTTCGCAAGATTAAATAAGATTGTATCTGTAAGACATTTAACACAGGCCTTGGCATACAGTAGGCGCTCAATAAGTACTAGATGTTATTGTAGTTGTAATAATTATTCCTCTTAAAAGAAAAAAAGATAGATCACCTTTGCATCACGTGCAGGTTTGGATTTTTGACACTCTACTCTTCCTTTCCAGTGTGCCTGGTGTTGGAGGATGATTCTCCATGGGTTTCTCATATTTCTACACATCTTATGAGCAGAGGGACCAGCTGCCCTTTTGGTCCAGGCTACCACGTCAGAGTTGTTTGTATAGCAAACAACCTCGGAAGATAGAGATACTGTTTCCCTCTGGAGCAAAGGGCAGGTTGGCTTATTGTCCAATATAATAAAGATGATGTCTCCCTTAGGGAGGTTTCTGGCAGGCCATTATAAAATATTTGGGTTCCCTAAGCTTGGGGTTCCCCAGCTATATTGCAAATCCATTGCACGTGTAGCCTCCACGTGGGTCCTTCCTCATCATCCCCGTGGGACTTGGGGGCAAGGGAAACAGTCACCAAGGTACTACTCAAGCTGCTTGCTATAATAGTCTTTTGTCTCTGACCCAGGAGTCTCATGTCTTCCACCAGCAGGCATGAAACTGGGCAGCTTAACTTGACAGCCTTCAAGTAGGGTAACATCTCAGCCCCTTCACAGTTCTTGACAACTTATAGTTAAGGATTGAAAAACAAAGTCCCTCACTGACTAAAAATGGGATTTGCTTCCAGGTAGGGCAGACAGAGCCACCGGCTGAACAACTGCCATATTCCCAGGCTTGCCTGACACAGCTTCGCCTTGCACAGGTCCCTCACCTGGAAACTCAGAGAGGGTGGTCCACAGCAAGTCCATGTAATCCTCCTCACTCAGGTACTCGCAAGCCAGGCTGCATTTTGCCTCTACGGCCTTCTTCCGACTGGAGACTGGGGTTGGGAGAGAGAAAGAGAGGGGGAGTCATATACAGAGTCTTGAATCACGCCTTCCTGCTCCCCATACCTCCTTCCCTGGGATGATTCAGTTTAGATGCCATAGAAAGAGCCCAGACTCAGAGACAGACAGATTCAGGTTTGAACATCAAGCAGCAGTGCTCCAGCTTCATCTCTCTAAGTGTGAGCTTCCTCATAAAACTGGGGCAAATAAAAGCACCATGCAAAGGGATTGAGAGACTGAAAGTGGGCTATGCGTATGAATGTGCTTAGTCCAGAATTGGCACGTAGTAGGCACTTTAGTGGCAGACAGACTCTAGGGTGGCCCCATGATCCCCACTTCCTGGTAGTCATATTCTTGTGTAATCCCCTCCCCTTGATTGTGTAGGTGGGGCCTGTGACTTGCTTCTAGCCAATAGAGTACAGCAAAGGTGACAGGATGTATGTGATTGCATTACACAAGACTGAAATGCCCATCGTGCAGGACTGTCTCTTATGCTTTTCCTTGATGACTGTGAAGGAGCAAGTGGCCATGTGGGTGGCCTATGTGGTGGCAAGGAGCGGAGGGCAGCCTCAGTTGACAGCCAGCAAGAATCTGAAGCTCTCAGTCCTACAACTACAAGGAATTGAATGCTACTAACAACCAACAAAGGTGGGGTGGTGGGTCCTTCCACAGTTGAGCTTCCAGATGAGAACCCAGACCTCCAGTCCTGGCTGATGCCTTGATTGCAGCCTGGCAAAGGACCCTGCTAAGTTGTGTCCAGACTCCTGACCTACAGAAGCTATGAGATGATAAGTGTGTGCTGTCTCAGGCCACTAAGAAACAACATACGTTTATCATGTCATAGTTTCTGTACAGGAGTTTGTGGTAATTCTGTTATGAAGCAATAGGTAACTAATACATGGTTATCACCTGTTCCTGTCCCTTACCATCTACCCCAACCTTTTTATTGAAAGCAAATTGGAGTGGAACCCAATGGCGAAAGAGGTGATGGAAACAAGATCTCATCCCTGTTCCAGGCAGAGTTAATAAAGAAGGATGAATGCTACATTGCTCCCTTCCTGACCTTGCTTTACTCTCAAACTATGGGACTAATCTCCTAAAGATAGAGGTGAAATGGTCTGAAATATGTCCCTCCAAAATTCATGTTGAAACCTAATCTCCATTGTGTTGGTATTAAGAGGTAGGGACTTTGGGGAAGTGATTAAGTCATGAAGGCTCTTCCGTCATGAATGGGATTAGTGTCTTCATTAAAGAGGTTGAAGGGAGCTCCCCAGCCCTTATGCCATCTGAGGACACAGTGTTTGCCCCTTTTATCATGTGAGGATGCCACAAGAAGATGCTGTCTATAAAGCAGAGAGCTCTCCTCAGACACTGAATCTACTGGCGCCTTGATCTTAGACTTCCCAGCTCCCAGGACGGACAGAAATAAATTTCTGTTGTTTCTAAGTTACCCAGTCTAAGATATTTTGTTATAGCAGTCCAAATTGATTCACACACCTTATCTGAACCAGCCATTTAACAGGCAAGACTCAGAGAGGGTGAGTGTCCCCCAAAGTTGCTCCACCTACACTTTCCCCATCTCAGTTGTGGCATCTCCATCCTTCCAGTTGCTCAGGCAGAAAGCCCTGGAGGCATCCTTGACTCTTCTCTTTTATTATACCCTATGGCCAACCCATCAGCTGTTCAACCTTCAAAATATATTAGAATAGGATTGGCCACATCTCATCACTGCAGAGACAGAGCAGGGACCCTGTCTCAGGAGGCTTCTGCCCACTGCCCCCAAACATGGAAATAAAGGATTCTCTTGAGTCCCTTCAAGAGAAATACCAGGCACCTAGCTAGCCTTGAGAAGTAACTGAAGAACTTAATAAACAGGAAGGTAAAAATACCTTAAAATAATAGCCACCCAAGGAGGTTAGAGCCACAGGATGTTTGGCTCCCTATAGAAACTAAAGATAACATCTTAACATATGTCCCTGAGTTGGTTTCAGAAACCCAGAATCCACCAGATGGAAAATGCTGACCACCATTGAGTAGACCTCAGATAAGCGAGAACTGAGGACCCAACTCTGACCACTGCCCTTGATTATAAATCTTTTCCTAAGGGGCCTAGAGAGAGTCATGCCCACAGGCCAAATCTTAACACTCCTTCCTGCTGACCTCAAGTTTTTGAAAAAGCCTCCCTTTTTTTTTCTTTACCAATTATGAATCAAAGAATCTCTAAATCCACCTGTAAGGCCCCCTGATCTTCAAGATATCCCAATTTCAGGGTCCAAACCAAGGTATAGTTTCCATGGATTGACCTATGATTTTGCCTATAACTTCTACTTTCCTAAAATGTACCCCTGCCTTTAAAAACCCTTGCTTGTAAGCCATCCAGGAGGTCGGATCTTCAGTGTAAACTGTCTATTTCTCCTTGCTTGGCACCCTGCAAATAAACGCCCTCCTTTCTCTCACTGCAAACTTCAGTGTAGTTGTTTGGCTTTACCATGCTGGGTGAGGTTCGGTTCAGTAATACTGCTGCCATCTTGGTCTGAGCCATCGTCAACCATCCTCTCTCATCTGGATTACCAAAATAACCTTCCAACTAGTCTACCTGCTTCTACGCTTGTACTCACTTTCCCCCCTGACCTCTCCACCCAGCCATGGTCTATTTCCAACATGTCAGTCAAAGGGATCCTTTTTAAACCTAGGTCAAATCACTGTCATTCCTCTGCTTAAAACTCAGCAATGACCTCCCATGACACACAGAGTAAAAGCCGAAGTCCTTCAAAAATCTCTAAGGCCCTATATTATCTGGCACTCAACACAACCTTGATACCATCTTCTACTTCTTCCTCTGTTGCTCCACTCACTCTACTCCAGCACACTGGTTTCCTTTCTGTTCCTTCAGCAAGTAAGGCATGAGCCTGCCTTAGGACCTTTGCACTGGCTGCTCTCTCTTCCTGGATTGCCCTTTATCTCTCCCCATGATAAATTTCCTCACTTCCTTCAAGTCTTTCTTTGAATTTCACCTTCTCATTGAGGCCACCCTGACCATCCTATTTAAAACTTAACTCTAACCACTGCCCCTTTCTCTGCCCTACATTCCTGACCTTTTTTTTTTTTTGAGACAGGGTCTCACTTTGTCATCGAGGCTGGAAGGCTGGAGTGCAGTGGCACAATCACTGCTCACTGCAGCCTTGAACTCTTGGGCTCAAGCAATCTTCCTACCTTAGCCTCCCAAATAGCTGGGACCACAGGCACACACCACCAGGCCCAGCTAATTATTGTATTCTTTGTAGAGATGGGGATTTGCCACATTGCCCAGGTTGGTCTCGAACTCCTAGTCTCAAGAAATCGTCCCTCCTTGGCCTCCCAATTGCTGGTATTACAGGTGTGAGTCACCACACCTGAGCTTGTTGCCATCTTTATGTTCATGAGTACCCAATGTTTAGCTCCCACTTCTAAGTAAGAACATGTCATATTTGGTTTTCTGTTCTTGTGTTAATTTGCTTAGGGTAATGGCCTCCAGCTGCCTCCATGCTGCTGCAAAGGACATTATTTTGTTCTTTTTTTTATGGCTGTGTAGTGTTTCATGGTGTACAGGTACCATATTTTCTTAATCCAATCCATAAAAATATGGAATGCTTCACGAATTTGCATGCAATCCTTGTGCAGGGTCCATGCTAATTTTCTCTGTATTGTTCTAATTTTAGTATATGTGCTGCTGAAGTAAGCATATGTGAAAGACTTTGAAATGGGCAAAAATGTCTTGTAGTTGTACCTTTATAGGTTGTCTTCATCTGTCATTGTCTTTGAGCTATGTTGTAGAAAAATGATACTAACGTAAATGATTCTAGTATTAATACATAAAAATGCAAATAGTGCCTGGTGGTGATGCAATTGACTGCCCTATACATATTGACCAGTTTTGCCTCTAATTGTAAATTCATTTCAGCATCTCTGATTGCCTGTATACGTGTTTGCTTTGACTTCTCCTTTGAACCAGTTGTACCCTCTTATTTGTGTTAGTAGACAATTCTCTTTGGGTCTCTGACATTTCTGCATGTTCTGAGTAGACGCACTGATTACCTTTGCTCTGGACTACATTTTCAAGGATATTTGATTAGCAAACAGCCTTGGAAGAAAGAGAATGTCTCCCCTTGGCTCAAACAGTAGTTTGCTTATGGCTTTCGACGATATAACGTCTCTCTCCAGAGCAAAGGACAGGCATGCTTACTGTCTAGTATAAAAGATTGGGGTTCCCTAAGCTCAGGGATCTTCTCTTGTTACACAACTCAATACTTTTGTTGGTATTGCCTGCCTCTCTTCATGTTACCCTGGGGGATTGGGGGCTTGAGGAACTGGTGTAAGAAAATGCCGATACTCTGGCTACTGCAATTGCTATGAGTAATATGGTCTTTTGTCTCTGACCCAGGAGTGTTGTGTCTTCTGCTAGCACCTGTGGGAACTGTGAAAGGCTAACTTGTCAGCTTGCAAATAGGTCAAACTCAGACTTTAAGTAATTCTTAACTGATTCATTTATTAATTAATGAGTTAATTGAAATCTGTCGTGTATTAATTTTATATTTGTATGAGAGGCATGATTTTACCTTTTGTTTAAAATTTTTCCTTTAACTCATCTATCACCTTGTAATATACTATGTAATTTCTCATTATGTTATTGTCTCCCCTTCCCCCCAAATATAAGCCCATAGGGCAGAAATATTTGTCTTTTGTAATTAGAATTCACTGACGTATTCTAATGACAAAGACTCTCTCTCTTTTTTTTTTTTTTTTGAGAGAGGCTCTCACTCTGTTGCCCAGGCTGGAGCAGGATTGTGCAGTGGCGCAATCTTCGCTCACTGCAACCCTCCACACCTGCAGGCTGAAGTGATCCTCCCACTTCAGCCTCCTGAGTAGCTGGTACCACAGGCACACCATGTCAGGCTACTTTTTTGTATTTTTTATAGAGACAGGGTCTTACCATGTTGCCCAGGCTGGTCTTGAACTCCTGAGCTCAAGTGATTCACCCGCCTCAGCCTCCCAAAGTGCTGGGATTAAAGGCATGAGCCACCATGCTCAGCTGACAAAAACCTTTCTTTTTTTTTTTTGGAGAGAGAGTCTCACACCATCTCCCAGGTTGGAGAGCAGTGGTGCTATCTCGGCTCACTGCAACCTCTGCCTCCTGGGTTCAAGCAATTCTCCTGCCTCGGCCTCCTGAGTAGCTGGGATTACAGGCACATGCCACCGTGCCTGGCTACTTTTTGCATTTTAGTAGAGATGGGTTTCACCATTTTGGCCAGGCTGGTTTCAAACTCCTGACCTCAAGTGGTGCACCTGCCTCGGCCTCCCAAAGTGCTGGGATTACAGGTGTGAGCCACCACGTGCAGCCAACCCCCACGCCCCCCTCCACCCCCACCATTTTAACCAAACTTTTGTCAGGCTCCTCTGAGTCCTTTTAAAAATTCATCCTCACCCTTGGGATCTGTCTAGTTTTGACAAGATACTGCTGAATCAGTCTAGCGAAAATGCACACCTTTTATATTTTTGATCCAATTCCTCACCCCCCACCCTTGATATCTCATCACCCTGGCCTGTGATGGGGTTCAGGACATGCCAACCCCCAAATATGGTACCTTGGCATTTTGAATATTTTAAGACAAAATAATTGGAGAAACAGCATGTGGAGAAGGGGCCTCTGACCTTCCTTTGCCCCTCACCCCTGAAGCAGGTCATAAAACCCAGATGGATTTTCTGATTTTTTTTTTTTTTTTTTTTGAGACAGAGTCTCACTCTGTCACCCAGGCTGGAGTGCAGTGGTGCAATCTCGTCTCACAGCAAGCTCCACTTCTCAGGCTCAAGCGATCCTCCCAGTTCAGCCTCACAAGTAACTGGGACCACAGATGCACGCCACCACGCTCGGCTCAGTTTCTGTAGTTTTGATAGAGACAGGGTTTCAACATATTGCCGAGGCTGGTCTCGAACTCCCGAGTTTGAGCAATCTGCCCGCCTCAGCCTCTCAGAGTGCTGGGATTACAGGCATTAGCCACCGTGCCTGGCAATTTTATGACTTTATTTTGAAGCAGATCATAAAACCCTCAGGTGAGAGGTGCCCTGCCTATACCCAGAGAAAAAGAACATCCTTATCTCCAAAGACACAGGGACAGAAAAGAATCTGAACAGGCCTTGCTGACTTTCCCCCAGTTTGTTACCACTAAGTCACTCTTCGTCCTGTCATATTTCTTTACGACTCTCCACTGTTCATCAAATCTAGCACAAAAATACTCAGGCTTAAGCATTTCTCCAGATCTTCCTTTCCTTATGAAAGCTCGTATGCCATATCAAACTTAGATGAAATACGTTCATATGCTTTTCTTAATCTGTCTTTTGTTATAGGGGCCTCAGTCATAAAACCAGGATGAATAGAAGGAAAGATATGCTTCCTCCCCTATACTTGCCTTCAGCAATAGTCCTTTTTAAATATTTATTTATTTATTTATTTATTTATTTATAGTTTTAGAGACAGGGCCTCGCTCTGTTGCCCAGGCTGGAATGCAATGGTGTGATCACAGCTCACTGCAGCTTTGACTTCCCCAGGCCCAGACGATCCTCCTGCCTCAGCCTCCTGAGTAGCTGGGACCACAGGCATGCGAATTTTTTCTACATTTTGTAGAAATGGGGTCTCACTATGTTGCCCAGGCTGGTCTCGAACTCCTGAGCATAAGCAATCCTCCCACTTTTGCCTCCCGGGGTGCTGGGATTACGAGTGTGAGCCTGGCCCAGCAATAATCCTATAAAGTCGGTTTAACCAGAAACCACTTATCCTTGACATTTCCTCTTAGTAATTTTCTATCCACTGACTCCCCCACCCTGCTCCCTGGCTATAAATCCCCACTTTGAATACTTGCGTATACAGAAAGGAGCCCAGTTCTATACTGAGGTCTCTCTCCTCCGATTGCAATTGTTACTAAATGAAATTTTCCTTCACTGCTTTCACTTCTGTCCAGCTCTGGCTTTCTTGGACACTGACACATAGACCAGTACCTGGCATGTAGAAAATACATACTAAGTAAATGACTTGCCCAAAGTGACACAGGTACTTGGTGCTGGAACCCACGTCTCCTAATTTCCAGCTGTGGGCTTGTTCTACAGTTTTACTTTCCCACCCAGGTTTAAGAGAGAGCTTTTCAACAGGGGTTGGCAAACTCTGACCGAATCTGGTCCCTTGTCTATTTTTTGCCTGACCTATGTGCTAAAAATGTTTTTTTAAGTGATTTTTAGAAATTAAAAGAAGAAGAAATAATGAGTCCATCCTCCCTTCCTTCCTTCCTTTCTTTCTCTCTCTCTCTTTCTCTCTCTCTCTCTTTCTTTCTCTCTCTTTCTCTCCTCTTTCTTTCTTCTTTCTCTTTCTTTCTCTCTCTTTCTGTCTTTTCTTTTTTCTTTTCTTTTCTTTCTTTTCTTCTTTCTTTCTGACCTTCTCCCTCTGTTGCCCAGGCTGGAGTGCAGCGCCATAATCTCGGCTCACTGCAACCTCCCTGCCTCGGGCTCCCGTGATTCTCCAGCCTCGGCCTGCCGAATACCTGGGATTGCAGGCGCACACCACCACGCCTGGCTGGTTTTTGTATTTTTGGTGGAGACGGGGTTTCGCCGTGTTGGCCAGGCTGGTCTCCAACTCCTGACCTCCAGTGATCTGCCCGCCTCGGCCTCCCAAAGTGCTGGGATTACAGACGGAGTCTCGCTCACTCAGTGCTCAAAGTTGCCCAGGCTGGAGTGCAGTGGCGTGATCTCGGCTCGCTACAACCTCCACCTCCCAGCCGCCTGCCTTGGCCTCCCAAAGTGCTAAGATTACAGCCTCTGCCCGGCCGTCACCCCGTCTGGGAAGTGAGGAGCGCCTCTGCCCGGCTGCCACCCCGTCTAGGAAGTGAGGAGCACCTCTGCCCGGCTGCCACCCCATCTAGGAAGTTAGGAGCGCCTCTGCCTGGCAGCCCCGTCTGGGAAGTGAGGAGCACCTCTGCCCGGCAGCCCCGTCTGGAAAGTGAGGAGCACCTCTGCCCGGCCGCCGTGCAACCTTCCAAGTGTGAAGTGACAGCCTTCGTTGTAGAATGAATGAAGACACTGGCACTGATTATATAACACCTTGGCAGCTATCTCAAGTCGTTGATGGTGGAGGTATTGGAATTATAGAAGAAAGCAAACACACAAATTTGACTAAAGGCGATTTTGTGACTTCTTTCTATTGGCCCTGGCAAACCAAGGTTATTCTGGATGGAAATAGCCTTGAAAAGGTGATATATATATATGAATGTATCTGATTTTTTTTCCCTGTATAATTCTTACTTTGTGCATTTGATATTCAGTTGTGTTTGTAATCACGGAAAAATAAAAGCATATAAAAAAGAAATAATGAGGCATAAAAATGACCCAAAATTCAAATTTGCATGGAAACACAAGCAATGCTTGTTCATTTATATTGTTAAAAGAAAGACCTTGGACAAATTAAATGTAACAGAGTTTAATTGAACAAACAGTAAATTGTGAATCAGGCAGCCCCCAAGCCAGAATAGGGTCAGAGACAGACTGGCACTGCCAAGTGTTTAAAGGTTTATGGACAGAAACAGGAAAGTAACAGAAAACGGAAGTGAGATACAGAAATTGCTGGACTGGTTACAGCTCAGTGTTTGCCTTATTTGAATAGAGTTTGAACAGTTGATTGCTTTTTTTTTTTTTTTTTTTAGAGAGAATCTCGCTCTGTTGCCCAGGCTGGGGTGCAGTGACGCCATCTCGGCTCACTGCAGCCTCGGCCTCCTCAGTTCAAGCAATTCGTCCTCAGCTTCCTGAGTAGCTGGGATTATAGGCATGTGCCACCACACTCAGCTAATTTTTGTATTTTTAGTAGAGATGGGGTTTCGCCATGTTGGCCGGGCTGGTCCTGAACTCCTGACCTCAGGTGATCCTCCCACCTTGGCTCCCAAAGTCCTGGGATTACAGGCATAAGCCACTATGCCTGGCCAGTTGACTGCTTTTGAGTGGCGGAAATCAGCGATTGGCACAAGAGTAGATTACAGTCTGTTCACACATCCAGTTAGGTTACAGTTCATACAACTCATTATGTATGGAGAAACCTTTAGGCTGAACTTAAAATATGCAAGGAGGCAGCTTTAGGCTGGACTTAATTTAACAATATGCCGTCCACCATTGTCCTGCTACAAGCAACAGAGTTATGTGGCCTGCAAATCCTAAAATATTTACTACTTGACCTTTTATAGAAAAAGGTTGCTAACCCCTGTTTTACGACATTCCCCTGAATCCTTAGTTTAAGCATTAGGATGCTTAGCTTAAGCATTCTACTCTTAGGAGAGGCAATCTGTGCTCAATCAGTACCAAACCCTGTGATTGACTCTACAATCGAAGCACATCAGCAGAGCATTTAACACAGACTCTCCCACACCCCCGCAGTGAGATGGGACTCCACTACCTCACTCAATCCTTATACCAATAAACAAAACTATTAACTACGATTATAGAGGCCTAATATAAAAGATAATTGGGCAAACCCCGAACACAAGCAGGAACTTGATTCTTTTATCCTCTAATCTGAGTTCAATGCTGAGAATTTAGTGTTATCTTAAAAGTCAGAATGGCTTAAAAGCACAGGCATAAAAAAGCATATAGACTTTTCTTTGCATTTGTTTCTTTTTGTCCAGAGGTTGCCACCTCCAGCTGCACAATAGAATCGCCTGGGGAGCTTTTAAAACTCACTAATGCTTGGGCTCCACCTGCCCTCCCAAGTCCTGATTAAATGGGTCTGGGCACTGTTTAAAAGCTTCCCGGCTGGGCATGGTGGCTCATGCCTGTAATCCCAGCACTTTGGGAGGCCAAGGTGGGTGGATCACGAGGTCAAGAGATCAAGACCATCATGGCCAACCTGGTGAAACCCCGTCTCTACTAAAAATACAAAAAATTTGCTGGCCATGGTGGTGGGTGCCTGTAGTCCCAGCTACTCGGGAGGCTGAGGCAGGAGAATCACTTGAACCCGGGAGGCGGAGCTTGCAGTGAGCCGAGATTGCGCCGCTGCACTCCAGCCTGGCAACTGAGCGAGACTCCGTCTCAAAAAAAAAAAAAAAAAGTTTCCCGGGTGAGTCTGTTATGTGGCTGTGGTGGAGAGCCAACTTGGTCCTCAAACTTAATGTGCACATTAGAATTATTGCACAGGATCATATCCATAAAGTTCTGAGTACTATACTTCGTGAGGGCTCTTTAGGGGATTTGCAATGATAATTTTATTTATTTATTTTTATTTTTTTGCACACACAGAGTCTCACTCTCACCCAGGCTGGATTGCCGAGGCACAATCACGGCTCACGGCAGCCTGGAACTCTTGGGCTCAGGCAATCCTTCTGCCTCAGCCTCCCAACTAGTAGCTAGGACTACAGGCACACACCACCACGCCCAGGTAATTTGTAAAATTTTTTGTAGAGACAGGGTCTTGCCATGTTGTCCAGGCTGTTCTTGAACTCCTGGCCTCAAGTGATCCTCCTGCCTCTGCCTCCCAAACCGCTAGGATTATGGGTGTGAGACACCATACCCAGCCATAATTTTAACCTATATTAAATTTTCACCTTAAAGTACTATTAGGCCCAGGAGGTCAAGGCTGCAGTGAGCTATGATCACACCACTGCTCTCCAGCCTGGGTAACAGAGCAAGACCCTGTCTCAAAAAAAAGAAAAAGAAATGCTATTAGAAAAAATTAACTGAGAGGCCATTAGTCTGAGACAGCTTCAGTGTTGTGGGGTCCTAGGTGAGCAAACTGAAATCAGCTAAGAGTAACTTAACTGCAAACCAAAAATGAAATGCTAAGCTCCCGATCTACTGAACGAATCCCTTCTGGGCCAAGGGGACCCCAGAGAAACCTGAAAAATTGAATTCTGGCCATGATGGGAAGGAGGTTCAGACACACCTTCTTCTTATCCCCCCTCCCTTTTGGAGTTTAGGCACAACTGACCAGCATTAACATGAAAACAAAGATCGTAAGACCGACAAAACAGACTCTTCGTGGCAATCAGATACCAAATTCCAACTTGACTCTAGTAGAACATCATTCAACAGATAGCAGACCCTGAAGGAAATCAAAATATTTTACTCCCAAATATAATTCTTTTTTTTTCGTTTTTGAAATGGAATCTCACTCTGTCGCCTAGGCTGGAGTGCAGTGGTGCAATCTCTGCTCACCGCAACCTCCACCTCCTGAGTCCAAGCGATTCTCCTGCCTCAGCCTCCTGAGTAGCTGGGATTACAAGCACATACCAGCTAATTTTTGTATTTATAGTGTAGACAGGGTTTTGTCATGTTGGCCAGGCTGGTCTCTAACACCTGGCCTCAGCCTACCCTCCTCGGCCTCCTAAAGTGCTGGGATTACAGGCACGAGCCACCACACCTGGCCTGCAACTTTTCAGCCTCTTTGCTATGAATGAATGAATGAATGAATGAATAAATAAATAAATAAATAAATAAATAAATAAAACTAACATTCTATTTCTTTTTGCACCTGTAGTCCCAGCTACTTGGGGGGCTGAGGTAGGAGGAGCTCTTGAGCCCAGGAGGTGGAGGCTGCAGTGAGCCATGATTGTGCCACTGCACTCCAGCCTGGGTGAAAGAATGAGACCCTGTCTCAATAATAATAATAATAATAATAATAATAGGCCAGGCACAGTGGCTCACACCTGTAATCCCAGCATTTTGGAAGTCCACGGCAGTCAGATCATCTGAGGTCAGGAGTTTGAGACCTGCCTGGCCAACACTGCAAAACCCCATCTCTACTAAAAAAATACAAAAATTAGCCGGACATGGTGGTGCCACCTGTAATCCCAGCTACTCGGGAGGCTGAGGCAGGAGGATCGCTTGAACTCGGAACCACAGAAGTAGTACAAGGCCAAGTCCCTTAAGGGCAGAGCCTGGGGTGGGAGTGTATGCATGACAGTGTATGTGCCTAGGGTGTGGGAGTAGTTAGCTGGCGAAGACAACCAAGATACTCACTGCCGCAGACATCTCCTGCCTGGAAGAGTTCTGTGGTGAGTAGAACTAACCCGTAGTAAGAGAATGCATTGGAAAACCTGCCAGGAGAAAGCAAGAAAGGTAAAGAAATGATCAGAGGAACACGAGTCCCCTTTCCCTACCCCCTTGGGAAGGGCCAATGCCTACAGTAGCAGGGACCAGTCTTTGGGCTGCACTGGGATTTTGGGGGCTTTCCTGGGGACCTTGAGCAAGAAGATGGTAGGTAAAAAAGCATCACGATATGATCAAAGGGAAGTGATCCTGTGTCCTTTGAAAGAGCAAGAACTGTCAGAGGCGTTTGAACCAGAGCACCTCCATCTTGAATAGGGGTTGGGTAAATGAAGGCTGAGACCTACTGGGCTGCATTCCCAGATGGTTAGGCATTTTAAGTCACAGGATAAGATAGGAGGTCAGCCAAGATACAGATCATAAAGACCTTGCTGATAAAGCAGGTTGCAGTAAAGAAGCCAGCTGTGAACCCACCAAAATCAAGATGGCGATGAGAGAGTGACCTCTGGTCGTCCTCACTGCTACACTCCCACCAGTGCCGTTACAGTTTACAAATGCCATGGCAACTTCAGGAAGTTACCCTATATGGTCTAAAAAGGGAAGGCATGAATAATCCACCTCTTGTTTAGCATATCATCAAGAAATAACCATAAAAATGGGCAACTAGGAGCCCTCGGGGCTGCTCTGCCTATGGAGCAGCCATTCTTTTATTCCTTTACTTTCTTAATAAACTTGCTTTCACATTACTCTGTGGACTGGTCTTGAATTATTTCTTGCATGAAATCCAAAAACCCTCTCTTGGGGTCTGAATCCGGACACCTTTCTGGTAACAGAACTATACTATACCAGAGACACAACACCTCCAAGGCTGTCTACCCAACTGGCAATAGGGGAAAAATGGGACCAACCTCTGGAAGAAAACAGTCCCATTAACATCTTTTAGGGCTCTGGGTCAAGTGCATCAACTTGGACGTGTGATTTTCGAATTTCAGAGCAGAATGACAGAATTTATTAATTCCTGGCTGACCCAGGAACTAGAATACGCAAGTTTGCAAGACCAGAACATTCTCATCCAGTAGAATAATTATATGAAAACTCAGTCATAATCAGAAGCCAGTGATTCATTTCCTTAGGTTACAATGTGTGCAAGCAAATGTAGTGGCTTTCATAATGCACTAAAATTAGTCTCTAATTAATCGCTTCAGTATTCAAGGAGTGTTGGCCCGACCAAATTACATGTGCTCAAAGGTGGGTAGTCTCAACTCTGACCCCCCACCATCCTTTTAAAAAATTCTGCAGGCTCACTGAGTTGATTGAGCTCTCAGGAACTCGGGGCAGAGCTAGAGCCATTCTGTATATTATCAAAGCTTTTTTCTCCTCTTCCCTGTAATTGACCACCTTGGGGACACTTCCCTGTTAATTAGCACTTTGCTAAATGGTGAATAGAAAAATGAGAACTGGTTAAAAAAGAACATAAAGCCTTAAGCCAGGCCAATTTTGTTCACTGTTAATGCTGTGTACATGAATTGGTGCAAAGGGACTTGAAAGATGACTGCAGCTCCAATTCACTGTGGAGTTGAAGGTGATTACACTCTCCAAATACCACCCCCAACCCACGCCTTCTGTCTCCAGCTCCCTTCCATGGGTATTATTTAAGAAAAGGTCCAACAGGGTCAGAACTGGAACTTAAAAGGATGCCCATGTTGACCAAATCAGTGGTTCCCAAAATACGTGCCACATGCCACCCCTGTGGTACCCAAGGGGCAATATGGGCTACAGGGAAGACACTGACATAGTATAAATACACATACATACGCACACACGTATTTTTGAGACAGAGTCTCACTCTGTTGCCCAGGCTGGAGTGCAGGGGTGCAATGTCGGCTCACTGCAGCTTCTGTCTCCCGGGTTCAAGCGGTTCTCATCCCCCAGCCTCCCAAGTAGCTGGGACTACAGGTGCCCACCACCATGCCCGGCTAATTTTTGTATTTTAGTAGAGATAGGATTATGCCATGTTGGCCAGGCTGATCTCGAACTCCTGACCTCAGGTGATCCACCTGCCTCAGCCTCCCACAGTGCTAGGATTACAGGCATGAGACACCACACCAGCCCACATAGCAGAAATATTTAATCGTATTGTGAAAGAAAAATTACCTTTTAAGTTTACTTTCAATCCTTTTAAATTATATCCCAGTCTCACTTATGTGCTAATGAGTCCTTAACACCTCCCCTCTCCCGTCTCTTTTTATTTTGAGACAGGGTCTCACTCGGTTGCCTAGGCTGGAGTACAGTGGCATGATCACAGCTCATTGCAGCCTCAACCTCCTGGGCTCAAGTGATCCTCCCACCTCAGCCTCCTGAGTAGCTGGGACCACAGGTGCATGCCTCCACACCCAGCTAACTTAAACATTTTTTGTAGAGACAGGGTTTTACCATGTTGCCCAGGCTGGTCTCAAACTGCTGGCCTCAAGAGATCTTCCCAACTCGGCCTTACCAAAGTATTGGGATTATGGGCATGAGCCACCATGCCCAGCCAGCCTTTTTATCTCTTAAATACAGAGGCTCACTGCCTCTGCAAACCATCTGTCTAGTTACTTTTGCTGGTATTTCTCTTTAAGAGTGCCTTCTATCTGTGACTCGCAATTAAGGTGTTTTCTTTTAAAGTAGAGTTATAAGCCTGGTTCAGTGGCTTACAACTGTAATCCCAGAATTTGAGGAGGCTGAGGAGGGAGGATTGCTTGAGTTCAGGAGTTCAAGGCTGCAGTAAGCTAGGAGAGCGCCACTGCACTCCAGCCTGCATGGTGATTAAAAGCAGTCAAGTTAAAGAAAAAGATTAAGGAAATAATAGTACGTACAGATGATAACCTGGATATGATGGAAATCAGGAGGATGATGTTCAAACTACTGAAATTTGCAAATGCTGCCTGAAATGAAAGTGTTATCTGTCCATTGCATTAAAACAAAACCCAAAATAGGGCACAGGGAGTGGAAAGGGGTCAAAGTGGTCAACAAACAGCTCTTACCATATAAACCACAGCAACAAAGTTGTCCATCTAAAATGGGGTGTGAAAAGGTCCCTCATTTTGCCTCGGTCTTCCTGTTTCAAAACAAGGACATAGTGTTTATTCTCTCCCCTACAGATGCATGGGAGATGGGCTGGTGGCCTGAGACTAGTGCACACCCAGGCTGGGAGGGAGGTTTCTAGTAAGTAGGACACTGGAGCTCTGAGAACCCAGGTCTCAAATCTATAGGATGCAGCCTCTCAGCCCCTCCAGCCAGAACCCAGCCATGTCCAGGGACACGATCCCCACAGGATGGATCTCATGCCCTCCAACCTGGAAACCTGGACTTGGGAAGCAGATCCCTCCTTCCTAGCCCCTCAGACCTCAGCACAGATCCAAGGACCCAGTGAGCAGAAAACCAGTCCAAAACATGTCCAGCCATTTCACACACACACATGCGCCTTCCCCAGTTCTAGATCTAGGTGGCAACAGTTAATGTGCTGAGAAACTAATTCACCAAAGGCCAATTTACCAAAAGATTGATTAGCTAAATGACCGATTGGCCAATTTTACATAATTTACAAATTTATCAAACTTTGCTTTACGACATTCTTTAAAAAATGTATGCTATGGCCAGGTGTGGTGGTTCGTGCCTGTAATCCCAGCACTTTGGGAGGCCGGGGCAGGTTGATCACTTGAAGCCAGAAGTTCGAGACCAGCCTGGCTTTCCCTCATCCATGGAAGGGATCGCTCCCCAAAGGCAACCAAATAGGCTTCTGCACCTCTTGAGGAATCCCTCCTGCTCTGCCCCTGTGGATTTAGGGCAGGTCCCCTGGACTCTATGTTGTCAGACCAAACACCTCCTTCCAACCTGGTGAAATGCCATTCAGTTCTTCTTGCATAACATAAAAAGAATCAGAAATATAACTTTATTTTAAAAGGTAATTTCTTTATAGAATCTGATGTCTGCTTAAGGTATTTGTCATATTTCTCCAATCTGCTTGGATGGTTCTTGAGGGCAGGGACTGCAGCCTTAAATCCGAATCTTTTCTCCTCATGTGTGCAATGCTGGTGCCTACATACAGTAGGTGCTCATAAAGTTTCACTGTGGTGGACTCCCTGATGGTGTTACCAGTGGAGTGAGGCACAATTCATTAAGAACATCTACACAGGGTGCGGTTTGATCCCCTAGATCTAAGCACACTCCTTCCTAATGTGGTTTTATTGCACAGCTTTTGCCAATCAATCTCATTTGCTAGTCAGACTTCATCTGTGCTGAAAGCTGAAACCAAAGCAGGAGTAGTTACAGGACCCATTAGCAGATGTTACATTTCTCTAATCACTGGTGAAATTCTCCAGGAAGCATTTTTAGAACTTGGCAGTGAAAATACAGATTGGAGTTGCCAAATTACCCCTGCAGGTCCTGTCTACTGGGCCCTCATCTGCTCCATGTGCACACACACCCCACCTTGGGTACACACACCCACGTGTGTCCACGCATGCATGCCCTACTCCATATGCACACACTCCCCTGCATGCACCCCGATACGCACGTTGCAGAGTCTATTGGTCCAGGCACTGACCTGTCTGGAGATGATGAGTTTCCCCAGCGGCATGGGAGCTCCGTTTTCCGTCGCTATCCTCTTTAAGGTGGCGATTGCCTTCTCCTGGTTCCCTGACAGCACATCATACCTTGCACTTTCAGGCAGCCACTGGGATGGGGGAGACAGGAGACCCAGGTGTGGCTGGTTAGGGTGGAACAGAGCACTCGCTTCTAGCCACATACTGGCTAGAAGAGTGGGGGCTCTGGAGCCAGAGACCTGACTTCAAATCCTGGCCCCGCCATTTATTACGTTGGTTGTGTGACCCTGTACAATTACTTGACTTCTCTGTGCTTTCATTTCCTTCTCCATAAAATGTGAATGATAAGAGATCCTACCTCTTAGGGCTCTTAAGAGGATTAAACAGGATAATCCAGGCAAGGTGCCTACTGCAGTGCCTGGTATGAGTTAATACAGTTATTATTATTGTCACGGTTGCTATTACTATTATTTGGGGCTGCTTTCAGAATTCCAGGTGAGGGCTGAATTAAATTAAGATCACTATCAGAAATCTCACCCCCATCTTTCAAGGAATTACACCTCACCTGTATTCAGCATCATCTTGCAAACTCAGTTCAAGAGAAAGAAAGAAATCAGAAAGATTTTTAGGCCAATGGAAGTCTCAACCCCAAATGACTACATACATACATTTCTGTAAAAATGGAGCAACAGCTGTTTGAAACAGCAGGTATACTGGAGAAAAGACTAGGAGTTAGAAGATCTGATTTAGAGTTCTTTTGTCTATTTGCTGTAGGCCCTTTAACAAGTCATTTAGCCCTTCTGGGCTTCAGTTTTCTCATCAATAAAAAGAGGATATAGCAGAGAGTGCAAATGCCCACCAACATTCTGCTTCCTTTTTCATAGTGCAAAGTTGTCCTCAGATGTGGCTGCCCAGACAGGGACTACATTTCCCAGCTCCCCTTGCATCTAGGTGGGACCATGTGACTTGCGTTCACCAATGGCATATGAGCAGACTATTCCTGGCCAAGGTATTTAAGAAGTGCCTGTGCGGTCTCCACTTGCCTTTTGTAAGTCTGTTGTCTGTATGTAGAAGACTTCAAAGCCCTAGAGGATGGCAGAGCCCCAGCTGGACAAAAACTGAGCCCAGAATTCCACTTGCCAACCAGAAAAGTCATTCCGAACTATTGTGTTAGTGAGAGAGAAGCTCCTGTCGTGCTGTTACTGAACTTGTGGGCTTTGTTTCAGCAGCTGGTATCATCCTGACTAATATAGGGGTTCATTATAGTCCTGTGATTATTGGAAGGAATAAATATGATAATGCATGGAGCACAGAGCCTGCCACACAGTTAAGCTTAATAATTACTAATACTTATCATTACCAGGAATTTTTGTGGTATTTACCATACATGGGAACTACCCATCTCTAGGTTTATTTTAGTGCCTATTGGCTGTAAAGTGTTTCATGCATGTGCCCATGAAATGATGAATATGTGGCAAGATCTCAGTAGAGGGTGTGGTTTATGCACAGAGGAGATGAAGAGATCATTTAAACTCCTGGAGCCAGCCATGCCTGAAGTCTGACTTAATCCTCTGAAATGTATTTATCCCTCTCTTTTACTCAAGCCAGTTTGAATTGGGTTTCTGTCACTTGCAACTTAAGAGTCTCAACTAGTGCAATACAATCACTTTTAAGTGTAGATTTTGCAATGATGGGGCCAATGTATCCTCCCATCCCCTGTTATCTCCCCAGAAAACATCCCAGAAGTGTCTGTCTGGAGGAAATCTAACACTCCATACTGGGGCTACCCCACGCCATAGCTCCCTTGTCTCATTTCCTGATTTGAAAAAATAATCTTAAAAGGTGGCTTTGGTATCCTTCCCCATCCCCTCCCCACCAAAATAGAGTGGACAGTAAGGTGTCAGAGAGCAAAAGCTGAAATCTCTTAAAGGATACCTACGAAACACAGCACGGCAAAGAGGAGGAGCGGGACAGCCGAGAGGATGAGCAGCCAACGCCAGCCCAGGCTGGGCATCACGAACACAGCCAGGACGACCTCGAACACTGTCCCGATGGCCCAGAATACCTGGCACAGGAGAATCAGGATCAGTGGTGGGAGTAGCATGGTCCATACAGTGAGGAATTATGGGGGCACTGTGGACAAGGGTATCTCTATGGGTAAGGAAGGGGTCATTGAAGTCAGCAAGATTAGAATAGCCACCCTTTCCCTGTGGTCTATATGGTTGGGCCAGGGCTGCCATGTTGCCCAGCTCACGAGGGTACCATTATACACTGTATAATATTTGCATGGCTCTGCATGCCCGCTGGAGCTGGGCAATGTGGCAGCTTTGGTTAAGGAGATCAATATGATCAATATTACGTGATGTCAAATTGGTAGTGAACACATTGGTTCTCTCTCTGTCTTTCTGTCTTTTTGTCTTGCTCTGTCACCCAGGCTGAAGTACAGTGTCCCGATCATGGCTCACTGTAGCCTCAACCTCCCAGGCTCAAGCAATCCTCCCACCTCAGCCTCCTGAATGGCTGGAACTACAGGCACATGCCAACATGTCTGGCTAATTTTTTTGTATTTTTAGTACAGGCAGGGTTTCACTATGTTTCCCAGGCCTCCTGGGCTCCTCGGCCTCCCAAAGCGCTGGGATTACAGGCATGAGCCACCAGACCCGGCCTCAAATTTTTTATTATGGTAAAATACACATAACAAAATTTAGCATCTTAACCATTTTTAAGTGTACAGTTCAGTGGTATTAAATACATTCACAATATTGTGCAAACATCACCACTCCCCTTCTCCAGAACTCAGCTTGCAAACATGAAAGTCTGTACCCATTTTTTTTTTTTGAGACAGAGTCTTGCTCTGTCGCCCAGGCTGGAGTACGGTGGCACAATCTCGGCTCACTGAAACCTCTGCCTTGCAGGTTCAAGTGATTCTCCTGCCTCAGCCTCCCAAATAGCTGGGATTACAGGCGCCCCCCCAACCACACCCAGCTAATTTTTGTATATTTAGTAGAGATGGGATTTCACCATGTTGGCCAGGGTGGTCTTGAACTCCTGACCTCAGGTGATCCACCCGCCTCGGCCTCCCAAAGTGCTGGGATTACAGGCGTGAGCCACCGCGCCTGGCCAGAAAGTCTGTACCCCTTAAACAATAACTCTCCATTCCCCTCCACCCCCAGCCCTTGGCAACCACTATTCTACTTTTCGTCTCTATGAATTTGCCTACTCTAGGTACCTCATATAAGTGGAATCATGCAGTATTTGTCTTTTTGTGACTGGCTTATTTCCCTGAGCATAATGTCCTCAAGGTTCATCTGCGTTGTACCATATGTCAGAATGTCCTTCCTTTTTAAGGCTGAATAATATTCCAATGAATTATAGACCACAGCTTGTTTGTCCACATGTGTGTTGATGGACACTTTGCTTCCATGTCTTAGCTAGTGTGAATAACGCGGCTATGAACGTGGTTGTACAAAATGGACACATTGATTTTGCTCACTGACATCCATCTCCCTTGCCCAGTGATGCCCCAGAATTCCTTATCAGAATTGCCCCTTCTCAATGGGGCTGAATATCTTCTGTTTGCCTGTCCAAGTCACCCTCCATCCTTTTCCACTTTTGTATGGATTCCATCAACAGGATCCCTGTCCTAGCGCTTCCCATTGGGTGCAGCCAATGTGGAGCCCTGCAGGAGATGGAAGCAGGGGAGGAAGAAGAGACTGAAGCACTTATTCCCCTGGCTCCCTCCCTGCAGAGCCGTCGTGGCTGGCTGCATCTGTCAGCTGAGGGTCCTGGCTCCTGTCTGGCAGCCTTCATCACACAACTCTCTGGGCAGCTCATTAATGCCTCTCTTTGCCCCTTCTGGCCTGGGGTGGTAACACCTTGTGGGACTTTACAAATAGTCCCTTTATTTATTTATTTGTTGTTATTGTTGTTTTGAGATGGAGTCTTGCTCTGTTGCCCAGGCTGGAGTTCAGTGGTGCAATCTCAGCTCACTGCAACCTCTGCCTCCCAGGCTCAAGCAATTATTGTGCCTCAGCCTCCTGAGTAGCTGGGATTACAGGTGTGTGCCACCACGCCTGGCTAATTTTTTTGTAGAGATGGGGTTTTGCCATGTTGGCCAGGCTGGTCTCAAACTCCTGACCTCAAGCAATCTGCCTGCCTTGGCCTCCCAAAGTGCTGGGATTATAGGTGTGAGCCACTGCGCCCGGCCAATAGTCCCTTTATTAAATCATCTGCAATGATTCTAATTTTAGAAGCTGTTTCCTACTGGGACCCTGACTCTACAACTACAGTCCATTCCAAAACCTGGCCCTCCAGCCTCCCCATTTGTTCTGGAGCCCCCAAGAACCTTCCAAAGTCCCCTTTTGCTGACAATCAGAAGTGACAGAAAAATGTCTAACAACAAGTAATGCACTCATTAATAAGAATGGACACCAGTGGCCGGGCGCGGTGGCTCACCCTGGTAATCTCAACACTTTGGGAGGCCGAGGTGCGTGGGTCATGAGGTCAGGAGTTCAAGATCAGCCTGGCCAAGGTGGTAAAACTTGTCTCTACTAAAAATACAAAAAAAAATTAGCGGGGCGTGGTGGTGGGCGCCTGTAATCTCAGCTACTCAGGAGGCTGAGGCAGAGAATTGCTTAAACCT
The DNA here is from genome assembly GCF_006542625.1 of Nomascus leucogenys. NCBI lineage: Eukaryota > Metazoa > Chordata > Mammalia > Primates > Hylobatidae > Nomascus > Nomascus leucogenys. The sequence continues at coordinate 76,068,473 of NC_044390.1, forward strand.
GGGAGGCGGAGGATGCAGTGAGCCAAGATTGCGCCACTGCTCCAGCCTGGGCAACAGAGAGAAACTCTGTCTCAAAAAAAAAAAGAATGGACACCAGTTATACAGGCCCATACCACTTGCACTGGGCCAAGATTCTTAGACTCTTTAGTTGCTGAATCCTGGGAAGCCCTGAGAAAGGACAGAGTGTC